>NC_133529.1:51331400-51931400 GCF_048544455.1 Silene latifolia | reverse complement strand
GCCTAGAACGATTCTAGAAAATCTATTTCTTAAATAACATAGCCACAATGACATCTTAACCATCCTAATGTGTTTTGATTATGGTTTTGTCAGAAACCATGCGCAATCTCAATTGTCAATTGTCACTTGTGTAACACCCTTACACAAAATTGCATCATAAACACTTTGCATTACAACCTTAATGTTTCTGCAAGCACTTAAGGGTAATCTTTATGTCTTACTTGGTAACTATTACTTAAATTCGATTTTGAAAAACAATTCATCATACTCAAAGTATATGAAGTGTTATACATCATTACTCATTTAATTGATCCGGCAGCGGAAGCAAATAAAATCAATCAAATATGTTCAATTTAATTGAACTAGTTATGAATCTTATCAACATAAGACTTCTTATTTGACGCTAATATCATGTGGATTTATCTTCATAAAACCGGATATTCAAGATGTATTATAATACTCCAAAAGTCTTAAATCATTCTCAATGATCAATATGTCATTCACATATAAGACTAATTAAAATTTCCGTAACTCTCACTAAACTTCATGTATAAACACAACTTCTTGTCTTTATCGAGAAATGTTTTATCACATGATCAAAATGTTGATTCCAACTCATTGATGTCCTACTTAAGATTCTCTCTTAAGTTTCACATTATCTTAGGATTGCAAGAATCTACAAAACTCAAGACATGTATTGAATACATTCCTTCTAATTGAAGAAGTGGGTTTTAGATTCTCTCGCTATGTATTTCATAATAATGAAACACAATCCCTAAGAAGATCCAAATAGACTTAAGCATTTCAACTAGTGCAAAACCCTTTGCAACCAATCAAGCTTTGAAATCTCTCTTTATTAGTGCAAAACCCTTTGTCACTAATCAAGCCTTTTTATTTCGGATTTTCATGGCTCTAAGCCTTGTATTGAGTTGTGACTTTAAACAGTTTCATGTAAGTAATATGTTCATTACTTTCTAGAAGTAATCAACTTGAATCAAACGATTTCTTTTGTAAGTTATAAGCTCTTTATTTTCTTAAAAGTAGCATGAATTCATCATTTTCAACAAGTGACGAATTTAACCTCCTAGGTTTTAAAGAAACAACATCTTTCACAAAACGTCTCATGTACCAAAGAGAGACCAGTTTCTTGCGACATAACATTCTTTGTGGCTCTTGAATAATTTCTCCCACTCTGTCTTCTAGAAATAAACTTGTATTTTAGAAAGACAGCTTCACGAGCCACAAACCCGTCGTACTCGTGATAATTGAAAGGGAAAAATGTGCATTTGTTTCTTGCGAAAACTTACAAACATGGTACCCTACCATTTCATATCTCATATGAATCGTTTTAGATTTAGTGGAAAAATAATCTAGACAAAATGATAAAATCCCCATAAGGATCAAGTAACTCAGAGTAACTTGATTGAAGTTTAAACCATATCGAATAGCGTTTGATTTCTTATCCAATCACATATTATCCCATAATGTGTGTTAAGAGAGATTAACTTGTGATACTATATCACATTTCCTTTGGCTTATATCAAAGTTTTCACTTTGATAATCCCATTACGACTAAATCGTGATTCCTTGAACTCTTTTGAACTTCTTCAAAGATTTCTCTATTTACCTTATTAAGTGAAGACATTAGCATCAACTTAAATCGTTGGTAAAAGAAAATGATCAACCTATTTTGGATCAATGATTTACAACCTCGATCTCCTTTTCAACCAAAAGGCACGAGACATCTTGCTTTGAATACAAGATACGCATATACCATTAACAATCTAATGGTTTCAAGAGTACTCGATAACTCTTTGCGTTAATCATTTCAGAATTTAAGGTTTAATCTTGGGTTACCAATTTGAGTCTTGCATCATGTTCATGATATATCATTCTAGTTTGGTTTAGAATATAATCACCTTGATAATGGGCTAGCCATACATCAAATCGTGGTGTATAGGGTCACAAAAGTGAAACCTCTTTTGTATCTTAACAAGTTTGTATTCTTATTTAGAGTTTATGTACTTAATAGTCACAATTAAGTACAACTCCAAACCCGAAAACTAGATTTAGTACACAATGACTCTATCTCTCGACTTCATTGTTGCTAGTCGTCATATTCAAATCATTCTATGTATCTCATACAATGATGAAAACCACCATCGGTTTCTAATATTGACGAAATGGTACTAGCAAAAATTATGTCAATCATATAAACATTTAAAGAAGAAGATCCTGTTAGATGTCCCACAACTAATTTGTTGATTCTTCAATAATTTGGGGTAGTTTCCTTTCTAGTGTCCAACATTTAAGACAATGGAAACTTTATCGGTCGGGATTGATAGGTTTAGTATCGCTATTCTCAATAACTTTACTTTTAACATTACCATGTATCAATTCCATTTACTTCTTGAACCTCGTCCTTTTCTTAACGGTTTAAGAGAATGCTCCCACTCATTTCAATGAGTCTTTGCTTTGAGAAGCAAAATTGAATTCATGAAGATTACTCTTCATTTGTTTGTTTTAGTCTTAAAACTTTCATTGAAGTGGTCGCGTTATTTTGGTCAATTACGAATTCTGACAAATCTAATCACCAAAATAATTTATCATTTCAAGGTACTTAATTTAATTAAGCATATGAGAAACAATTCATTGTAAGTAGATATGTTAGTCAAGAATCAAAAACCTGTTTGATAATGAATAACTTTAATCTATACTCTTTACAAGAGATCCTTAGCAATGGTTCATTCGAGGTTTTTAGAAGAAAATTCAAATTTGTCTTTAGTTACGATGTTTTAATGGAGATTTGAATCGAAATGATATCGTATAATAATTGTGGTGAAGAAATAGAACAATATGAAGACGGAATAGTGGAAAATTTAACATTTATCGTTTTATTAATACTTGTAAATAACAAGTAAAGCATTTACATAGTGACCTCTACACAACTATGATAAATGATTCCAAGATCCAAATTCATATTAACTTAGGCATCGGTAAAGCCGAAAACAAACCTTCATCAATATAACTCGGTGGATTAACACTTTAATCGATTCTACTTTTAGAACTCTTGGTCGATAAATTTACATTAAAATTTATCTTTAGCCCGAAACACATCCGGCAACCGTCGAGAATACTTTCGTTGAGTTCAACCCAAATTTCGAATAAATGTGTCCATGATCCAAACTTACATCAACTTGGGCATCGGTAAAGCCGAAAACAACCCTCATCTTTATAAATTCGGTGGGTAGACATTTATCACCCCACTTCACCAACGTAACAAGGTTTGTCTTACGGTAAAGCCGGCTCAACTCCCTTGCGAAACTGGTACTTCATGGGTTTCTAATTTTTGGTAAGGCCAAGTCTCAATTGTTTATTTTAGCGACAGGTCATGTCAATTTATTATCTATCACGTTTTAAGTGAACTAAAGCGGTGAACTACGATAATTGTAATTGACACGGTCGATAAACTCGATTAAAAGATTATGCATGTTTTAGTTATGTCGATTTAGCGATGCATGCGACATATAAATAAAATGCAAAGCATAATAAATAAATCCTAGTATGGCCTTCCTAAAATAGAAAATCTAATTAACTATTACATATTCGGAAACCAACTCCATTGGTCCCTTGAACTTCGGTTGAGGCACGCATCTCGAGGTAACACCGTCTTTATGTATCGCCTTTTTGAGTGACACCGTCTTCAAGGAACTCCGGAATAAATAAATTACATAACAAATTACATAATTTCCTATTATACATTTGTAATTAAAATAAAAATAAATCTATTAAATTACAAAACGGTGATACGAGATCACAATAAATTACAACCGAATCGATATTCCCATACATTTCGGGTAATACCAATTAAAACTAAGGCCATACTAAGTAAATATTACATAATTCAAAAATTACATAAAATAAAATTATGACAATCATAAATAAAATGCAGGATTATAATATGTATGAACATGCCCAATTTTATGCTAAATCGCCTTTAAGGAGCCAATATCGTATATTAATCGGTTTTTACGGATTTGCGTGATTCAACCTTTTATAATCACAAAAATTACATAAATTCATATTTATGCACAAGTTAATTACCCTAACCTCTTAGGACTCAAAATTAGTCTTCACTAACTATTTGACTATAATTAACTTATATAACTTAAAATTGGTCATTAATGGACTCAAAATTATAATAAAATGCTATAAACTTCAAATAAATCACAAAAATTTCAAATAAATTCAAAATTCAAAATTTAAACTCATGAACATTCTGGAAAAATACCATGACACTCATAATGTTCAAAAACTTAGGTTAAAATTTCGAAAAAATTATCGGAAAAACTATGTTGCGGTTTATCGGATTTATCAATAAAAATTATATTCACCAACTTTTCAATTTTAGATCTGAAAAAGATAATAAAATGCAACATGTGACGTTTTTCCTTAGTCATGAAGTATGTTTTAGCAATTTTTCACTAATTAAGTCATTATTTATGTTATTTTTCATCAAAAATCCATAAATCATGTATGAAGACTTCATTATAGCCTATTATTTTACACACATCTTTTAAAATTGCATGTGACAACATACTAAATTTCTATGACCAGATTCGAATATTTCTCATATTAACCTATTTTTCATTTAAATTCGATTTTTATCATGAAAAATCCATTTTTCGAGCATAAGAACTCCAAAAATTATGAAAATTTCCAGATCAACTAAAAATAATATATGGGAAAACATATCCAAAAACCACTCGAAAATTCGAAGTTTAGCTAATTTTCGTCCAAAAATGACATTTTTATCATAAAAATCACATTTTAATGCCAATATTATATAAAATGAACAATAAAATCCATAAATTAACCAAAATATCCTAAATACATTTTAGGATCAGAAACTTTAACATGCATAAATTATTTTTGTGATATATGATAATAACACAAATTTACAAGTTTTATATTTTAATCGTATAACTCGGAAAAACTATAACCGATTTGCATGCAAACAACCTTGTGCTCATGATACCGCTTGTTGGAAATCTATATATCATTATTTAACATATTCATATATGTTTCAAATTAATTTAGTCATAAAATTAATTACAAATCTTATGCATGCAAACTAAAACCGATTTGCATGCAAACAACCTTGTGCTCATGAGCTTTCCAATATTGGATGAACATACATGACTTCAAAATAGAAGCCCTCCAATTAGTAGCACCCAAGACTATCCCTTAATCCCACAAACTAACATATACTAGATGTTTGTAATGTAGTTTACCTTAAAATCGATTACTAATACTCATATACTACTTCTAGTATTATTAGTGTTTGATTTATACAAATTTGATTCACAAAAATAAATTTTATGAAGAACAAGAGAGAGAAGTTTATGTTTTCTTAGAACATAAGAGAATGATGAATTTTAGAGAAAAACTCTATATATTGTACTAGCCAAAACCGGTTGGCATGAGCACATTATAGACCATTTTTCTTTTCCTTTTTGTCTTCACAAGACAAATGGTGTAAGGCTTTGTCATTGTCAAGTCACTATCAAGTGTCATGGACAAATGAATAAGACAAATGAATAAGACCAAAAACCACTAAAACTCCCACCTAATTTCGGTTTATCTAGTGTAATATGGAGTCCATTTTATTTTTTTCAATTGTACAATTGTATGTCATGTGACATGTGACATGTCTTATGTCATGTTTTAATTTAAAATGTATATTTAACAAATTAAATATCATTTACAAATTAAATAAATCATATTTAACAAATTGACTAGTAATTTAAAATTATTTTCTCATAAAATGGTCATTTAATTACTAGTTAGTATAATTCACAATATCTTGTAATTATAACTAACTTATCATTCTCATCTCGCGTGTTTTGCAAACACCGATTAATTTTTGTAATATAACTTCTTAAATTACTAAATAAAATCTCATTTAATCACATTAGAATAAGATGTCATATTTCTCTCTCTTATAATAATTTGTTCAATTTTAAGGAATTAATTAATCTGTATCGGCATAAAACTAATTAACATTTTCAATTAAGGGAATTGTACTTTAGGTGTGATCTCAAGGGATCAACTGATCACCACCGTCGCACGACAATAATGTCAAACTCTAGCCAGCCAATCATTACCGATATGTGTGGACCAGTTGACTATATATGTAATGTATCATCTCTTCCGTATTCTTGTAATGAGATTTAAATCATGATATTTAAATCATGTGATCGCACTATTGTTGAGGACACATTTCCCAACATAAGAGACAAGAGATTAAATGTTGCAAGAAAGAATTAATACTATGAATTAAGGAGAGTAAGGAATTACACAAATGAAAATCCGGAAATTTAAAGGCAAGCGTCGAACAAGAGTAATGAAAATAATGAGTACTTAATCCTGGAGTTAATGAATGATTCCAAAGATACCTAAACCTAATTAAGTCTCTCCTATTTATAGGAGAGATATTTATTAACATAAATACGACAACAAAGATATTTAGTAAATAAGTTTATGCAAGAGACTACTCGATCGAGCATAATGGAACTACTCGATCGAACAACTTCCAGAAAAATCCTCTTGATCGAGTATAAAATCTACTTGATCGAGAACACCAAAAATTCACTTCTCGATCGAACATAGCAGGAGTTCGATTAAGGACTATTCACCATCAAAAGGGGCTCGATCGAGCAGTTAAGCCAGCAAAGCTCTCGATCGAGTTAACTACCATTGAATCAGCATAAAGGACGTTGATTTTGCTTTCAAGACGACTTCACGCATCCCAAGCCAGAAGTATTTCCGCTCCAAATCTACTCATCTCCTATATGCACGCCTGGGAGAAAATAAAAGGCTCAATTCCGCCCTCTTTGGTACATTCCTACAAATAAGAGAAAGCAAACCAAAGTATACAATTCGGGGGACATTTGTAGCATAATACTACGTAGAACACATAGAAATGCGTGTAAATAAGGCTTAAAAAGACTATATAAAATGTAGCATCAGAGACTACTCACTCATGATCATGGAAAACATGTTAATAGGGGTGTCAATCATACTAAGAAGTCTAAACATGATGAAAGAGTAAAACAATAAACAAGGATTAAGTAAAGAGTAGAGAAATTGTACCAACTTAGGATGATTAAATATAAAGCAAAGAATAATAGAAGAAAATTTGAAAAATGATGAAGAGTTGTCAGTTCTCCAATAAACCTAATAGTCTTCAAATTACCCAACTAAATATAAGAACACGTGAATGATTATGGAAAGATTAAGATGTGATTATGATTGAATTGTGTAATAAAACTTGATTAACATTAATAGAACTTGATTAAAACTTGGTTCTACAATGGAGTATTTACACTAAGTACAAGTATTAGTTTAACTAAGGGCTTAAATGACAATTAAGTCCCTAAAATTAAGATTAACGACTTACAAGTTCTCCATGGAGATGCTCGAACTACCCCTGTTTGACGCCCATGTTGTAAGGGAAAACGCTTGTCCTTCTTGTGGGACGCTTGGGATGAGTCTTAGGACGCCTGGGCCGAGCTTGGGACGCCCGTCTCAAGGGTAAATTTGGCTTCTTCTTCAATTGGCTGCCTCATGATCTGTGGGAATCGTTGAGGAGCCTTGGGGGTCCTTCATCATTGCCCAAATACTTGTTTTATTGACCTTAAGTCTTTAGTATTGGTCACGTCTTTGTTGCTTGGTCGTTAGATGCGATCCATTTAGCTCCGTTTTGCTCCATATATGCAAGGCTACCATTCCACTACTACTGATGTGACTCTTATTTGCACACATTTAGTCCCCTAATTGAGCCTATTTTGCATACTATTATAACATTCCATAGCCATTTTGTCCGTCAAATGCTTTCTATTTTGCTTTCCTAGTGCATTTCATATGTTTTGTAGGAAAGGAGATAATTAGGCGGAAATTCACGTCTCTTGAGCTTATTTGGAAGGACATTGACGATCTTGGTAGAACGAGTGTAAAGAAGAGGCAAGAACTAAAGACCAATGTTGCAAGAATAAGAAGTATGCGAGAGGAAGCATTCTAACCAACAATCCGGGCGTCCAAAGCAGGAAGCCGCTCGTCCAAGTACCCCAGAATCCGAGCGTCCCGACCCTCGACTGCTCGTCCAACCTGCCTACAATCCGCTCGTCCCACCCTTGCATACGAGCGTCCCTCGGCGTCTTCAGCAAGGATGCGCATCTCCCCGAAATACTTGCATTTCCCTACTTAGAACTTAGAATTGTTAATTACTAATTTAGCCTTAGTTAACCTAATGAAGCTCTACTATATATACCCCATTTGTAGCCATCAAAAAGGGGGCTTACACATGAGAAATTCCTCTTAGAATAGATTAGGAGTAGATTAGAATAGATTACTCTTTAATCTTTCCACAAATCACACATTAATCTCTCCTTAATTATTGTTCAAGTTTATTACTTTTGGGTAATTGAAGATTATTGGGTTATTATTGGAGGATTGACAACTCTTCATTAATCAATCAAGTTCTCTTTTTTTATTCTTCGCTTTATTATTTGGATCATCTCAAGTTTGGTATAATTATTTTACTCTTTACCCTTTTATTGTTTATTTCCTTAAGCTCTTATCATGTTTATACTTGTTGTAATGTTTGACACCATTAATGACATGTTTTCCATGATAATGAGTGAGTAGTCCTTTAGCTAGGATTAATGGGTAATTAAGGGAAACAAACATGGGGATTAATCATGCTTAATTTAATATGTTTTCATAATTAATTTGCTTGCTTGTTGTGATGTCAACCTATGCACATGTTATGTTTGATGAAATGCTAAGCCTATGAATCCTTGCATTTATAACCATCTCTTATCTATTCAACTTGACTTGTAAGATATAAACCAACTCGAGTCTTGTTAGACCATGCATAGAAGTTATTAGGAGGAAAGTAAGTCGACTTTTAGGTGTTGTACAATCTAATCGATTCGGCTTCGGGACCCAACTCTTCCTAAGAACCGTAAGACATACACCAACTCGGTTCCTCCACAACATTAATTGCTTGCTTATAATTTGAGAATCTGTTTGTATGGACAACTCCCATGAATCCCTTATGAACCCATGAGATCCTAGAATTTTTAGTCATTTGTTTACATCCTTTCTTTAATTGCTTGTTTTACGTCATTGCTTTCATTAGTTTAGAACACAACTACAAACCCAAACAAATTATGACACTAGCATAAATTGAGATAGATAGACTTAGAACCCAAGGCACACCGTCCCATGGATCGACCTCGACTTACCACTAACTAGTTGTTTGTTGAGAATTATAAATGTGTTTTGATTGGGTGTACAACGACACGCTCACGTCAAAAATGGCGCCGTTGCCGGGGATGGTGCTATGTGATTAAGTTCTTGCTTGTTTGTCTATTTTAATTGTGCTTTCACCTTGAGGAAATTGTTTCTCAAGGATTGTTCTTACCATTCTTGTGTAGTTTCCATGCTTGTAGTTGTTTCCTTATCTTAGCTATGATGGCTCAAGACTTGACATATGGAGTGTGTGGTGGATCTTTTGAGTATGACTATGGGTATGGGGAGTTTGAGGAGCAAGTCAACACAAACCTGCCTTACTATTCATATAATGAAAATCCTAACTACTACCCCAAATTTTCCCACCGAAATCACCACATCCAATATCCACAACAACCACCCACCCAATACCCACTTCATAATGAATTTCAATTGCCACAATACAACCACTTTCACACCCACCCACAACAAGAAGATGAACCCATTCAAAATACGATTATCCAAATGATGGGAGACCGACAAAACTTCTTCAAACAAATGATAGAGGAGAGCCAAAAGAGGGACAATGTTCTTCAAGGCATTGTTGCCCAAGGTGAGGAATTGGAGATTCAAATTGCCCAAATGAAAGAATCCCAAGCAATCACTCCCCACCATTCTTTGGACATTGATCATAAATGTGAATTTGAAGTAGTAACCTTTGATATGGAAAATAGGAAGTGGAAAGAGCCAATCTCCTTGAGCTCTTGTAAGTATGAAAGTGTGGTGTTTGATGAAGAAGACATGAGGTTGAGTAAGCCAAATACTCTTAGCCTTTGTGAGTATGAGGGTGTGTCTTTTGATGTGAACTTTGAGATGTTGGAGAAAGAGTTGAATGAAGCACCCATTTATGATTCATATGAAGATAGTAATGATGACAAGACCATAAATAAGGCTTATGAAGAATACGAGTCTTACAAGGACCTTTGAAATAGGGGAGAAG
The DNA here is from genome assembly GCF_048544455.1 of Silene latifolia. Lineage (NCBI taxonomy): Eukaryota > Viridiplantae > Streptophyta > Magnoliopsida > Caryophyllales > Caryophyllaceae > Silene > Silene latifolia. The sequence continues at coordinate 51,921,103 of NC_133529.1, read as the reverse complement.
AATGGACTTGTGATATCACCTTGCTTGAGGAGCCTATCCTTGAGAAGTTTGAGGTATACTTCCGTGAGGAAGATGAATGCCTCTTTCCTATGGACCATGAATACCTTTTAGCACCCCACCATGGAGCCAATGATTGTTGGAGATGATATGGTGGACCTTCTTCAAAAAGTCAAGACATTATACAAAGGATACTTGGTGGAAAAGCTCAAAAAGAAACTTGCACATGAAGCTACTTATGGAAATTTGGCACCCACAACATCAACTCCTAAGGTATCCGGTCATCAAGGTTATGAGAATTCTCCTTCTACTCTTGAAGGATTGATAAATTCAAATGCTATCATCATCACCAAAGTCGAAGAAAAAGGTAGTGAGTGGAAGTCTCCGGACAACCATGAACCATGCTTCCTGCCTTACGCTAACAAGAATCATGGGCTAATCGGTTTGAAGCATTACAATTACTCAAGTGCCAAGAAAAGGAAGAAAACAAGAATGAATGACAAAATTCGTTGGCCAAGCTTCGTCTTGAAATTAAGCAAACCATACTCATGCTTATTTGGAGCTTGTTCACAAGCTTTCGATCTCCTTCTAAGAGCCTTGACCTCTATGGACAAGAATTTCTACAATTTGAACTAGTTTGGTGGAGTCCTATCTCAAACCACCATTTGTAAGATATTCCTTGAACCCTTGCCTTGTATAATATTGTACATTTTTGCAATTTTATCTATAATTTCTTGCATGAGAGTAGTGAGAGAGAGTTCCCTTACATTTTTATTGAGCAAAATTTCAGAAAAAGATAAGGAGGAATGATAAAAGGGTGCAAGGGTACGATCTTGCAAAGAAAAGAAAGAAAAGTTTGAAAAGCAGCGAGGGACGCTCGTCCCGAGGGCAGGACGGTCGTCCTCAGCCGTCCTCAGGGTACTGTTTGGCGCTGACATGAAATCCGAGCGGATTATGCAGGAAGACGCTCCTGAAGATAAAGACGCCCGTCTTATCAGTTGGACGCTCGTCCTTTAGGACACCTGATTAAAAAATTTCACACTTGCCTAGAATCCGAGCGGATTCTGAAGAAGACGCTCGTCTCAGTTCAGCCGCTCGTCCCAAGCTCGGTACGCCCGTCTTTTCTCAATCCCAGCTGAAGCAAGATCCCTGGAATGAAATCCGAGCGGATTTTTGTTAAGACGCTCGGACCAAATGCAGCAAGACGCCCGTCCCGACACTAAAGACGCTCGGATTCCTGCTCTTACCTCGACTTATCCGCCCGAGCCCGACCCTCAGCCGCTCGTCCCACCCCTCTTTTCTATAAAAAAACCCCCCCATCCCTCATTTCCTCATCTTATCTAAACCTAATCCACTCATCTTCATCTCCAAACACTCCCTTCACAACAAAAACCAACCAAACCCTAACTTTCCCAAATCAAAAATGATGAATCTTAAGGGAAAAGCTGATACGTGCATAATGTATAGTCTTTTTGGCCTATTTTAGCACGTATTTCTATGCATTTTTGTACTGTTTATATAGTATTATGCCCCGAATTGGCTACTTTGGTTCGTTTTGTCCGTTTTGTAGAAATGTACGCGAAAGTAGTGGAATCGTACCATTTTTCGTCCTTTTTGCATGCATTTAGAGGAAACAGGATTTTCCAGAGTGAGATACTGCATTGGAATGCGTGAAGGCATGGTTTACGAGGCAGTCGGGCACGAGTTTAGGCTGAATTGAAGGAAGAAGACTCGATCGAGTGGTTTTATTACTCGATCGGGTAGTTTTTATAGCCATGGTTGGTCGATCGAGTACTTTTCTACTCGATCCAGAAGTGCTGAAAATAGAGGTTACTCGATCGAGTAACTAATCTACTCGATCGAGTAGATTTTATGGAGTTTTGCTCGATCGAGTGGTTTTATTCCACTCGATCGAGTGGTTTCTGTCGGCGTGGGCTTTAATTAGCCCGTGAGTTGTTTTAAGTTGATAAACTTAGTTATTTTCCTATTTAAGCACGTATTAGCTAGGTCATTAGTACCTATTCTTTACTTATATTTTTATCTATCATTCTAGTTTTGACAGTAAACACATTACGTTGCTTTTCCTTCTCTACTGTAACTTTATTTCTCGGATTATTTCGCTCGGATTTGATTGTTCTCTACGCCGGATTCACACGATTGTAATCTCTTCCTCCTTTATTAATAATAATCCTTATTTCATTTGCTTTAATTGCTTGTTTACTTCATTTATTCCCTTGCCCTAATTCACTCTTATGCAATTTAGTTATCGTTTTAATAAGTTGAATGCTGGTTATTTATCTTCTGTTAGTTTGGATAGTAATAATAGTGATATGAGTAGCTAAACTTCTTTCATGTTGGGATTAGGGGATCTACGATAGAAATGTGACGATGTAGTAAATAGTTTAGATGAATTAATTGTGAGATTCTGTCAACATAGCAATATAACTGTATTTTACCGACTTAGTTGAGTGCACGCTTCTGAGTCACCCCTTTAATCTGGCTAAAACTAATCCTAGATCGAAAGATTGGACTAAATAGGCCTGCTATGAATAGTAGACTACCCTGGCGAGGACGGAAGTTAAGTTAGTGGTATTTTAGGATAGAAAGTGGACCGAAAGGACCTTTCCATATCCGTCTCGCATTAATTTGTCTAAGTTGTTTGCAGTTGAGTCACTAGACTACCGTAGTGAACCGAAATCCTTACATGTCCCCTTTTATCTGATAGTTCATCATCTTTCTCTGTTTTTACTGCTCTTTTGTCTACTTCTCTTCCTTTAAACCTTTAGTTTAGAAAACCAATTTAAACAACCCCCCATTTGTGACCAAATAGACGGACTTCTACAGATATCTTGCCTCCCTGAGGAGATCGACCTGACTTCCCTAGCTATATAGTTAGTTTAGTTAGTTTATTTTTGATAGGTACACGACATACCTGTCAAATTTTGGCGCCGTTGCCGGGGACGCAATTGCCCTATCTGTCTTTGTTTCGTTTATTCTATCCGTCTCAGGAAATTTTTATTCCTTGAGGCAGTTCTTATTTATTTTCTTTCAGTGTTGTTTATGCCCAGGTCAGACAGGTTTGAGTTAGTTACAGCTAATTCAGAGCCAGAGAGACTATTTAGGCATAGACTCCGTCTGCAAAGAGAAACTCGAAAGGAAGACTTGAGTACTTTCGAGCCCGAGCTACATCATTTTGTTTTCGCAGAAGACCAGTCTTTAGAAGAAGACGTTCCTATTTCTGCCAATCAACCAGTAAAGATGCCAAACATTGCTAGTCACTCGGTGCCTAAAGCAGCCTCAATTCCAAAGGGTTTCAATCTCCAGACTGAGGATGGGAATACACTCGAAATCTGTCCTTCTTATATCAATCTGGTGGAGAGAAATCTCTATAGAGGTGTGGCAGGTGAAGACCCGAGGAAGCATATGGAGGTCTTTACGGACTACTGTTCTACTATCCCCGCCACAAAGGGGGTAACACAAGACAAGATTAAGGAGGTTTTATTTCCTTTTTCTTTGACTGACTCAGCTAGGGAATGGCTGACTGATCTGGACCGCACGGCCGCCAGGGTTACTAACTGCGAGACCCTTGCTCTTGCTTTTTACAAGAGATATTTCCCTCCACAGCGCACCAATCAGCTGAGGGCAAAGATCACAAGTTTCAAGCAGGCACCTGATGAGACTTTATATGAGGCGTGGTCCCGATTCAAGAAGCTAGTGAGGTTTATTCCTCACCATGGTTTTGATCCGTGGTTTCTGTCTAACCAGTTCTACAATGGGCTGTATGACGATCACAGAGCCATACTTGATGCGTCATCTAGTGGAAGATTCCAAGAGTTCCTGCAGTTGATAAGCAGGTTGTGGCTCAGCTGGAAGCCATGAATGCTAGATTTGACAAGTTGGAGTTACATTCTGATGGGGAACCTCAGACGATCCATGTGCTTACTAGAGGGAAGACCGTCACATGTGAGAGGTGTGGGAGCAATGACGGTCACACTGGTGTTGGCTGTCTTACGGAGAAGGAACAAGTCCTTGCCTTTCAACAATATAGGCAAGGAGGGGGTTCCTATTACAACAACCAAGGGGCAGTCCATCCCAATTTGAGGTGGACTAGTCAAAATGTGCTCAATCCTACTCCTCCTCCGCACCAGCAGCAACCGTATGTTCCTCCACATAAGAATCAACAAGGCTTTCAGAAGCCTCCTTCCTTCCCTCCTCCCAATCACGGAGCATCATCTTCCGGTGGGGTGAGTGAGATAGGTGAGCTAAAGACGATGTTGCAATCTTTTACAAAGCAGTGGCAGCTGAGTGATCAACAGAAAGATGCATCAATCAAGGCACTTGAAACTCAAGTTGCCCAATTAGCCACGAACCATTTTTCAAGGAAGCAAGGTTATTTACCGTCACAAACTGAGAAAAATCCACATGAGACGGTAAATTTGATAAATTTGAGAAGCGGTCGTTCATATGAGGGACCGGAAGTGTTGAAATCAGACCCGAGGAAGGTCATAACTGCTGATGAACAGTGTTCTGGTGAAGAAAAAGAGCTGACGGCTAAGAAAGTACTCAATCGACTAGTTTCTGGAGGTCGATCGAGTAGATTTGCTGAAGAATGTGGTCGATCGAGTGGAATTTCTACTCGATCGAGTGAACAGGAAAAAGGAACTGCTCGATCGAGTGAAATTTCTGCTCGATCGAGTGAATCTGCTGAAGAAACTACTCGATCGAATGGGATTTTTGGTCGATCGAGTAGTATGGATAATGAAGAGCTTGATCGAGAGCCTGCTAGTGCTCGTTCAAGTGAGAAATCACCAGAAAGACCTCGTTCGAGAGGAAAGAAGCGTCCAAAGGATACAGAGCTTGATCCGGCTGACACATTGGAAGAGAGAAACAAGGGACTCGAGATACCCATCACGGTTCCCTTCCGAGGCGTCTGCAGAATACTAAAGCTAACCAACAATTCGGCAAATTTGCCGAAATCTTGAGGAGCTTGCAGGTCACTGTACCATTCGCCGAACTGCTGACACAGGTACCCTCTTACCTTAAATTTATGAAAGAAATTTTAACACGTAAGAGGCACATTAGTGATAATGAGACGGTAACTTTGACTGAGGTGGGGACGGCCCTAGTTCAAAATAAGTTACCTCCAAACCAGTCAGACCCTGGTAGTTTCTCAATTCCATGTCATATTGGTACCCATTTGATTGATAACGCGTTATGCGATCTTGGCGCTAGCGTGAGTGTCTTACCGTTGTCTCTGGCTAAGAGACTTGGTTTGACAAAGTTTAATTGCACAAACATAACTGTTCAGATGGCCGACCGTAGCATATCACGGCTACTAGGTGTCATAGAAGACGTACCTATGAAGATCGGGAGGTTCTTTATTCCCGTTGACTTCGTTGTACTTGACATCCCCGAAGATGCACATACCCCTATTATTTTAGGGAGACCATTTTTGTCTACTGCCCGTGCAGTAATAGACGTCGGGGGTAAGACGTTGACTTTTCAGGTAGGGGACGAGGAGCTGATATTCCATCAGTCTAAGTTCGAGAGGGCTCCCATGCAAGCTCAGCCTTGCAATGCCCTCTCTTCTGTTGACCCCCCTATTGACCCTATTATTGACACTCCAAATGAAAATTTGGAGCATTGTGCTGCTATTGTTACCCCTCCGCCTCAGGTTGAGAGCAAAAAGGAGGAAAATTCGTCTGTTTTCCTTGCTGCAGGTACAGATGAAGACAATGAAGGAGCTGTCAAAGGGCATTGTGCAATTAATGTCAATTAAATTGGGAGTGACGATGCTAAAGCCGGTGAGAAAGGAGCAAGGGTGAGAAAAGTTCGCGCATATGTGGATGTCAATTATTCTGCTCCTAACGAATCAAGTTCAAGCTCATGGAAGCTGAAGAGGACGATCAATGTTGCTGATATGACGTCATCCAGTCAGAAGCCCTCCAAGGGGCTACTGAATTGCTTTGGGAAGTGAGCGGGTAAATGCCCCGTGTACCAACTTGTATAAACAATTTTTGAATTTCCGTTGAATTTCTTTTATTGCTTTTGTTGGAATATGTGTCCTCCGACAATAATGCGATCACGACTGTTGATCATGATGATCAGATGTTTAAATCTCATTATAAAGAATACAATTGGGAAGTAATATTGTTACTGTCAACTGGTCAACATATATCGGTAATGATTGGCTGACTAGAGTTTGACATTACTGTCGTGCGACGGTGGTGATCAGTTGACCCCCTAGGTCATACCTATAGGGCAACACTCTTAATTGATTATTTAATTAATCGTATAACGTTACGAGTTAATTAAATTATTTGAAAATTGACGGACAATTTTGGAAGTATAATTTACGTATCATATTAAAATGTGATTAAATGAGATACGGTCTGATTAATCGAATTGTATCATTACTCGGATGAAATTATTGTTTAAAGAAACAATCGGAATTGAATGAATTATTATAAATACAATCTGTTGTGATTTATAAATGGTAAAATATTTTGATACAAGTAATTATGAAATTACTAAGTCAATTTTTGTATATGACGTATTTTTATTAATACGTTGATTTTTAATATGTTAAAAATACATAACAATTTTATGTAACATGTGACATGTTACATATTGAGAAATTGACAAAAAAAAAATATGGACTCCATATTATAATTGTACCGAAATTAAAGGGGTATTAGGCTAATATTGTGTTGTTTAATTTATTAGTAAACACAATGATTACCTAATTGCCTAGCCATGCAACCCTATTAAACATTGTGAAGACAAATGTGTGCATGCATTGGCTCCCCTAAAAGCCCCCCTTCCACCCGGTTTTGAGAAGACAAAAACCATCATGGTTTTTTCATATTTTACCTAATAATATACAAAATGTTGTGTAACACAAATTCATTCCAACATTCATCCAAAATTAGAATTCTAGAGAGAAAAATAATCCTCTTCTTCTTTTCTCTATAAACCGAAATATTAAGTGTATTATAATATTTTGGATCAATTTTCTACTAAATTAATATTGTAGTAGTTCCTATAATATTAATTTTATTAAGAGAAAGCTTTGGGTATTAAGCTTAGGGAGAGGTCCTATACTTGGATCTTGGTTCTTCCACTAAAGGAAAGCTCAAGAACAAAAGAAAAGGAGATTTCTTTTGTGCCCATAAAACCGAAACATCCAATGTAAGAACATGATTTCTCCTCTATTTTATTCACTTGTTTGCATGCATAAAATCCATATTTAATTTTATGACAAATTAAATCATGACATATATGAATATATAAGTATTTAGATCTACTTTTCCTTCAATCGGTATCAAGAGCCATGGTTGTTTGCATGCAAATCGGTTAAAAGTTTTTCCGAGTTATAAAGAGTAACATATAAAACTTGTAAAATTTATGTTATTATGATATATCACGAAATTAATTCATGCATGTTAAAATTTCTGGTCCTAAAATGTTTTAGGATATTTTGGTTAAATTTACGGATTTTTATTGTTCATATAATACAATAATGGCATTTAAATATGATTTTATGAATAAAAATGTCATTTTCGGTCTAAAATTAGCTATACTTCGAATGTTTCAGTGATTTTTGGATATGTTGTCACATATATTATTTTGAGATAACCTGTAAATTTTCATAATTTTTGGACTTGTTATGCTCGAAAAATGGATTTTTTATTATTAAATTCGGATTTAGGTGAAAAATAGGTTAATTTGAGTTAAATTTCGAATCTGATCATAGAAATTTAATATGTTGTCACATGAAATTTTACAAGATTTGTGTAAAATAATTGGCTATAAAGAAGTCTTTTTGCATGATTTATGGATTTTTGAAAAAAATAGCATAAATAGTGACATTATTAGTGAAAAAATTAATAAAACATAATCTATGACTTAGGAAAAACGTATAATGTTGCATTTTATTATCTTTTTCATATCTAAAATTGAAAAATTAATGAATATAATTTTTCCCATGTTTTATGATTATTTTATTAAAAATCGATAAACCGCAACATTGTTTTTTCCGGAAAAATTACGAAATTTTTAACCTAAGTTTTTGAACATTATGAGTGTCATGGTATTTTTCCAGAATGTTCATGAGTTTAAATTTCAAATTTTGAATTTATTTGAAATTTTGTGATTTATTTGAAGTTTATAGCTTATTTTTGTAATTTTTAGTCCATTAATGAACAATTTTATAAATATGGGTTAATTATGGTCAAATTATTAGTGAAGACTAAATTTTGAGTCCTAAGAGGTTAGGGTAATTAACTTATGCATAAATATGAATTTATGTAATTTTTGTGATTGTAAAATGTTGAAATCACGCAAATCCGTAAAAACCGAGTAATATACGATATTGGCTAATTAATGGCGATTTAGCATAAAATTGAGCATGTTCATACATATTATAATGCTGCATTTTCTTTATGATTGTCATAATTTTAATTTATGTAATTTTTGAATTATGTAATTTTACTTAGTATGGCCTTAGATTTAATTGGTATTTCCCGAAATGTATGGGAATATCGATTCGGTTGTAATTTTATTGTGATCTCGTATCACCGTTTTGTAATTTAATAGATTTATTTTATTTTAGTTACAAATGTATAATAGGAAATTATGTAATTTATTATGTAATTTTATTCATTCCGGAGTTCCCAAAGACGGATTTCTTCAAGAATGGTGATACATAAAGACGGTGTTACCTCGAGATGCGTACCACAACCGAAGTTCAAGGGACCAATGGAGTTGGTTTCCGAATATGTAATAGTTAAATAGTTTTTCTATTTTAGGAAAGGCCATACTAGGATTTATTTATTTTTATGCTTGCATTTTATTTTATGTCGCATGCATCGCTAAATCGCCATAACTAAAACATGCATCATCATCTTCTTTATCGAGTTTATCGACCGTGTCAATTAGAATTATCGTAGTTCACCGCTTTAGTTCACTTAAAACGTGATAGATAATAAATTGACATGACCTCTCGCTAAAACAATTAATTGAGACATAGCCTTACCAAATAGTAGAAACCATGAAAACCTATTTCGCGAGGGAGTGCACTCGGCCATCCCGGGGTACAAACCTTGTTACGTAGGGGAAGTGGGTGATGAATGTCTATCCACCGAATTCGTGTTGATGAGGGTTTCATCGGCCATCCCGTGCCCAAATTAATGTGAATTTGGATCATGGACACATTTATTCGAAATTTGGGTTGACCTCAACGGAAGTATTCGTGACCGTAGTCGCATGTGTTCCGGGCTATAGATAAATATTAGAGTAATTTTATCGACCAAGAGTTCTAAAAGTAGAATCGATTAAACGTTAATCCACCGAGTTATATTAATAAGGGTTCCATCGGCTATCCCGTGCCTAAGTTGATATGAATTTGGGTCTTGGAATCATTTATCTAGTTGGGTAGAGGTCACTAGAAAAATGCATAAAACTTGTTTAAATCATACATTTTTACGAGTATTATTATTAAAACGACATTTGTTTTACTCCTTATATTTTGTTTTGTAGACCACTTCTTTTTCATAACAAATGGCAACACCAACACCAACTCCAAACGCCACACCTCTCGCTAGTTCATCTTGGCTCCGATCCTTTATGGATCGATGTAAACTTGAAAAGAATGGGTCAAATTTCTCCGATTGGGATGCCCAACTCAAATTAGCCGCCGAAGGTGACGACAAGCTTCGTTACCTTACCGAGGCCTCTCCACCCGAACCTACTACTAGGTCAACCGCCGCCACTAGGGAAGCATATGAGGCTTACCAAAAGGAGTCCGCCGCAATGAAAAATGTCTTGATATTTGCGATGGAGGCGGACCTCCAGAGGAGAGCCTTTAAAATGGGCAATGCTAATGAGATTTACTCCAAACTTGTGACAATGTTTTCACAACCTCCGCGGATCGTCCAATATGAGGCGGCCGCGGCATTCTTTGATCTCGACTTCAAAGAGGGCCAAAAGGTTAGCCCTCATGTGCTCAAACTTACGGAGCTTGTCGAGACCTTGAAAATTCAAAAGGTTGAAATTCCCAAAGAACTCATTGTAGATAGGATTCTACACTCCTTGTCCAAAGTCAAAGCATATGTTCAATTCCGGGTGAATTTTAACATGCAAGACAAGGATGTGTCTCTTGAAGAGTTACACAAGTTACTTGTGCAAGCCGAAAGGGACATGGGGTTAAATGTGAACCCACCCAAGGATGTGCTTAACATAAGCACAAAGAGTAAGGGGAAATTCAAGAAGAATGGGAGAAAGGGCAAGAAGCAAGCTCCCACATTCACCAAAGCTAAGACTTGTGAAGCTAGCACTTCAAAAATCAAGAAGGGTCCTCTTGATAAATGCCATTATTGTAATGGTATGGGACATTGGAAAAGAAATTTTTCCAAATACCTTGGTGATATTAAGGCTGGAAAGATTACTTCAGTAGGTAAATGACTATCCTTCTTTTATGTTTCTATTTCAACTATGGTATTATGATGCAAAGTTGTGATAATGTATCTCCCTTTTTTATTGTAAATAGGGCCTCCACCAAGCAAAGACAAGGGAAAGGAAAAGCAAGCATGAGAAACCATCGAGAAGCTAGGGATAGCTTTTATGGAGCTTTGCTTTTCATTGTCTTATTTTAAATTATGTTTTGGATTTTAGAACTTTAAGTTTCCGTGTTCGACATGGAAAAGTATTTTGGATAATGGGTTGTATTTTTGATAATGGTGACTTGGTTTGCAACCCAAGTCACCCGTTTTATCATTTATCCTTTTATGTTCTAAAATTCATCTTTAAATTCTTGCTCTTAGAAACATAAGATCGTTCGCTTAAAGTGATCTAATAGACAAATATAATGACCGGTTTCATTATATGTCCACATGCTTAAGGCTTGTGTATGATAATTTATAAAGCAATTTTGAGTCTATGAACTCTCTTAAAGGAATGTCAATCACCAAGTACACATATGAAATCTAAAACTATTAGTCAACCTATGAGGTAGTTCTCCTTATACTTCAACATCATTATTTGTGTCTCATATGCTATCTTTGAATCTATAGTGTATTTATTCTAAAGATAGAGTGGGAGAAAAATGAGGACACAACACACAAGGCAAGATAAAATTGTGTACTTGTGTAAATAAAGATCTACACAAGAGAGAATGATTTGAATAAAGGTATATCTATTCTCAATTGTATACCGAATAGATGAGATCTATGGTCTCAAGTAAGTTCTATATGACTAAAGAGACCAAATGAAGTAATCGAAAGAACATATTCTTAAGATAACTACACGAGGAGACCAAAAGAAAGTTTTGGAAGAAAAATGACTAATGTAAAGTCTTAACAAGTTTTGACTAAGTTTATGAAAATTTTGACCAATAGTTTCAACCTTGAGATTTACTTAAGAGCCTAAATGAATCAAAGTTACATACTAGTTATGATCGAGTTGCAAAGATTGATATACCGATATCTTCAATGGCCAAGTTTTAACCACGCAAATGTCATTGCTTAACCTCAATATGAAATGGTTAAACCTCCTTCCGAAAGGGTATTTCGAAGGACGTGTTCTAGATATTATTTATATTCGAATAATGACATTGCTACACATCATTATGACATGAGTGTATTGGAGATTTAAAATCTCTTTCCGTAAGGTTAAGATGGGACCACTTCAAAATAGGTATTTTGAAAGGATATGATGGGAACATATATGGTTTTATCCTAATAACTTGGCAACGCAATTTATATTTCAATTCTTGATAAATTTCGATTGAGAAGTCAATTTCGAAATGTGTAGAATTGAGTGGGAGTTAGGAAATTCTCATGTGAAGACATGGAATTTAGTGGGAGCTATCATCCTTTGAATGTTTACAACTCATCACTCATTGAAGAATGACGAGATAATACCTTCCTTCATAAAGAAGCATTTGAGTTTTCAATTCTGGATGAAAATGGACTATGATGAATCCAATTACATCAAGGGATGTTGGATTAGTATTAAGAGATACACATCGTATCAACATTCACATAGGTTATTCATGTAGATGAAAATGGAATTGCCATTAGCAGTCATGGTCGTTCATTGAACCTATGAACGGTTGATCTCATGATTATTAGTAACTAATGTTTCCGCCATTAGAATAATCATGTACATGTCCAATTATGAATCATATGCATAAGAGCATGATGATTGATTGGTAAGCCATAATAGAAACGTCATGAATTCTCGAGTAGAATCCGATGAGCGATTTCAGTGTTTGACGGAATGCTCTATTGTGTGTCAAGAGGTTGCACATATTATAGAAAATCCAAACACATATAAGGATTTATGAGAATCCCAAATCTTTCAAGCCTAGAAAGAGAAATAAGAAGTTTTGGAAAGATACTTAGTTGAATAAGAAGTTACTCAAAACTAATCCTTCCTAACTATGCTAGGACTTGTGAGAAGTGCTAGGCTAATCATCTTGTCAAATTGTTGCAAGACTCTACAAAACATGTACCTAGTGCATTGTGTGTGGATGGAGTACTTGATCAGTACAAGTTATATCATTCATCACAAATTCGTTCGTTATGAGATAATCAATCAGAAAGTTCTTTCAAGTTAAAGAACCAAAACCAAGGTCGGGAACCTTGATGTGTACTTGGTAAGATTCATGCTATGAGAGAGAACATGAATGTAAAGGAAGTTGCAAGCTTAAGAAGTTTGAACATATGGACACATGGCATGTTAAACTTCTATTGCAATTAATAAGTGTTTACACTTACGATATACATCACAAGGTTGTAATATGATATTGACTACCCGAGTGTGATGTCGACATTTGTCGTTTGAGTTATTATTAACTCACCTTGTACATTGTTATATCCAAACGGGTTGTGGAGACAATTGAACCCCGTTAAAGTGAACACGGATTAACATTGTATTTGCCCATAGTTACTTATATGAGGTGACGTCTCGAAGTGACTAGAGTGTGATGCGATTGATGGCAAGTTCAAGTGCCATAAAGTCATGTGAGATGACTAGTCGATCACATAGGCAGACTGTTAGGAACTTTTTGTCGGGCTTAATGACCGCTTATAGAGTTCTGGCAAATTTGTATAGCCTGGTCGTGGCGAGAGCTGCTATAGTATTCGAATGAGTCGATTCTTTTGACTAAAGACTATTCGCCTAAGATGGCACAGTTTCAGATTAACTTTGATTTGTGTTACTACGACCTTCATAAATGGGGTCAAATGGGCATATTTTGGGTTATGATGGCTGTGGCTAGTCGAAGGGAATGAGTGCGATAGGAATTGTCCACCCCTAGTCAGGGTTATAACAATATCTCAGGGCCACTCGAGGAGTAATGAACTGGAAATGCGTGGCCACGCTCGGAAAGTATCTATGATAGATAAGTCCGGTCAATCAGTTATTCTCCAGATCGAGGAAACCACTCTCGATATGATCACTTGCAAGTACGACCTGAAAGACACCTTGCATTGAGTGGGAGATAGTAATAGGACAAGAGAATTGGTGACGCACACTTGTCGAGGACAAGTGGGAGATTTCTGGAATATGTGTCCTCCGACAATAATGCGATCACGACTGTTGATCATGATGATCACATGTTTAAATCTCATTATAAAGAATACAATTGGGAAGTAATATTGTTACTGTCAACTGGTCAACATATATCGGTAATGATTGGCTGACTAGAGTTTGACATTACTGTCGTGCGACGGTGGTGATCAGTTGACCCCCTAGGTCATACCTATAGGGCAACACTCTTAATTGATTATTTAATTAATCGTATATCGTTACGAGTTAATTAAATTATTTGAAAATTGACGGACGATTTTGGATGTATAATTTACGTATCATATTAAAATGTGATTAAATGAGATACGGTCTGAGTAGTCGAATTGTATCATTACTCGGATGAAATTATTGTTTAAAGAAACAATCGGAATTGAATGAATTATTATAAATACAATCTGTTGTGATTTATAAATGGTAAAATATTTTGATACAAGTAATTATGAAATTACTAAGTCAATTTTTGTATATGACGTATTTTTATTAATACGTTGATTTTTAATATGTTAAAAATACATAACAATTTTATGTAACATGTGACATGTTACATATTGAGAAATTGACAAAAATAATATGGACTCCATATTATAATTGTACCGAAATTAAAGGGGTATTAGGCTAATATTGTGTTGTTTAATTTATTAGTAAACACAATGATTACCTAATTGCCTAGCCATGCAACCCTATTAAACATTGTGAAGACAAATGTGTGCATGCATTGGCTCCCCTAAAAGCCCCCCTTCCACCCGTTTTTGAGAAGACAAAAACCATCATGGTTTTTTCATATTTTACCTAATAATATACAAAATGTTGTGTAACACAAATTCATTCCAACACTCATCCAAAATTAGAATTCTAGAGAGAAAAATAATCCTCTTCTTCTTCTCTCTATAAACCGAAATATTAAGTGTATTATAATATTTTGGATCAATTTTCTACTAAATTAATATTGTACTAGTTCCTATAATATTAATTTTATTAAGAGAAAGCTTTGGGTATTAAGCTTAGGGAGAGGTCCTATACTTGGATCTTGGTTCTTCCACTAAAGGAAAGCTCAAGAACAAAAGAAAAGGAGATTTCTTTTGTGCCCATAAAACCGAAACATCCAATGTAAGAACATGATTTCTCCTCTATTTTATTCACTTGTTTGCATGCATAAAATCCATATTTAATTTTATGACAAATTAAATCATGACATATATGAATATGTAAGTATTTAGATCTACTTTTCCTTCAGCTTTTAATTAGGACAATTAGAATTTAGACAATTTTTAGCGTAGATTAGAGACTATAGACTGTTACTTTACGTATTTGGTATTTTGGGATATTTTTGCAAGTGTTTTTATGCAGGTTTGTGGAATTTTTACGCAAATTCAAAGGAATAAAGGCGAATACAAGAGCTTACACGAGGAAAAGAGCTCGATCGAGTACTTTTTGTACATGATCGAGTGGATTCTGTTCGATCGAGTAATGTCATACCAGTCGATCGAGTAAAGCAGAAAAGGGGAATTCTCGATCGAGTAAAATTCTACTCGATCGAGTGGATGAATTATCAAAGTCCTCGATCGAGTAGTTCTAAACCACTCGATCGAGTGAAATCGCAAGAGACGCAGGGAGTTTTTCCTTTAACTCCTTTACTTTGGATTCTTATTTCATTCTTCCCCAATTTTTTGACCTCCCTTCCTATTTGCGATTAAAAACACCCCCAAATCCCTCATATTTCTTGCCCGTTTTCCAAATCCGTCACCTACATCTTGCTCTTTGTTAATTAATCATTCAAAGCCCTTTGTTTTCCCCTTGATTTGTGCTATTTTACACGGTTTATTAGTGGGATTAGGGTTGGCGGTTTTTCGATCAAAAAATCGCCATTTTTTCTTGTTGTTTGAAGATTAATTGTAATTTGTAGGTTCATTCTCATCAAGTAAGTAATTCCTACACCTCATGGCATTTTAATTTCATTAATTTCGCATTTTTATGAGGTAAATTAGGTTAGGGTTTCGAAATTCTTTGTTTAGTCGGGTTTTTCGACTTTAACTATCATTGCTTGCCCTTATCTGTCTTGCTTGATGATCATTCCCGTCTCCTCACTGTTTGTTGCATGATTAATTCGAATTTTACAGGAAATTTGCGTTTAGGGGTCTTTACAGTCGAAATATTTGACTGAAACCTGGTTTTCGACTGTATGACTTGGTTTTTGCTGCTCTCATATGCTTAGTCAACTTCTTTTGTTGCTTAATTGCTGCTGTTGTTGCTTGCTATCCCGCCCCTATCGCTGTTTACATGCTTCAATTCGAATTATTGAGGAAATCTTGGGAATTTTCGGGCTGAAGTCGAATTTTTCGACTGTATGGGAATTGCCATGCTGTTTTTCACGCTGTTTTTCATGCTGTTTAGCCGCTGTTATCTTATCAATTCCCCTGCCCTATTTATACAGGATGGATTCTAGTTCGCTGCCCTCGTCGAGTTCTTCTGCTAGTCCGTCTTTGTATCTGTCTGAGACGGTACTCCCTGCTGTTACTACCGTCTCCGCACCGGCCAGCACTTTTGTGTTCTTAGTTTCAGCCGCCGGTACTGTTTTTACGCCAGCTAGCACTGCTGCTAGCTCTGTTTCGGCTGCCCCTTCAGTCACGACACCACCACTGCTAGCACTGCTGCTAGTCTTTCTTCGTCAGTGGTGGTCACAACAGCCACAGCCTCTACTCCAGTCACGGTGAGCACACCTGTGGCGGACTCGCCTGCAGCTGCAGCAGCCTTTAGAGCAGCTCTAGTTCCTCACACCGTCACTGCACGGGCTTCTACTTTGGGTTCTAGAGGCCGGGGCCGAGGTCATGGACG
The DNA here is from genome assembly GCF_048544455.1 of Silene latifolia. Lineage (NCBI taxonomy): Eukaryota > Viridiplantae > Streptophyta > Magnoliopsida > Caryophyllales > Caryophyllaceae > Silene > Silene latifolia. Next base: position 51,904,681 of record NC_133529.1, on the reverse strand, counting down.
TTCCTGCTCTACGCCAGCTCCTGCTACCTCTACTTCTGCTGCTCCTTCTACTTCTGGCACGGTCACTGTCCGAGGGGACAACTCCCTCGACTCTCACCCAGACTACCCGCAGTGAGACAGGCTCGTATGGAGAGGGACTTAGCTCTTATCTTGCACCCTCTGTACGAGTACCACTTGAGGCGACACCGTCCGATCCTAGAGGGTTGGCCACACCCTTCCTTCTACCGGTACCCAGCTGAGGGTTACCCGGAGTATGCTGAGGAGGAGGAGGAGGACGAGGACGCGGCGGCGGCAGCGGAGAGAGCTCGAGCTGAGCAGAGGAGGAGGAGAGAGGAGGAGGAGGATCCGGAGTTCACGGTGGAGGACGTCCGCGACGACAAGGCTGATGAGTAGCTACTGGTCTACTCACTTCCCCAGTTTTCTGGCTGGTTTGGGGAAGTTCGTGTTTTGTATGTATATCTTACTCTTTTATTTTTGTCTCCTTTTATTTTATTGCTTTTATTCTCTATTTGTTGTATATTCTCGTTCCCCTGTATATATATGCTGGTGTATGCTGGAGGACAACGAGGGCGTTGTCCGTTTTGGTTTGGGGAGGGTATTGCATCCTTTTGAGTCTGCATTTGCATTTGTTTTGCATTCACGATTATATTTTTCAGCTTGCATTTGTTTTTCTTTATTTCAAAAAAAAAAAAAACCAAAAAAATTAGAAAAATTCAAAAATTCAAAATTATTCACGTTTATTTTTGCATATAGGTTGAGTCGGAACGGTAGATTTCCGTGATGAAACTGCACTATAACTTGTCATTTTGCTTGGGCCTTGCACTTCTTTTGGCAGTTATTAGCTTTGTCATACGCATAGTCTACGAGTTTTTGTTCAAATATAGCTGACTGGTTAGACTTGACCTATAAATTGGCAAACTACTCCATAAATTCTGAGGTTTAGAGCCCATAACTGGTGACATTCATGACCAGTTCATTAGGAATTGAGAGTAGTACTCCTTGCATAGCATGTTCATAATTTTTGCACTTTTATGACATTCAAGTTCTTGTCAAATGCACATATTTGGGTTTGTGGTTGGTGTCACATGCAGGGAGGTGCTTGCAAATTTTCCCCTTTTCTCATATTTTTCACCCATTTAGCTCCACTTTAGCCAAAACATGCCTTTTTGACCCATTAGCTACATCTCAAACTGAGCCTGCCTAGTCAAGCTAGTTAGTATGTCTTTTGTGGTATGTTTTTCCGTTTGCAGTTTGGCCCATATCTCTTTGTATGGAGTTGGTGTAAATAGAAGGAAAGAAAAAAAAAGAAATTGAAAAGAAAAAAAAAAGAAAGAAAACGTGAATAAGAAAGAAAACAAAAAATGAAATGAAAAATGAAAAAAAAATGAGGTTGATTCACGTGAAAAAGAAAAAAGAAAAAAAAAAGAAGTTTGAAAAAAAGAAGGTTTGATTTATTTCATTTGGTTCATTTAGACGGTGTTAAAAAAGGAAAGTTTGTGACCGTCTAACTCCTCCATTCTTATTCCATATTTTTGAGGAGATTGTGTATGATGTTTAGTGAGCTGTGTGCCAAATGAAGGGCACTTGTATTTAGTTTTTCAGTCAGTTGAGATTCGGATGGTTTCATTATGGTCCTGTTAGGAACTAGCTTGACGCTTTTACCTCCACATTACCATAACATGTTTTGCCTTTCTCACCTGAACCTCACTATTCCCATATTATTTGTAAGCCCTCGGCTGTGACGGCCATTATTGGTTGGAGTGTGTGCATTAGTACTTGAATTGTCTTTCATTTTTGTTGCATGCATGTTATGTAGGTCGCAGTTAGGTGAGTGACTGTCCTTTCCTTCTCTCTTTTACATATAACATTCACCCTTTGCTTCATGAGAGAAGAGTGACCACGTGAGAGGCCGATTTTGTTGGTCTTGCAAGGTCGATAGGTCAGCTGTATTTCTAAACAACTTATACCTCGTTTGCGTATTGACTGCTTAGCTATAACTGTTAGTTTTTGTTGCATTAAACTGGTTCAAGTAGACAAGTTAAGCTAGCTCTGAGTTATCATTTCCGTTCCATTAGTTGCATTTTAGTTTACTCGAGGACGAGTAAAGGTTCGGTTTGGGGAGATTTGATACGTGCATAATGTATAGTCTTTTTAGCCTATTTTAGCACGTATTTCTATGCATTTTTGTACTGTTTATATAGTATTATGCCCCGAATTGGCTACTTTGGTTCGTTTTGTCCGTTTTGTAGAAATGAACGCGAAAGTAGTGGAATCGTACCATTTTTCGTCCTTTTTGCATGCATTTAGAGGAGACGGGATTTTCCAAAGTGAGATACTGCATTGGAATGCGTGAAGGCACGGTTTACGAGGCAGTCGGGCACGAGTTTAGGCTGAATTGAAGGAAGAAGACTCGATCGAGTGGTTTTATTACTCGATCGGGTAGTTTTTATAGCCATGGTTGGTCGATCTAGTACTTTTCTACTCGATCCAGAAGTGCTGAAAAGAGAGGTTACTCGATCGAGTAACTAATCTACTCGATCGAGTAGATTTTATGGAGTTTTGCTCGATCGAGTGGTTTTATTCCACTCGATCGAGTGGTTTCTGTCGGCGTGGGCTTTAATTAGCCCATGAGTTGTTTTAAGTTGATAAACTTAGTTATTTTCCTATTTAAGCACGTATTAGCTAGGTCATTATGACCTATTCTTTATTTCTCGGATTATTTCGCTCGGATTTGATTGTTCTCTACGCCGGATTCGCACGATTGTAATCTCTTCCTCCTTTATTAATAATAATCCTTATTTCATTTGCTTTAATTGCTTGTTTACTTCATTTATTCCCTTGCCCTAATTCACTCTTATGCAATTTAGTTATCGTTTTAATATGTTGAATGCTGGTTATTTATCTTCTGTTAGTTTTGATAGTAATAATAGCGATATGAGTAGCTAAACTTCTTTCATGTTGGGATTAGGGGATCTACGATAGAAATGTGACGATGTAGTAAATAGTTTAGAAGAATTAATTGTGAGATTCTGTCAACATAGCAATATAACTGTATTTTACCGACTTAGTTGAGTGCACGCTTCTGAGTCACCCCTTTAATCTGGCTAAAATTAATCCTAGATCGAAAGATTGGACTAAATAGGCCTGCTATGAACAGTAGACTACCCTGGCGAGGACGGAAGTTAAGTTAGTGGTATTTTAGGATACAAAGTGGACCGAAAGGACCTTTCCATATCCGTCTCGCATTAATTTGTCTAAGTTGTTTGCAGTTGAGTCACTAGACTACCGTAGTGAACCGAAATCCTGACATGTCCCCTTTTATCTGATAGTTCATCATCTTTCTCTGTTTTTACTGCTCTTTTCTCTACTTCTCTTCCTTTAAACCTTTAGTGTAGAAAACCAATTTAAACAACCCCCCATTTGTGACCAAATAGACGGACTTCTACAGATATCTTGCGTCCCTGAGGAGATCGACCTGACTTCCCTAACTATATAGTTAGTTTAGTTAGTTTATTTTTGATAGGTACACGACAGACTTGTCAAAAGCCAAGAAGCTCGTTGAAGCCGCTACCACGAAACGCAAGGGCTCATCTTCTTCATCCCCTCAACAAATGATGGTACCAAGAAGCTTTCATCCCGTTATAAGAGGAGGGGTGGAGCAACTTGAGTACTTTCCGGAGGTACTCTTCACATCCGATGACCATTGCGCCAAGTTCGTCAAGTTGCTAGGTAAGCATTACGAACCGACTCAGTTTATTGATACTAGGGTGTTAGAAATCCTAGGTATAAGGTACCAAACCAAAATGTTCTTTGACGGTTTGGGGATTGGGAAATTATTCCATGCCCATGAAGAGACGTACCTTAGCCTTACCTTGGAATTTTTGAGTAGCCTTCGTATTGTTTCGAACAGAAGGAACAATGTTGGTATGGAGTTCCGGTTATGCAACCTTGACCATAGCCTATCACTTGACCAATTTGCTCAAATTTTTGGTCTTGTTGTACCAACAACCAACATCAACAAACCCTTCGACTTTGATGTGGACCTAGTATGGAAGGCTATTTCCGGGAGGGATTTCATTCACCAAAAACAATGCTACACCTTTGCTATTCAACACCCGGTGATTCGGATCACCGAACGTTTCGTAGCCGGCACCATTAATGGGGGATATGAGCAAGATAGGTGCACTCTCCTCGACTTGAAATTCCTTGAGTCCTATCTAAATGTCCGGGGGACAAGGAGGTATAACTTCAATACCCCCCTTGAGATGCTTACGAGATTCTATGATTTCTCTCAACAGAACTCCCAACTTAAGACCTTCGTGATGGGAGGTCTAATTACTATCTTGGCAAACTACCTTTGTCCCGGGTTCAACACCCATGGGACTTATACACCTCTTGAGGGTAGTACTTTGATTGATGAGGACGCTGTCTTCAACCACCACCGGTGGTGTGCCTACACTCAAAATGGGAGTGTAGAATGGTTCACAAAAGGGTGTTCCTCTATTATTCTTTCGGGGTGGAATATACCCGGTACCGACCCAAGGTTGAGCCCGTATTCGCCCAGGGCGAGCTACCTTCTCGACATCCAAATCCTCGCCAACCCCCCTCAAAGAGAAGAAGTACCCCGCCAACCTCCACCGCCTCGCGGGATGCCGGTAAGGCCCATTGCCCTACCATCCTATGTGCCTATCCCACCATACCCTACTCCTCATACGCCATTCGCACCACAAATCCCCAATGCTCCGGATATGCATGACTTGATGAACCTTATGAAGAAGGTTAATCTCGGAGTACACGATGGGCGGGTCGATAAATACATGGCCCTTTATCCTCAGTACTATCAAATGGCACAATTAGGGTATATCGACCCTAATGGCCCTCGACCATCTTGGGCTCAACCACATCTTTTGTTCCCTAATCAAGGGAACCAAGCCGGGAACTTTGATGGTCAAGGTGGAGGATACTCTGGTCAAGGAGGAGGATATGACCAAGGAGGAAGTTCTAGTAGGTATGGCTACCACCAAGATGATGATGACGAGTGAGAGATGCCTACCTCACCACCTCCATTTGTATGATACTCTTCTCTCCCTCTCTCTTTTGTATAGTGTAGTGCATTTAGTTTAGCCTTCACTTGCATTTGTATTATATTTCATATTGCATTTATATTAGTTAGTTCATATAGTATAGTTGCATTATAATATATCTCACATGATTCATGTAAAATAATTGCATATAGATTAGAATTCATAGCCACTAATGACCAATCCCATCCTTTTCTACACTAGAAATAGTGCTTAAATCGGTTTGGGGAGGTTTGATCATAGGTGACTTAAGCATTTATCATGCATCATCTAGTATAGTGTAGATTGCATTCATTTATTATATATGTCATATAGAATTGCATTTAGTTAGAGCTTGCATTCATTCATATCATTGCATTTATTCAAAAATCCAAAAAACATGTACTTTCTTTTTCATTCCTACTCCTACATGTACATTGAGGACAATGTACAAAATAAAGTGGGGGATGGGAATTTATATTCCAAAAAAATACATAAAAATTGAAAAATTTCGAAAAAACACAAAAATATGTTCTTTAATTTCATAAAAATAAAAATCCATAAAAATTTGAAAAATTTGAAAAACCAAAAAAATGTTCATTCCTTTATAGTGTAGAATTGTATATATTGTATATACTTGTTTGTTTGTCTATCCTTTGTCACATTGATCGCCTACGCCACATCCGAGACATGAGGATATTGAAGACCGCATGGTATGATCTTTCCAATCTCCTTTTTCCTCTTTATGTTAATGACTATGTGGCTTTATTTTGATTGATGCAGTATAAACAATATGAATTTAGGATTGCTTTTAGATTATTTGGCATGCTAGTTGGTAGAAGCATATGCATTAGGATGTATAAATGTTAGTTGCATCATGGCATATAGTTGCATTTAGGAAATTTTTTGTGAAACCATCTATTTGGGATGCTTGACAAGTGTATATAGGCCCTAGTAGATGCTTTTTCTTCTTAAGACTTTGCTTGTTAGAATACTTGTAAAACACCCTAGGATGTGTCATGCTAGTATCCTTAAACCCATAGATTAAGGCCTAGTCAAGAGTACCTTGTGGTGTGATAACTCCTTGGCTACCGTTTATTCCAAGGTGACCCTTGAAACCATGCAACCATCATTCATCCATGTTCTACCATACATTTTGTCATCAAAGGGAATGGGCACCAAAAATGTTCAAATTTGAGTTCAAGAAATGAAATGAAAAGTCAAAAAGTTTGCAAATTGCATCAAAATAAAAGAGGAGTAACAAAAATGAAAAATCCTATGCTTCAAATATAAGGCACCCTCGTTACTAATTGAGGTGACTTTGAAAATGTTCAAAAGAAAATGCAAAAAGTTGAAAAGTTGTCAAGTATTGAAATGCCAAAAATCAAAAAGAAATGGCAAAAGAAAGTGTTCTCAAATGTTATATGCCACAAGAAATTGGGGGGAAAAACAACAACAAAAGCGAACTCCCAAATGAAACTCAAATACTATTGATCCCTTTTCCATCGTATCCACTTTTGTGCATGGTAGAGAAAAGACGACCCTTCTTCTTGTCTAGGCAAGAAGGGGAATTCCGCGATCCTCCAGTGTTTCTAACACCATAGGGAGTCTACTCTTGACGAAACCATTTAACAATTGAGGACAAAGGTACCCTAGCTTGACACAACTTGGAGGTGATTTATTGGTATCTTTCTAGGCTTAGTAGTTTGAAGAAACCATATCTATGAAGGAGTGTGTACCCTTGAATTGCTTCCCCTTTAGATAATTCCCGCCACTTAGATGAGGAAAGTGGCTATTCTTTTGTAGATGCATCCATTACTTGATTTTGTGTGCTTGGATGTGTCGCCATTTTGGCAAGACCCACCTTGCCTTGCAAGAAGGCATCCTACCTCATGGTTGTCCTGTTGTGAGTTGAAGGGGCGGAGTGAGACCCGCTAATTGTCTCACATCGGTTATATTAGTAGGTTAGTTTGAATAAGGGTCCTAGTTTTTGTCACCTCTTTACTCGGGATGAGTAAAGGTTCGGTTTGGGGATATTTGATGTGACTCGTATTTGCGCACATTTAGTCCCCTAATTGAGCCTATTTTGCATACTATTATAACATTCCATAGCCATTTTGTCCGTCAAATGATTTCTATTTTGCTTTCCTAGTGCATTTCATATGTTTTGTAGGAAAGGAGACAATTAGGCGGAAATTCCCGTCTCTTGAGCTTATTTGGAAGGACATTGACGATCTTGGTAGAACGAGTGTAAAGAAGAGGCAAGAACTAAAGACCAATGTTTCAAGAATAAGAAGTATGCGAGAGGAAGCATTCTGAACCAACAATCCGGGCGTCCAAAGCAGGAAGCCGCTCGTCCAAGTACCCCAGAATCCGAGCGTCCCGACCCTCGGCCGCTCGTCCAACCTGCCTACAATCCGCTCGTCCCACCCTTGCATACGAGCGTCCCTCGGCGTCTTCAGCAAGGATGCGCATCTCCCCGAAATACTTGCATTTCCCTACTTAGAACTTAGAATTGTTAATTACTAATTTAGCCTTAATTATTGTTCAAGTTTATTACTTTTGGGTAATTGAAGATTATTGGGTTATTATTGGAGGATTGACAACTCTTCATCAATCAATCAAGTTCTCTTCTTTTATTCTTCGCTTTATTATTTGGATCATCTCAAGTTTGGTATAATTCTTTTACTCTTTACCCTTTTATTGTTTATTTCCTTAAGCTCTTATCATGTTTATACTTGTTGTAATGATTGACACCATTAATGACATGTTTTCCATGATAATGAGTGAGGAGTCCTTTAGCTAGGATTAATGGGTAATTAAGGGAAACAAACATGGGGATTAATCATGCTTAATTTAATATGTTTTCATAATTAATTTGCTTGCTTGTTGTGATGTCAACCTATGCACATGTTATGTTTGATGAAATGCTAAGCCTATGAATCCTTTCATTTATAACCATCTCTTATCTATTCAACTTGACTTGTAAGATATAAACCAACTCGAGTCTTGTTAGACCATGCATAGAAGTGATAAGGAGGAAATTAAGTCGACTTGTGGGTGTTGTACAATCTAATCGATTCGGCTCCGGGACCCAACTCTTCCTAAGAACTGTAAGACATACACCAACTCGGTTCCTCCACAACATTAATTGATTGCTTATAATTTGAGAATATGTTTGTATGGTCAACTCCAATGAATCCCTTATGAACCCATGATATCCTAGCATTTTTAGTCATTTGTTTACATCCCTCCTTTAATTGCTTGTTTTACGTCATTGCTTTCATTAGTTTAGAACACAACTACAAACCCAAACAAATTGTGACACTAGCATAAATTGAGATAGATAGACTTAGAACCCAAAGCACACCGTCCCATGGATCGACCTCGACTTACCACTAACTAGTTGTTTGTTGAGAATTATAAATGTGTTTTGATTGGGTGTAAAACGACACTCTCACGTCAACTACCAAGGACACAAAATCTCAAAGAATATGCAATGTAGGAAGCTAAAAATAAGAAACTACCCTAATGCTTGCAAGAAAGCATAAGAACGAGGCTAGTAAGGGGACTAAATGTGTGCAAATATGAGTCACATCAAATACCCCAAACCGAACCATTGCTCGTCCCGAGTAAAAAGGTGACTAAAACTATGACCTTTATTTATAACCTAGCCGATGTGAGACAATTAGCGGGTCTCACTCCACCCTTTCAACTCACAACAAGACATCTATGGATAAAAGGGTTTCAATGTACATGAGTTTCATGATAGTAGTTTGATTTTGGGTTTATTTTCCCCCCATTTTTGTAGCATTTCACAAGTAAGAACATTTCATGCCATTTTTTGAGGTTTGGCATTTTCATATTTCAAACTTGCATTTTTGAACATTTTTGCTCCTCATTTCATTGATGCAATTGAAAACATTTGACATTTGATAACTTGAACTCAATTTGACATTTTTGTGCCCATTCCCTTTTTGTTGACAAAAGATGATGATAGACGTGTAAGGACGGTTGCATGGCATCAAGGGTCACCTTGGAATAAACGGTAGCCAAGAAGTTATCACACCACAAGGCACTCTTAACTAGGCCTTAGTCCATGGGTCAAAGGATACTAGTATGACACATCCTAGGGTGTCTTGAGAGTATTCTAGCAAACAAAGTCTCAAGGAGAAAAATTATCTACAAAGGCCTTATATACACTTGTCAAGGTTCCCAAATACGCATTTTCACAAAAAAATTTTACTATGCAATTACAGGCCATGATGCAACTAACATATATACAACTCTAATGCATATGCTTCTATCAACTAAAATGCCATATAAACTAGATGAAAACTCTTAACACATAGGTTTGTACCGCATCAATCAAAATGTAGCCACATTGTCATTAACATATATTAAAGAGGAAGAAGATTTGGAAACATCATACCATACGGTCTTTTATATCCTTCATGTCTCGAATGTGGCATAGTCATCCCAATGTGATAAGAGTGACAAACAAACAATCAAATATATACAATTCTACACTACAAAAAAAACATGTTTTTGGATTTTTAAATTTTCAAATTTTTATCATTTTTCGAAATAAAGGTTAGATGTTAGAATGTTAAAAGTTAGAATTTCATATCCCCACACTTAGTATGGAAATTGTCCTCAATGGGCAAAACGATAGGAAATTATGCAAATGCATGATATGATATGAGATGCATGATTCTAAACAAAATGCACACTATATGTGAAATATTTACATATGATGAGTATTTACATGTGATGCAAACTAAACTAAGCTATGTGATGCATGCTTTCTATTGTTCGGAGAGCTAATTTAAATTAACTCGGGTTGCTTATGAATGAACTTCCCCAAACCGAACAAAACATTTTTTGTAGTGCAAATATAGGGGAATTTTTTCACAAGCATGCAAACGCAATGCATGAAAGGTTACTTTGTCATTTTGGATTCTTTATGGTGGGAGCTAAAAATATAGTCACCTCAATGTTACTGAGGTGTGAGTCCCTTGATGTTACCAGGACCCAAAAATTCTTAGCCATCAAAGAGTCCAAAATGACTCTCTAAATGATCTAAAATAGATGTTAAACAAGTTAAGGAATTTATGTAAATATGATAAAAACAAAGCAAAAGGAGGGGTAGGAGACTCACAATGGTATAGGTCGAGATGCTAGTATAAGCCATCAACCGCGGATTTGTGTTGTCCTCCTTCATGCTTTGTCAAAAATCAACTTTCACTCATTTCATCATCATCATCATCTCCCTCCATGGACACGGAGGCATCATCATCATCCTCTTCTTCTTCTTCTTCTTCACTTGAAATTTGCTCATCATCATCGTGGCTTGACTCACTACCTTCCTCATCCTTATCATCAACTTCCTCACTCCATAACTCGGTTATCCCCCTTTTTCATCTTAAGAAGCTTGAGGAAAGAATACTTTCCTATCCACCCAATCCGGCAAAGAACTCCTTGGATCAAGGAGTCCTTGCCTAGAAAGATTGTAGAGGGGTGGATATTGGGCGTAGTATGCATTCATCTGATCTTTGTAAGCTTCTTTATGGATATGCTTTATGAATTGCGTCAAGTAATCATTGCCCGTCACAACATAGGATCGTTTTTTGTGAACTCTTCGTAGGCAAAGGGGTAAGGAGGTACCACAATCGAGGAGGTCTCTTCATTTGGACATTATTGTTGTTGGTTGATGATGTTGTACCCTTTGTTGCTCAACCACCACTAAAGCTTTAGATGCTATAGCCTTTTGTCTTGGAGAGAATTTGGGAATTAGGTGCTTTGGTGTTGTCCTTTGTTCTTGACATGATGATTCTCCTTGAAAATTGATGTCAACAAACCTTGATTATGCTTGAATGTTCTTGCTTTCTTGTAATTTCAATCAATTGCTTAATCAATTTGGGGCTTTTGGATTTTACTCAAACCCTTGAAATTTTGATTGCTTTTGTGAAGATTTTGATGTTTGAAGGTCTTTTTGTTGACAAAGGAGTGATTTGTTTTGATATTGAGCAAGTTTGCAATTGATTTGAGTGAATTTGGTTGAGTAATTTGTGATTTTAGATGATGAGTTTGATTGTTGTAGTGAGGGAATGTGTTGTGTTTGTGTTTGGGGAAGAATAGAAATGAGGATTTGAACTAAGAAATCCCGTGTTTTAGTCATATAGCAGGTTGGGGACGCTCGACCTTCTTTGGGGACGGGCGGATTTTCAATCAGATTTTTTTTTGTTAAGCATTGGGGACGCTCGACCTGAGCTCAGCTCGAGCGTGCTGAGTGCTGGGACGCCCGTCCTGAAGCTAGCTCGAGCAGATTCTGTTGCAGCTCAATTTTTTTCTTTGCTCTTGTTTCAGCCGCCACGAGCTCACGTTTGCCCGTGGGGATCCCTTTCCCGCAATCTTTGCTTCTTCATTTCTTAATCTTCCATCATGGGGTGCAGTACAAAGGCTTGGCTAGCCTAGGCAATTGCTTCCCCACACTTGATCATCAAACACTACACATTTAAAACACATTAAAATCCCTCCCTCATGTGCTCTCATGTCACACAAATTCTACAAACAAAGCATATAAAATGCAATGCAAAAATTGAGTAATGTACAAGTTAAATGAAATGCAAGTTAAGAGGTTAGAATATTTACAAATGGTGGTTTAGGGAGAACTTCACCAAACTCTCCTTCTTTTGAGAGGTGTCAAGGAGGTAAAGCAAGGCCGTTGTTGATGTTGCTCAGCGCCTTGTAGAAGTAATCAAAGGCTTATTCATTGTCATGATAAAGATCTTGCATAGACCTTGGCACATTCTTGTCTTCATTCATGTAGTAGCCCGATTCAAAGTGGTGACAAGGATCTACAAAGCCTTGGTGTAGGGTCATAGCATTTCCAATGTAAGGGTTAACAAATCCTTCAAATTCGTCATTTCATTGACCATATACTTCCCTTGCTTCTTTCCCTATGTTGGGAGGATCATAAGTTGGCAAGAGCAACTCTTGTTTGTCATGGCCAATAAAGCCTTCATCGATTCTTGTCATGAGGGGTGAGCTTTTCAAGCTCTCATTATTGTTAAGAAAAATTACATGCTCTCCAAATAGAGCTACTTCAATATCATCAACATCATTCTTACAATTGAGCGGTGTTTATTTGCCCCACTTGCTAGGATTTCCATCTTTGACATGACCCTTGAATGGGGATTCCATTTTCTTCTTATCACCTTCTCGGCTATAGTGATCAACCATAAATCATGGTTCAAACAAGTTGGGAGCTCTCATAGTCTTATCAAGATTAAAGGTAATTGTTTCATCACCCACTTCTAGTGTGAGCATCCCGTGCTTTACATCAATCACCGCTTCGGTGGTTTGTAGGAATGGTCTTCCTAGAATGATTATAATATTGGAATATTCCTCCATATCAACAATAACAAAGTCCACCAGTATGAAAAACTTTCCAATCCTCACGAGCACATTTTCCCATACCCCAAGTGCTTTCTTTGTTGTTCGGTCCACCATTTATAGAGTTATGTTAGTGCACTTGAGTTCTCCCACTCCTAACCTTTCACATACCGAATATGGCATGACACTCACACTTGCACCTAGATCACATAGTGCTTTGTTGATTGTGGTATCACCAATGGTACATGGAATGGAGAAGCTTCCCGGATCTTTGAGTTTAGGTGGGGAATTCACTTGAAGTATGGCGCTACTTATCTTTGTGAATGCGATGGTTTCTAACTTCCTAATGGACTTATTCTTGGTAAGGATATCTTTCATGTATTTTTCATAGGCCGGAACATGGTTGATTAACTCCGTGAATGGGATGGAAACCTCCAGGTTCTTCACTATCTCCATGAATTTCCCAAGTTTTTCATCAAGCTTGGGCTTGGCTTGGCGACATGGAAATGGGAGTCTAATCACAATAGGCTCTTTATCAACCTCTTTGGCCTTCTCTTCATTTCTCTTCTTTGATGATTTATTGGTAGTTAGTTCCACTACTCTAGGATTTCTCCTCAATGGTTCCATCACATCTCTTGTCTTGACACTTTCTTCAATAACATCCTCTTCAATTGGCACTCTAGGTCCCTTATATCGTGTAGCACTCCTCAAGTGAATGGCATTGATGGTCTCATGTCTTGTAGGAGGATTACCTTGCAGAGGTAATTGTCCTTTTTGTCTTTGGGAACTTGAAGAGGCCAATTGGGACAATTGTGTTTCCAACAACTTGGTATAAGAAAGGATATTGTTGATGGTAGTGTCTTTGGCTTGGCTATCTCTTTGCATTTGAGTTAAAAGTTCTTGTTGGCTCTTTTGCATTTAAAGGAACGATTTTTGAACATCAAAAGCTTGGTCATTGGATTGATTATAAGACGGTTGGTTTTGGAATCCTTGGTTTTGATTGAAATATAGTCTTTGAGTAGGATTTCTCATTGGAGGTGGGGTGTATGTTGGTTGAGGATTTTGAACATTTTGGCTTTTGTATGAGAAGTTTGGGTGAAATTTGGTGTTTTTATTGTAATAGTTGGAGTAAGGGGTGTCATTCTTGTATGCTTGGAAAGCATTCACTTGCTCATTTGTGCCCTACACTCTTGTTAATCATGTCCCAAAGTTCCACAATTCTCACATACTCCATTGTGGATACAAGATGTTGCCACCATGGCATTGACATGTTGATGTTGCTTGGATAATTGAGAGGCCTCATTCATCTGAAAGACCATAACCCCAAAATTAGACCTCTCTAATTAGGTTATCAAAATCTTTATTTTAGAAATCATTGGATCTATGTAATATGCATGTAATATATAAGCCTTTTAAAAAAATTAAGGAAAAACAATTTCTCCTTACATTGAGTATGGTAGTATTGGGCACAACCAAGATCACCCATCCTGGTTGTTCTTGAGCTATTCATATTGGCAAGATCCTCCATCTTCAAGTGTCCAAGGTAGAACACCTCCTCTCTTAAGCACCCAAGAACTTACCCTAAAATCTTACTAATATTAACTAGATATTATGTAAGATTGCCCTTGAAATAATATACAAATCTATTACTAACACTCTTAGTAATTTTGTTTTGAATTATTAACTCTTAATAATAGTCTTTTGATTTTTAGAGAGAAGAAATATTTTATTTTCCATATTCAAGAACTAGTGAGTAGGAAAAATAAACAATGAAAATGGGGAGTGATAGGTAGGGAGGCCGGTTGGGAGAGGAGAAAGTGGAGTGTTTTTCTTTCTTATTTTATTCCACCCAATACTCATTTGTATGGGTAAGAACAAAAAGCACAATGGGAAGTCAAATGTGTAAGAGAAACGATGGTGTTTAAAGCAACACACACACTACCACATTCACTTACACGGTCCAAAAATGACCTATTTACGGGTCCATTTTGGTTCTTATATTTGTTGCACAAATACGTGTAAATTTTATTTAAACATCGATTTATATTAAAATGCTTCCTAATTAAATTCGTCTAAAACACTCCGTAAATATACATGTACAGCTACACATATATTTTACGTACCAATACTAATCACATTAGTCAATTAGTACTAATTTAACAATTAACCGTTTAATCATTAATTCCCGTCTCAATTAATTAATTATTCAATTATCGTATAATTAAATAATAATTTTCGTGCCTCGAGTTCACAACTCGATATCTCTCTAAAATAAATTAATCGACTAACTTTTTAGTCAATTTATCAAGGGACTAATTAAACTGTATCACATACAATTAATTAGTTTTCGTGTTGGGGCTCATTCCTTTAGGTGTGACCGAAAGGGATCAGCTGAACACCGTCGTCTCACGACAGTAACGTCAAACCCTAGATGGCCAACCGTTACCGATATACATTGATCAACTGACTAGTATTGCCAATGAATATCCCATGCATATTCCTTAATGAGATTTAATGTGATCACGCACTATTTGTGGAGGACAACTACTCCAACATCATCTTGGCTACTACCTTCTCAAATTTCAAGTTCATTGTGTTAATATGGGAACTTAGTTGGGCACCCAAATAAGCACTCAATTGTGTGACGGAGTCAACTTCATGTCTCCCTCCCCTAGTAGCTTTTCTTGGCCTACTACATTGAGAGTTATGAACCGCCATCTCATCTATCTTTGCCAAAGTTTGGTTGTCATCTACCTCGGTGAATCTTCCATTAGAATCCATGTTGAGCACATTCCTTGAATCTTCATACAACCCATTCCAAAATTGTTGGACTAGAAACCATTCGCTTAATCCATGATGAGGACAAGAGCGACATGTATCTTTGAATCTTTCCCATGCCTCATATAAAGACTCTTCATCTCTTTACTTGAATCCGGTGATTTGGGCTCTTAGCATGTTGGTCTTCTCCGGAGGGTAGAGCTTCTTGTAAAAGGCAAGTGATAACTTCTTCTATGAATCAATTCCAAGAGTGGCCTTGTCTATGCTTTTCAACCATTGTTTTTCGGTTCCGATCAATGAAAAAGGAAACAATACCGATAGAATTTGGTCTTGAGTTACCCCCGTTTGGGAAATTCCATCATAATAGTCACAAAAAGTCTCCATGTGTAGATGAGGTTCCTCACTAGGCATCCCTCCAAATTGACTTTTCTCAACTAATTGTATGAAAACGGATTTGGCAATGAAATTACCGGTCAAGTGGTGTGGCGTTGGAATACCATTAGGTAGGTTCTCCTCGATCGGTACGGAATGAGATAAAAATTTAGGCATTGTAGGTTGATTTCGTGGTTGGTTTGGAATTAAGTTTTCCTCTCCTTGTCTTGCAAAAGGGTTGGTAAACTCAACACTATCCGATTGGACAATACCAATGTCCACAAGTTCTCCAATACCCACAATTGTTGAAGTACCTCTAACGATTCTTCGAATATTTGTCAAAATTCTTTCAATCTCGAGATCAATAGGCAATGTTCGCCTTGTGCTCTCCTAGACATGTAAAAATAAAACAACTAGAAAACAATTAAAACTATCTTGAGGAGTTTGACTTCCCCAAGGCTAAGAGAGACACAAATAAAAACAACAAATGATAACAATTCAATTGAAAACCATCCCCGGCAACGACGCCATTTTGATTAGGGTTTGGACCGTCGTCTATTCTCCCTATCAAACACTATTTATAATCTTAAAAAACTACTCTTAGTAAGGTGGTAAGTAAAGGTCGGATCCCAAGGGACGGGTATTGTATTGATTTATCGGTTGTAGAAAGCTATGTCTTGAATGTCACAATTTTGGTTAAGTTTGAGGTTTGCAATCTAAACTACATAACAAAGGGAATGTAAACAAATGAAAGTAAAGCAAAGAAAGCAAATGGGATTGTAAACACATGATTAACGTTGTAATACCCCGTAATTTAATAATAATTGATTAGATAATTTATGTAATTTAAATAATTAAATTAATGGCATTTATAATAATAATTGCGAATAAGACGGTAATTAAATAATAAAGTAAGTAAGCAAGTGGAGAATTGGGTTTAGTTAGTAATAAGGCCATGGGCCGTGTGATATGGATTAATGGGCTGATTATATTTGGCCTAGTATGAGTAGTGGTCGGGATTTGTGTCGGAATATAATAAGTATAATAATAAAATGGTAATTCCTAATAATAATTGGAATAAGGCAATAGTTTCCTAATTGACATCACATACTCTCTAAACCTAGACTATAAATACTAAGATATCTGAAAAATAATTCACAAAGAAAGAAGAAGGAGATGTAAGAGACGGAAGGAGCAATTAGCGATTAATGGTAAGATCGTCGTAATTTATATTTATATCGTCTTTTTCAATTAAATTATCAATTAAACACCGTATTGACCACTGTGAACAGTGTCGTTGACCTTAATAGTTAGCTCTGACCGTAGTGATTCTAGTGGGACCAACCGTGACCTTTCTTGACCACTGTGGTTGGCGGAATTGGTGTCTAAAGGGGGGTTGTCGCGGAATTTAAGACGAAGAGTGTAGCTTTCGTGTTTGTTGTATGAACACGGGACCTGGGTAGCTGGTTAGGTCGGCTGTGGGCCGTCCTCATGGTGGTGGTTGTGTGGTTGCATGTGGTGGTTGGTACGATGGGTGTCGGATGGTGGTGGTTGCAGCGTGTTTGTCTTTTATATGGGTTGTGCGTCATTCTTGGTGATTATGGGCTATCATGTGAGGTCGTGGTTGGTGGTGGGACCACCATGGGTCAGGGAGACCATGGTGGTGGCCACGGGCTGTCACGGTGGTGAAGGGCAGTGAGTGTGTGAGGTTGTGTTCGGGTTGTGTCGGGTTTTGGGGGTCTGTTTAGGGCGTGGTTTTGTGGCCTGGTTAAGACGGTTCAGGGGATGGTTGGTGGTTGTCAGGATGCGTCATGTTGCGGGCTTGAGATGGTAGGAGGTGGTGGAGCCATTGCTGGTCGGTGGTGTCGTGAAAAAGAAGTTGAAGGAAGGGTGTTGTACACTGATGAGTCATAATTATATATATATTTATGCCTCCTCTTAATTGCTTTTGATACGTTTTTCGTGCTAAATTATATCATTTACATGCCTTTTATGTTAGAACGACGATACTTTCGCCATTTGATGTTTATTGCAGGAATGATGCATTTGAGGAGCAAAGGAATGAAATGTGCATCGCGGAGTCGGCATGAAGGAATACACGAAGCATGGCACGGGAATCTATATGAATGAAGGAAGAGAAGTTAAGAAGAAAACACGAAGAAAAGACCAGAAACCAGTGATGCCTCGATCAACTTAGGCCGGGCTCGATCGAGGACATTGGTGACTCGACCGAGGAACCACTTTACTCTATATTTTCCGCAATTTTCCTTAAGTCAGTTATGTTTTATTATAAATACCTAGTATCGTACCCTAGTTTATTTACGCTTTATTTTACTTCGAAAGCCCTCAAACTTTTTTTTTGCTAAAATGTAAGAATTCTCATTGAAGATCAAATATCCGCATTACAAGCAACTCAAAGATCACAAATTTTAGTGCTAAATTACATTAAATGCACTCTAGACAACCAAAGTTTATCCTTGAGAGTGATAAACTGAGGACTTAGTACTCGAATTCTAGTATGAATTAGGCGCCAAATATGCTCAGCTATCAATTCAGGCCGTGAAACCTTCAAGAATAGCCTAGCTTCATTGCGTTGATTCCAGATATGGTACCAAGCTGCCAAAAGGATAGCAGTGGTCACCTGTTTCCTCAGCCTGCTCCATCTCTTCTTCATAATACTCTGCAATTGATTAGTATCATCTAGCCTAGAACCCAGCTTCACAGCTAGATGACTATAAATTTCATGACTGAATCTGCAACCTTGGAACAAATGAGCATGACTTTCAGTAGCAAGGCCACAGATACAGCAGCTATCATCAGTAGAAATCTGCAACCTAAATAACTTCTCCTTCAACATTAAAGCCTGACTTGCAATAAGCCAGGCAATGAAGCAATGCTTAGGAGGAGACACTGCATTCCAAACAGATCTATGCCAGTCAACAACTGGTCTTTTATCTCTCAACCAAGAATAGCACGACTTCACAGAATAGTCACCAACACCTATACTCCAAATTCCATCAGAAAACCCATCCTTGATAGTATCACGAACATGACAAACTTTCCTCCAATGCCAACTGGTATCAGAGGAGGGATGATAGGATTGCCAGGACTGCCCTTTTAAATAAACGTGGTGCACCCACTGGACCCATAGCTTATCAGGCTTCACTGACAGCCACCAGACCAGTTTGCCAATGGTTGCAACATTCCAGATTGAACTTACTCTAAGACCAAGCCCCCCTTCCTTCTGAGGGACACAAACTTTTTGCCAGGCAAGTAAAGGAGCTTTATTATGCTCAGTACTCCCTTCCCATAAGAAATTCCTGCAAATGGCATCAACTCTATTTATGACTCCCTTAGGCAACACAAATAAAGAAGCCCAGTAATTGTACATGGTAGAGAGCACTGATTTAACTAGGACAAGTCTTCCTGCAAAAGAAAGCTTCTTAGCTCCAAGACACCTGATTCTCTCAACTATTTTATCAATGAGAACCCCACAATCACACTTTTTTAACCTTCCTGCTGTAATAGGGACACCAAGGTATTTAAAAGGCAATGATCCTTCTTTAATACCAGAAACAGACATGATCTCCTTTTTTAGCCCAGATGGCACACCATTGAAATAAGCACAGGACTTCTGAGGGTTCATCTTAAGCCCTGAAGCTCTGGAAAAGGATTCATAAGCCCTCAGTAGGACCATAATAGACTGTGCATCCCCTTTGCAGAAAAGCAGTAAATCATCAGCAAACATCAAATGAGTAAGCCTCATAGGTTTGCAAAGGGGGTGAAAATGGAAAGGCAGTTTCTCAGTAGCACAGTCAATAATTCTTGTGAAATATTCCATACACAGAGTGAAGAGTAGTGGGGACATGGGGTCACCTTGCCTCAGTCCTCTTTTGCCAGGAAAGAAACCAAAAGTATCCCCATTCAGACTAAGAGTATAAGTGGCACTACTCACACATTCCATAATAAGCCTTCTGATAGAAACAGGAAAATGAAAAGCTTCAAGGATATCAGCTAAAAATTCCCAGCTAACTGAGTCATAGGCTTTCATTAAATCCATTTTGAACATACATCTAGCAGAGCAATACTGTCTGTTGTACAATCTCACCAGATCTTGGCACACCATTATGTTTTCTAGTATACTTCTCCCTTTAATGAACCCTCCCTGATTCTTGCTAATCAACTCAGGTAAGACAAGGGATATTCTGTTGCACAAAATTTTTGAAACACACTTGTAGAGGACATTACAACAGGCAATGGGTCTGAATTGATGAACATGAGTAGGCATCTTGCATTTGGGTATCAGGGTAACATTTGTAGCATTCAACTGCTTGAGAAGTTTACCAGAATTAAAGACATCTTGAACTGCAGCACATACTTCATCACCAATAACAGTCCAAGAGTCCTTAAAGAAAGCACTGGAATAACCATCAGGCCCAGGAGCTTTATGATCAGGGATTGAAAAGATGGCAGTTTTAATCTCCTGATTAGTCACAGGCAGAACAAGGATATCCTGAAGACTAGCATCACACACCTTTCCTCTCTTGATAATCTGAAAATTAACTTTGTCAGTGGGTATAGCAGTCCCCAAGAGCTCCTTGTAATAATTTAAGAAAGCATCTTTAACAGCCTTGGGATCAGAATGCTCCTGACCCTTTGAATCTTTCACACATAGGACCTGATTCCTGAGAACTCGACTCCTTATGGCACCATGAAAATACTTAGAATTGAAGTCACCATCTTTACTCCATGCTAGTTTGGCTTTCTGACTGAGAAAAGACAGGCAGTCAGCTTGTAATTTCTTGTATTCCTCCACAGCATGAGCTTCCATATTCAACATTTGCTGATTGCTAGGATCATCAATGAGATTGATTTGAATGGCCTCAAGATTTCTTAAGGCTACAGCAGTTGCATTTTCAATATCAGCAAAGTGTTCTTTGTTGAACTGTCTGAGATGAACCTTCAGATTTTTCAATTTCCTAACCACTTGAAACATCTTAGTACCCTGACAATGCACAGTCCACCAGGCAGTTAACTTTGGAATAAAATTCTTATCTTTACCCCACATATTGTAATACTTAAAAGGTCTCTTGAAGCTATCAGACTGATCAGAGCTCTTAATAATACAGGGGGTGTGATCAAAGGTCCCTTCAGGAAGGAAATGAGCATACATAGAAGGCATCCTCTGACTCCACTCACTATTGATGAGTACTCTGTCAAGTCTACTGAACACTCTAGAGCTTGCATCCTGTTTGTTATTCCAGGTGTAATAAGCCCCTTGAGCAGGACTATCAATAAGGCCACAAGCATCCAAACAACTCTGAAACTCATCAATCTCTGCATCAGTGCTAGACCCACCAAGTCTCTCAGAATGAGATAAAACACAATTAAAATCTCCAGCAACCATCCAAGGTCCATGAATCATAGATGCAAAATTGATAAGTTGATTCCATAAACTTCTTCTATCCACCAGATCATTAAATGCATAAACCATAGAAACATAAAATTGAGTGGAAGAGGCAACTTCAGTAACTTTCATGTTGATGCATTGAGCAGAAAAATCATAGAGATCAAGAGTAAAAATAGCTGGATTCCAAAGGATCCACACTCTACCACCTTTGTGCCAACTATTATTAGTAGCAATACTCCAACCATCAACTATTAATCCATTTATAACATTTAGAGACAAGGCCTTAACCTTTGTCTCAAGGAGCCCAAACAATCCTACTTTGTTCATATGCATGAACCATTTAACATGCTTTTGTTTGGGAGGACTGTTTAGGCCCCTAACATTCCAAAATCCAAGGTTATGCATTCCTCACCACAAGGTGAGGACCACTACCACTTATCCCAATGCCTACCTTGGGTGTTGGAGTATTCAAGGTTTCCAGGAAGGTATGTTGCCCAAATCTGTGAACAGTATACCCTCCTTCACTAATATCTTGTCTACTGAGTCTCCCAATTGCAGTAGCTTTGGCGGGAGCAGGAGCAGGCCCCATAGAATATGTCCCAGTGGAATGCCAAACTACAGGAGTTTGAAGTTGTGTCTCAACAGGGGTAGCTACTGCTGTAACTACTGCAGAGGGAGATTGGACAGGAGTCCTAGCAGGTTTAGTTTTCTGAACATTCTCAGTAGCCTGGGTCTTAGGTTTCCAAACTTTGGTAGCAGGTTTCTGAGTATTAGCCACCACTGCCTGTGTTTTCTTAGATCTCCTACACTCAGCAGCAGTATGCCCAATACCTTTACAGCCAACACACACTACAGGCTTCCACTCAAACTCAACATCAATGATAACCAGGTCACCATGTTCATCTAAAAACTTAACTTTGTCAGGGAGAGGGTCACCAATCATTAACTCAATCATAACTCGTGCATACCCAATCCTGGTTTTATCCTCTGTAGCCAAATCACATTTAATAAACTTCCCAATAAGTCCAGAGATACGAGTAAGGCCTTTACCCCAGAATTTCAGAGGGAGTTTATGTAACTTGACCCACACAGGTACAGATTTGACTTCGTGCTTAACAAGTTCCACATCAGGGGTCCAAGGCTTAACTATGAGAGGCTTATTGTCAAAAAGAAAGTGACCTTGCCTTAAGACAGCATCTTTAGCAGCCTTGGAAAGAAAACGAACCATGAAAACACCATTAGGCAAAAAGGAGAGTTTATCTACCTTATGATTAATCCATAGTCTCCTGATGTAGCCTTCAACAATATCCCAGGGAGGATTAGCTCCTAGAATAAAACAGTAGACAGAATTCTTCCAATAATCAAGCTCCACCTTCACCTCCTCAGCAGTAAATTGAAGAACAGAGGGCTCCTCTTCAATAACTGGTAAAGTCTTGACAGTGTTGCTAGATTCCGCCTCTTCTGTTTCATCTTCTGACTCCTCTGTTACATCTTCTACCAAGACCTCAAGGTTCAACGGGGGAATTCCTACAACTTCGTGCATGGCTTTCTCCTTAAGAACATCTGCACTTGTAGGACCTTGGTTTGTTTTGGTTAGAGAAGGAAATTCTTCATTACTAGTATGAGAAAGAAGATCAAATTTATTAGTACAAACAGTTTCTGAATTTTTGTGATTTTTTGATGAATTTTTTGGTGTAGATTTCGATGGGGATTTTGCAGCCGTCATGCTGAAATCTAGGGTTCTATTTTTGTGATTTTCGCAGATTTTTTCTCTCTCTATCTCTAACCTCTATGTACGAGTCTTTACATTGATTTCACAATAAAAAAAAAAAAAAAGCGGACAGCCCTCAAACTTTTAGTTTAGTTTAGTTTAGTTTAGTTTATTGTTCGGATCTTCTACCTTGTTCTTCATTATTACGGTACTCTTTAATCTTTTCTCAGTTATTATTTTTACTCAATCATTATTGTTCATTTTATTATGTTCTTAATTATGCTTTCTTATATTGTTATTGTTGTTATTGTTATTAATATGAGTAGCTAAATCTTTTATTTAGGGTGAAAGGGGATCTAGGTTGTTAGAAAAGGGGTTACTTGTGAATTGATTGTTAAATTGCTTTTAATTGTTGTTTAATTATCGTCTTAAATCTAGTTGATTAATTACTGATCAGAATTGATCAATTAGTCTTGCATAAACTAGGATTATCACCGATAGGGTTAAGACTAGTATAGGCCACGATAATTGAATTAGACCGACTTAATAATAGCGATTGCATGTTAAGTTAGATCTAAAAACACATATTAAAATCGACCGATCATATGACTTTCAATAATAAAAATTGCTCAATCAATGAGTTAAATCTTACCCTTTGATGACTACCTAGTGAACCCGATCTCTAGACTCTTTAATATTATTGTTATTCATCCTTTATTTCACTTGTTATTAGTTGTTAGAAATCAAACATTCAAAACCCCTAAAAATTGGTTACTTTAAGACAGACTTAAATAGTAACAAACTAGAATAATTACCTCGCCTCTCTGTTGTTTTGACCCTTCTTACCGCTAGCTATTAGTTAGTAGTAATTTAGGTTTACTTTGGTTAAGGTGATACGACTTTAGCGTTATCAAATTTGGCGCCGTTGCCGGGGAGGCAACAATTTTTCTGTTTGTTTTTGTTTACTTTTGTCTTTTGTCTCAAGGAGCATCAGTTCCTTAAGACAGTTTGATATTTTCTTGTTGTTTTCGTCTATGCCCAGGTCTAACAGGTTAGAGATTATACCTTTTGATCCCGAGCCAGAAAAGACTTTTCGGTACAGACGAAAATTTCAAAGAGAAGTAAGTCAGGTGGAAGACTTGAGTACAATTGAGTACGAGCAGTATAATTTTGCAGAAGATTCGTCCTTAGAAGAGGACATGCTTATATCTGCACTTGTGGTTTCTACAACATAAAAGATGCCAATATTGGCAAGTCATTCCGAACCCACGGTTGATTCTATTCCTAAAGGCTTCAAGCTCCCTACCACTGATAAGGGGTCTTTTGAGATAAAGCCTTCCTATATAAGCCTAGTAGAGAGAAATATGTTTGGAGGAAGAGCTGAAGAGGACCCCGCAAAGCACATGGGGAAGTTTGTTACTTATTGCTGTTCTATTCCTTTGACAGCTGGGGTGACTCAACATCAAGTGAAAGAAACTCTCTTCCCTTTCTCTTTGAGCGATGATGCAGCTGAGTGGTTACGGGACTTAGATATGGAGACCGACGCAGTTACTAACTGCACTTCATTAGCTCTTGCATTTTACGAGAGGTATTTTCCACCAGAGAAAACTAATGCATTGAGAAGTTAGATTACAAGTTTTAAGCAAGGTCCCACTGAAAACTTTAATGAGGCTTGGATTCATTTCAAACGGCTAGTTCGGTCCGTCCCTCACCCTGGTTTCGAAATTTGGTTCCTTTGCAAGCAGTTTTACAGCGGGTTGTATGACGATCATAGTTCCTTGCTTGATTCAGCTGCTAACGGGAGATTCCAAGATAATACTAATGACGGTAAAGCTTGGAAGATGATTGATCAGATAGCTACTCACACAGCTGAGTATGGTAACCCCAGAGGAAGTAAGAGAGGAAGTGGTTCAGACAATGCTATTGCGGAGCAGCTGGAGGCCCTAACGGCTCAAATAGCCGATTTAAAGACTACTCAATCTTTGGGTAAGCAAGAAACGGTTCATATGATTCAACAAGAAGTATTCTGCGAGAGATGTGAGATAGATGGCCACACTACGGCCAACTGTATGAGTACTATTGAACAAGTTCATGCCTTCCAATCTTTCAGGCAAGGTACTCCTTATTCTAACTTCTTCCCTGAAAGGAGTCAGAATGCTTTTGCTCAAACTCTGCCACAAGGAGCTTATATTATTCCTCCATAACGTAGTAACCAACCACAAGGAAATTTTGTTCGGCAAAATCAAGGAGGTTTTCAACAAATTCAACCTCCTCCTCAAGGTCCAAATAATGAGATGGTAGTGTTGAGAGCTCTCTTACAACAAACTTTGTCAATGCAACAGAAGCAAACGGCTCAAATCTCCGAACTCACGGTTCACAACATGATGTTGGATACTCAAGTTGCTCAAATGGCGGCTCAAAATCCTTCGAAACAGTCTGCTCTTCCACCTCAAGGTAAACAACCTCATGAGCGAGTTAATGCTATTTCTTTGAGGAGCGGTACTTCTTATCAAGGTCCGGACATGCCCATTAATGAAGATGAAGTTCCCTATATGCATCCTTAGGGATTGGGAAATCTCGAGTTGTGCGATGACGAGAAAGAAACTTGCAAGGATAGAACATGGGATAAGCAAAAAGACGAAAAAAGAAGGACTGACGAGTGTCCTCGATCAAGCCAGCCCAGGATTGATCGAGGAACCAGCGTGCTCGATCGAGTACACCGAGGGATCGATCGGGTACACCGAGGGCTCGATCGAGGCACCCCCTCTGACAGTAATTTTTCGCGTGTTTCAGCTACGGCATTGGATAAAAATAGGTTCCTCGATCGAGTGACTACTGGACTCGATCGAGGCACTCCTGTAACTGACGATAATGTTTCTAAACGAACACCTAATGCAAAAGAAACCGTGTATGATGTATATATGTGGGTGTTGGTTTCACGTGTTTTTGGGGTTTCAGTGATTGGTTTGACTTGTTATTTTTAAGACGGGTTTTTACGTAATAATAATTTAAAATGGGAAATAATTAATATAATTAAAATATAATTGAATATTTAATATAATAAATATAATAAACAAATAAATAATTGAATTATAATATATTGTATGGTGACGATTTGTGAAGGAATTATAATCGGGCTCGGATTGCTTTAATTATTTAGATCGCTTGAGCTGCTTAATTGGAATTGCTTTCCAGAAAGGGATAAATCCTACTCAACTCTTGTTTAATAATGTTCGGTATGGTAAATTATATATAATGAAGTGATATTGATTTGATAAGTGAATTATTCATTGGTTGATATTATTGTATTTGTTAGAAGGGAGAATTATATTACATTGTGTTGGTTGTTATTAACAGTTGTGATGAGGTGGATTTAATTGATATTATCGTTGATTGTGAAGGTGGAAATTGTGACAAGCTTTGCGACAGTCAGATATACGTTGTTGAGGGAGTTTGTACACTGGGGTGATGGTAATATGTACGTTGTGAGGGAGGGGTACTATTACATAATAGCGGTACGTTGTTAAGGAGGGGTACCAAAGTAATGTGAGCACGTTGTTAATGGGGGTGTGCTAAGTCATAGAAAGGAACACGTTGTTCAGGGAGTTGTGCAATGCGAATTGAATTGGATTGCCTATCGTATGTTCTTGTTATTAGTGTATATTGTTACTCAATCTCGTGGTTGACTGTGTATTCGTGAACACCTGTGATGAACCATAATAGGAAGCAGACTTGACAGGTACTAAAGATTAGCTAGCTTGGGAGCTTATGTGAATGTGTGAGGATTTGGCCAGTCTACCTAGAAGTCTAGACCACATAGATTATCTAATCACTTATTTATTTCCGCTGCGAGTTGTACTTTAATTTATATTAAGTTCTAGTTGGTTAGTTTGTAATAAACATGTATTCGCAAAAGTTTTATTTAAAGTACTTTGGTTAGTTGGACTTATTTATTCACTGCCTCGGGAAACCGAGATGGTAACGCTCTCATTTACTTGGGATGTCTAGCTAAAGTATCCTGAATAAATGGGGGTGTTATAAAGTGGTATAAGAGCAAAACGATCCTCAGGCCTAAACTAATGAACAATAATGAATGTAGGAAGTGTCTGATAGAATGAATCCCGGATAGAAACTGTTAGGTGCCCACTAAAGATTTGGGATGAGTTAGGGGCCCCCTCACACTAAACTTCTGGCCCTTTCAATTTTGAACCGGATACCTTAAGAGATATTACAGTGTGGGTTAATTTAAAATGAATATCGTTTATTTGTATTAGGAGTTTTTGTTTGCTTTGTATGAATATTGTTTCACTAATGACCGCGGTTATGGGGACGTAACCTTGTTTTTAAGGAGAGTGGAATGAGATATTTCTAAGTATTGGTATAAGCATGTGGATATGAGAAAAGAATGTTGGCATGTATTTGGGAGGCGTAGTTATGATTAACATGTGAAGTATTACGGAAATTTCGTGAAATTGTGAAGAATGTCATTTGGTTGATTTCTCGTAATTTTACCCTTGATTGATTTGGCTGCCATTTACTGCGTGTCTTATATCTTTGCACGCAATTTTTACATGTGATAGTCTTGTGAGTTAGTTTTCATATGTCGCTGGTTTCATGTTAAAATAATATACAGTCTAGGTGTAATAAATATTTTAGTGGACAGTGGTCAGAATATTCCTGTATAGTGATGTTTTCGTTCCATGTTTTTGTAAAAATCGCAATTTAAAGGTTAATTATTGTTTAGGTATAATTCCAACTCGACTGTTTAAAATATTCGTATATGTTTCTAAATTGATAAGTCACGTTGCAAGATAATATTACAATTTATAGTGATTTTTACAAGTTGACCTAAGATTCTGACAAGTTGCTGTAAAATTTCTATTTCGACCAAATCATTTGTAAAATTCATTATAAATTGATCTTATAAGCTTTGGCCTTGATTCTTTCTCTCATGAATTTTTAACTCTCTGTATTTTTCTAAAAGTATAAGTGCTGAAGAGTTAATTATGTTATTATTTATTAATAATTTTTCGAAATTGTAACGTGTTTTTCTTATCTTTGAAAATGTAGGTTATGCCAAAATTTCTAATGAATTGTTTCTTATCTCTCTCACCTTGGTATTTTGATGTTGTAAATTTTGTGAAGTAGAATAACATGTCTAGTGATATGCGGAATGTGTTGCCCTAAGCCTATATATTTACATTAACTGCAAGCATGTTTAAATTGGACTTCGTTAGTAATAAATGAACGCGCAAGTAATAAATCTAAATTAATTCAAAGGTTGTAGTTATTTGATTTCCGTTAAGTAACTTTTATTACATCATCAATCGATAATATGGTGAAAATAATAGTTGGCTCGTGTTACAATGTATATTAGATGTTCTTGTGGTGTTACCATTGTGGTTTTGATGATCTCATTAGCATGAAAAGAGAAGTAGTTGTTTCATATCTCGAACATCAAGGATGAAGTTAATTCTTAGGGGGATAGAATGTGATACTACAAATATTATTGAGTTATTTCTGTGACATCTTTTGATAAGTTGGTGTAGTTGATAATAGTAAATGGATAATTGTGTTATCATAAATTGGATG
Source organism: Silene latifolia (assembly GCF_048544455.1). NCBI lineage: Eukaryota > Viridiplantae > Streptophyta > Magnoliopsida > Caryophyllales > Caryophyllaceae > Silene > Silene latifolia. Next base: position 51,876,360 of record NC_133529.1, on the reverse strand, counting down.
GTGCTCAGTTGTGTGGATGTTTATAGATGTTGTTGTAGTATGTATATGCGAACTTCGGGCGAAGTTCATTTTAAGAGGGGAAGACTGTAATACTCCTTAATTTAATAATAATTTATGAGAATAATTTATGTAATTTAAATAATTAAAATAATGGCATTTATAATAATAATTGCGAATAAGACGTTAATTAAATAATAAAGTAAGTAAGCATGTCGGAAATTTAGTTTATTTAGTAATAAGGTCGTGCACCGTGTGATATGGATTAATGGGCTGATTATATTAGGCCAAGTATGAGTAGTGGTCGGGATTTGTGTCGGGATTTAATAATAATATAATAAGTATAATAATAATTTGGTAATTCCTAATAATAATTGGAATAAGGCAATAGTTTCCTCATTGGTATCATATACTCTCTAAATCTAGACTATAAATACTAAGATATCTGAAAAATAATTCACAAAGAAAGAAGAAGGATATTTAAGAGACGGAAGGAGCAATTAGCGATAAAAGGTAAAGATCGTCGTAATTTATATTTATATCGTCTTATTCAATGAAATTATCAATTAAACACTGTATTGACCACCGTGAACAGTGTCGTTAACCTTAATAGTTACCTCTGACCGTAGTGATTATAGTCGGACCAACCGTGACCTTTGTCGACCACCGTGGGTGGCGGAATTGGTGTCTGAAGGGGGTTGTCGCGGAATTTAAGACGAAGAGTGTAGCTTGCGTGTTTATCGTATGAACACAGGACCTGGGTAGCTGGTTAGGTCGCTTGTGGGCGGTCCTCGTGGTGGTGGTTGGGTTGTTGCAGGTGGTAGTTGGTACGATGAGTGCCGGATGGTGGTGGTTGCAGCGTGTTTGTCTTTTATATGAGTTGTGGGTCGTTCAGGGTGGTCATGGCCTGTCGTGGCAGGTGGTAGGACCACCGTGGGTTAGGGAGACCGTGGTGGTGGCCATGGGCTATCATAGTGGTGAAGGGTAGAGAGTGTGTGAGGTTGTGTTCGGGTTGTGTCGGGTTTTGGGGGTCTGTTTAGGGCGTGGTTTTTTTACCTGTTTAGGACGGTTCAGGGTGTGGTTGGTGGTTTTAGGGATGCGTCATGTTGCGGGCTTGAGATGGCAGGCGGTGGTAGAGCCATTGGTGGTCGGTGGTGTCGTGAAAAAGAGGTTGAAGGAAGGGTGTTGTACACGGTTGAAAACCGTGTAAGAAGTATGTATGTGGGTGTTGGTTTGATGGTTTCGCGTGTTTTTGGGGTTTGGGTGATTGGTTTGACTTCTTATTTTTAAGACGGGTTTTTAGGTAATAATAATTTAAACGAGAAATAATTAATATAATTAAAATATAATTGAATAATTAATATAATAAATTAAATAAACAGATAAATAATTGAATTATAATATTTTGTTAGGTGAGGATTTGTAAAGGAATTATAATCGGGTTCAACTTGCTTTAATTATTTGGATCGGTTGAGCTGCTTAATTGGAATTGCTTACCAGGGAGGGATAAATCCTACTCAACTCTTGTTTAATAATGTTCGGTATAGTGAATTATATATAATGAAGTGAGATTGATTTGATAAGTGAATTATTCATTGGTTGATATTATTGTATTTGTTGGAAGGGAGAATTATATTACATTGTGTAAGTTGTTATTAACAATTGTGATGAGGTGGATTTAATTGATATTATCGTTGATTGTGAAGGTGGAAATTGTGACAAGCTTTGCGACAGTCAGATATACGTTGTTGAGGGAGTTTGTACACTGGGGTGATGGTAATATGTACGTTGTGAGGGAGGGGTACTATTACATAATAGCGGTACGTATTTAAGGGAGGGGTACCAAAGTAATGTGAGCACGTTGTTAAGGGAGGTGTGCTACGTCATGGGAAGGAGCACTTGTTCAGGACGTTGTGCAATCTGAATTGAATTGGATTGTCTATCGTATGTTCTTGTTATTAGTGTTTATTCCTACTCAACCTCGTGGTTGACTGTGTATTCGTGAACACCTGTGATGAACCATAATGGGGAGCACATTTGACACGTACTAAAGATTAGCGGTCTTGGGAGCTTATGGGACTTCGTGAGGATTTGGCCAGTCTACCTGGAAGTCGAGACCACATAGATTATCTAATAACTTTATTTATTTCCGCTGCGAGTTTTACTTTAATTTATATTAAGTTCTAGTTTGTTAGTGTGTAATAAACATGTATTCGCTAAAGTTTTATTTAAAGTACTTTGGTGAGTTGGACTTATTTATTCACTACCTCGGGAAACCGAGATGGTAACGCTCTCATTTACTTGGGATGTCTATCTAAAGGCTCCTGAATAAATAGGGGTGTTACAAAAGTACTAGGGTGTCAAGGGTTCATAAGGAAATCATGGCGAGATCATATAAACAAGTTTTATAGATACAAGCAATTTATTGTTGTAGTGGAATTGAGTTAGTTTATATCTTAGAATTCCTAGGAAGTTTTGGGTCTCGGAGCCGAGTCGGTTAAGACTTTACAACTCCTACAAGTCGACTTAATTCTCCCTATTCAACTATATGCATGGTCTAACAACCCTTGTGTAACACCCGCGAATTTTCCGTTTTGGCATTTATAATTTAATTAGCCATTTTATTATTTTATTTCTATTTTAAATTCGTTTATATAAAAATGCGGCTTTACATGTATAATAATGTTAATATTGATAAAAATATCCGTCTGAAGTTTGTAGTAGCTTAGAGACGTATTTTAGTGGAAAATCGACTCAATTTAAGGTTTTGGGCTTAGGATGAAAAATGGGCCTTTCTTTTATTTCTTCCCCTCCACCAATCCTATACTCTAAACCCTATCTTCTTTTTACTCTAAAATTTCAGCAACTTTCCTCAACAAACAAACAACATTTCTCATCCAACACTAAAATCACTATAAATCACTCGTTTCTCAACAAAATCAAGCGATTTTCGCGGCAAATTATTCCTTATTCCAGCCTCCATCTTTATAGGTAAGAAATGAAGTAACTTTCACCACGTTTTAGGTCTGCCGTCACTCTTAGGGCACGAAAATCCATGCTAAATCGTGTTTTCTTGCGTCTAGGTGCAAAGTTAGACAACTTGGAGAATGACAGGCTTAGTGATGGACGATTGCATAGAAGATTAAAGGCTAAATAAGGTAACGGTGATAGGTTACTCGACATTATGCTAGATTTATGTGTGTTTATGTGGTTGTTAACTCTTTTAGTGAACAAAGTTTACATTTTTACTTGTGTTTGTGCCATTGTTGTATGTGACGGTTTTATACAAGATTTACATGGTTAATTTGTGTAAAGTTTGTGTCTTTAGCTTTCTCATGAAATGGGTGAATGAATGTGGTAATTTCAATGGGTGAATATCATCTTTTGTATGCTTAAAATTTCGTCTTAAGACGATATAAAAATCTGCCAAAACTGTGATTATGGATTTGACCAACCATGTTTGAGCTCGAATTTCGTGTTGTTCTTATTGTCGATTTGAGCTAATTTGTTAGCACCTATGTTGTGTACATATACATGATAGCATTGGGTCATTTGTTTGGGTGAATTCCGTCTTGTTTCATGCTTAAAAACTCGTCTCAAAATGGTTGCACAAACTGTTTTTGTACCATGGTAAAGGGTTGTTCAAGCCGAGTTATGGGACTGTTTTGGGTCGATTCTTCTTGTTGGTTTGAGCAAATTGGGTAACTTCCATCTTAAGTACATACCCATGTATGAAGTGAATTGCTTGTATGGGAAAAATACCGTCTTATTTATGCTTTAAAATCCGTCTTAAAGCCACCTTTAACCCTCACCCGAACCGGCCTGGACACCTACCATACCTGACCGGGACGACTTCCACCACCCCTGAAACTATGACAGTTAGATCGGCGTCGAAAAATTAAGTGGCTTAGCCACTTGAATCACTCGATTCGGAGTCAATATGAGTAAATGGCACCCGTTTTAACGTTTTAAGTTCTGTAAATATATATATCCTTTGTGTATGATGGTTGTTTATGCTTTTTATTCGTATCATGACCTAAGTTTTCTCTTGTTGACTCGTATATGCTTATGGGTGGTTCGGATTTTATTTTGTTTACATTTTACCTCGTGTTTCGCATTAGATAATTCAATTGTTATCGGTTGTTTATACTCCGTTCAAGTAACATGTAAATGTGAAATAAAATGTTTATTCATGATAGGAAAGTATGAAATGATGCTATATACTTCATATTTGAGTTCATATTAGTTTGTTTACATTTGTTCATATTCATTTGTTCATATTTCATTTGTTATCACTTATTCCATTTTAAGCTCAAGTGCCATATAAATATGAACCTTAATGTTTATTCATGCTATAAGAGAATGAAATGGTATAGTATATTTAACTTATGGGTTGTTACTTGCTCCTTTTCATGTTTTCATCATATTTCAAGTATGAGTGATTTATTCTAAGCAACTACTTGTAATGAGTCGTATTCTTGTGATAATGCCTTTATGCTATACCTTACTACTTGCCTTATCTTTACGCCCTACTTGTGCCGATCTGCCAAGTATGGGTTTAGCTCATATCTTCCGCCTCTTTTGGACTGTCCTGCCGATTGTGGGTTCTCGACTTCCGATCTGTCGTTCGAGTCTTGGATGCGGACTGTCATGCCGCCTGTCGAATCGGGAACTGTACTGTCTCGAGAGTCTGGCCAGATTTAGACTAGGACTGAGTCTTTGTGATTATCATTGTCGTCCTGCCAGGGGAATTATATATAATGAGTAGTAAAGGTATTGCTTAGTTATAGATAATGTCATTGCTTGGATGTGAGAGTCTTTGTCCTCTCGGATACTAGAGGTGAGATGCAAGCCATAAGTATGAATGTGACATTAGGAGCCACGTCTCGTGCAATGTTTGTAAAGAGGTTTTAAAAGTAATGGCTATGGTTTCCATTCTCGTATTTTGTATTAATTGATCCCTCATTTATCTACTTCACATGATTCGACTTCTAATCTCATGTCTATGTCATATTTCCTTGAAATGCGTGGTTTGTCTAAATGACCGTATTCTTGTCTTTCTTATTATTTAATTATCACACATGAATAGTTGATTCTTTATTATGCTAATGTTGATCTATCTTGTTCCATCTCATTTAATTGCCATGTTTAAATATAAATTTGATGTTCATGTCTTTTGTAATTATCTTATACGATTTACCTATTTGAGTTCCTTGTTATGTTTGTTTTGATATAATGTGGCTGGGCAAACCTTGAGTTACTCCCCACTGACTATGGCGTTCATGTTTACATGAATGACAAGTATTAGTTGGTGCATTTATGGGGTGAAGACATGTGTCAGCTAGCGAGTACCTTGACTGTTGGATTTTTGCCTATCGTTATGCTTAGAGTCACCTTTTAGACTTGTTATTCGTAGGATATCTTTTCCCTCTCTTTGCTAGACTTTGTTTGTAATAACCTAAGTTTACTTTTGTTGCACTCATTTCATTTTATTAGTGACTCCCGTATGTTAAACTTTAACTAATAATAAGAAGTTTTTAAAATTTCATATTTTTCCGCTTAAATTTATAGTTATTTTTTTCGCATTATCGCGTGGGTTCACAGTTGGTATCAAAGCCTATTTTAATACTACGTTTTTATGTGTCTTAGGGTACTCTATCGAGTGGGGCTTACTCTGTTGAGTAAGTAGTTTTTACGCAAAATAGTAGACTGCCTGTAGGGTACTCGATCGAGTAAGCTTGCCACTCGATCGAGTAAGGGTCACTCGATCGAGTAAGTGACTTACTCGATCGAGTAAGTGAGTTATGCAGGCTGAGTTTGACGGGTTTTGTTAATGATGCGAGATTAGTGTATAAGGATGTCCGTCACTTTTCTTAATCTCTTTTAACTATTATAAAACCTAATTGAGAAGAAGAGGAGTTACGTAGCTTGATTGTCATCGCATTGTTAACAAATCCTAAGGCTAGGAGTGTCGAATTGCATTGTTCTTTACACCGTTGTGATCCTTGTGTCGAGGGTAAGCTTTTTATTTAAATTTTATAATGTTTTGTTAAAGTTGGTTAAACCCTAATTGGGTGATTTGGGGGTTTTGGGTGATTTATGTGAATATGGTTGTGATTGTATGTATGTATGTATGTATAGGAGTAGGATTCGTTGAGGAGAGATTCTAACTTAGCTGCTTGATCGTCTGTTGGTTTTTGCTTTCCAGGTAGGGTTTCCCGACTCAGTATTGGCTACATAAGTTGTTGTGATTGTTGAGTAATTATAATGTTGGATTGGTTTTGGTGTTGTTGATAGTATATTGTTGATTGATTGTGTAACTGTCTGTGATCTTCGGGGCGCGTCCGTGGCTGAGTGGAGTCACTTGCGGGAGTGGCTTCACGCCCTTGATTCGCCCTCTGTGGAACCCGCCACAAAGGGAATGTGCACATTAATGAACTTGGGTTTATCGCTCGATGGAGATGAGCGAGGATTTGGTGGGTACGGCTACGGTCCCCCACTGGCGGCGTGGAGTACTTGTTGCGATGGGTACACTTGCAGGGCTACACACTTTAGTGTGTAGTCAGTTGTGTGGAGATTGGAGATGGAGACTGGAGATTGTTTGAGCTGTTTGAACTATTTGTGTTCCTGTTTCATTGTTGTATTTGTTTTATGTAATCAGTACTGACCCAATTAATTGTTTTAAAAAACTGTGGTGATCCATTCGGGGGTGGTGAGCTGTTATTGAGCAGGTATGAGACGATGTGTATGGGATAGCTGGGATGAGTCACAATGTTGCAGTTTAGAAGTCTTCCGCTGTGTCAGACATTTTTGTAGTTTTGATAGTAGACAGTTTAGAGAACTTTGTATTTCATTTAAACAGTTTTGGAGTTGGCATGTAATCACTTTAAACTTTATTACTATTTAAGTATGTTTCCTTATTGTCTTTTGATTATCATTGCCTCGGAAAACCGAGATGGTGACGTTCTCATACCTTAAGTGGTCCTGGTAAGGCACTTGGAGTATGGGGGTGTCACAAAGTGGTATCAGAGCGACGATCTTGAAACCTGTAACCAATGAACCTAATGAACATAGGGAGTCAAATTAAAATAAACCAGGGTAGAAGTTGTAGGATCTAATGCAAAGACTTGGGAGACGTCCTAAAGTCGCAAACTCGCCCTACAATTTTGAACCGGTCACTAATGGGGTATGAGTCGGGATCGCTATGTGTTTATCTTGTGAACTGTGTAACTATATAGTAATGTGTGGTATGAATCGGTGGAGGTATGCATGTGGAGAATGGGGAATGTGTAGAGAAAGATGATGATGATGTGATTTTATATGTTGCTGGCTGAAAGCATGATAATTGATTTATAATGTGGCATATTAGAAATATGAAAGGAAGATTGTTTTTGCTTGAGTATACAAAGAGTTATATATATATATATATATATATATATATATATATATATATATATATATATATATATATATATATATATATATATATATATATATATATATATATATATGTTGTTGGTTGTCGTTTGTCGTTTGTATAAAAGTATAATAGCTGAAAGTGTGAGTTTGAACATGCGGATAGTGTAAGAGTCTGCATGACTCGATTGAGTGGGGGGCACTCGATCGAGTGGGTGTGATTCGATCGAGTGGGTAGTTTTTCGTTTCTGGGCAGAAGTCTGTTTTTGGGCACTCGGTCGAGTAGGATAGGGGACTCGATCGAGTAGGGCTAGCTCGGTCGAGTGGGTTGTTGACTCAATTGAGTACGTTTTTGGGAGCTTTCTGGTCAGGTTCTGGAGTCGGGGTACTCGATCGAGCTAGATGGGCAACTCGATCACGTGGGTGTGGGGGCTCGATCGAGTAGGTACGGTGCAGGTTGTTTACGTGTTTTGAGATATGGGCTGTATGTTTTTGTTTATGTTTTCTTATATAGTTACAAGATGCCGTCGAAAGGAACCGCTTTGTATGCTAGGGCTGAAAACATGAGCATTGATGAGATAGTGAATATGTTGGAGCACCAGGATGCTGCCACTGAGGCTTTGAAGTGGGTTGGGAAGGATAAGGAAGAGAAACCTGATCACTCCAAGATCAGTGTGCATATTACGAGGTTTAATCCTAAGGAGTACTTGGGTACAGGGGCGCCAATTCTGCTGGATAATTGGCATAGAGAGATGGAGAATATTCTCAATCTAGTTCATTGCCCGAAGGAGTTGAAGGTGGAACAAGTTGTGTTCTACTTGAGGGATGCTGCCGGTGAGTGGTGGGACAAGGTCAAGCTGAGTGCTTTAGATATATATGTAAAACATGGGTTACCTGCGATACCATGGGATGAGTGTAAGAAAGCTATGAGGCGAGAGTTTGTACCTGAACATGTGTTTAGTAAGCTGAGGGAGGAGTTCGATGATTTTAAGATGACATCTGACATGATAGTTGCTGAGTACTACCACAAGTTTAATGAGAAATCTAGGTATGCTGAGGACATGGGACTGAGCCAAGAGAACTTGGCATTGATATTTGAGAAGGGGTTGACCCCCAAGATCATGGAGAAGTTACCGGTGGGAGCCCTTATTGATGTTAAGGAGGTCTATGAGCGTGCTGGGAGGGCTGAGAGGTTAGTTGAGATGACCAAGGAGAGCCGTGAGCGAGCTTTTGAGAAGAGGAAAGCTGAGAGTGAGGGTAGTGGCCAATCCATTTTCAAGAAAAGCGGCCATAACCAGGCAAGAGCGTACTCATCAGGTTCGGAGTTTAGTGCTGGAGCTTCTTTCGGGCGTGGTCATGGGAGTGGTAGCAGCAGTTGGGGTATGACCTGTTATAACTTGGCGGTGTGGGCCACAAGAGACATGAGTGCACCAGTGTTATGAGTGGGGGTTTCCAGAGACCATCCTAGGGGAGTTTTTCTCAGGGTCCTTCACAGAGTTATGCTAGTAACAGGCCGGCTGGGTCGTGGAACAACAGGGGTGGCCAGAGTAACAACCATGGTGGGGCTAACCGCAACGGCGGTAATTCATACCAGAAACCGGCAAAGAAAACCAGCAACAACCAGGGGTCGGCTGCTAAGCCGGCTACCTCAGCTAGTACTGTCCAGGGAGGTGGGCAGAATACCAGCGGTAAGCTGTTTATGATGGAGAAGAAGGCAGCTGAGGAAGATGCTCACGTTATCACCGGTACTTTTCTTGTTAATGGAGTCTTTACATTTGTTTTGTTTGTTTCGGGAGCGTCACAGTCGTTTGTATCATCGAGTCATGCTAAGCGGTTGGGTTTAATAGAGTATGAGTCTGTAAAAGAGGAAGTTTTCATACCTTCGGGTGAGTCTGTATCTTGTGGGCGGTTGTATAGAGGTGTGTCTATGATAGTTGGGCAGGTTGACTTACCAGTGGACTTGTTAGAGTTTCCTTTGGAGGGTTTTGAGATGATAGTTGGTATGGACTGGTTGGATAAGTATTAGGCTAAGATAGATTGTCATCAAAAGAGGGTTTCTTTGAGAGGTCCTAAGGGGATTAGTGTGTCTTATCGTGGGTTTGTTGTCAAACCCAAAGTTAAGTTGATTGCAGCAGTGACCTTAAAGTCCTATCTGAGGAAGGGGTGTCTGTTGATCTTGTGCCATGTGAGGGATCATCGTATGGAGAGTCCGGCAGTTGAGCAGATACCGGCAGTGGGAGAGTTTCCAGATGTCTTTCCAAATGAGATATCGGGGTTGCCACCGAAGAGGGAGATAGATTTCAGAGTTGAGTTAAAACCCAGGACGGGGCCAATCTCTAAGGCACTGTACCGTATGGGTCCTAAGGAGTTGGAGGAGCTAAAGAAACAGCTGGATGATTTGATTGAGAAAGGATACATTAGATCTAGTGCATCACCGTGGGAAGCACCAGTCTTGTTTTTGAAGAAGAAAGATGGGAGCTTGAGGTTATACATCGATTATAGGGAGCTGAACAGAGTTACAGTGAAGAAGAAGTATCCTTTGCCGAGGATAGATGATTTGTTTGATCAGTTGAACGGTGCAGCGGTCTTTTCTAAGATTGACTTGAGGTCGGGTTACCATCAGGTGAAGATTCGGGAAGAGGACATACCGAAGACAACTTTTACATCGAGGTATGGTCATTATGAGTATGTTGTGATGCCGTTTGGGTTGTCTAATGCACCTGCAGTGTTTATGGATTTGATGAACCGGGTCTTCAGTCAGTTCTTGGATCGGTTTGTGGTGGTCTTTATAGATGATATCTTACTCTTCTCTAAGACTAAGGAGGAGCATGAGGAGCATTTGAGGCTAGTGTTGCAGACTTTGCGAGACAATCAGCTGTATGCAAAGTTGTCTAAGTGTGAGTTCTGGTTAGAGGAAGTTGCTTTTCTGGGGCATGTGATTTCAAAGAAGGGTGTAGCTGTGGATCCTGCAAAGATTGAGGCAGTTACTAAGTGGGAAGCACCAAATAATGTGGCAGAGATCAGGAGTTTCTTGGCTTTGGCAGGGTACTACAGACGGTTCGTGAAAGATTTTTCCAAGATAGCTAGACCTGTGACAGCTTTGATGAGGAAAGAGAACAGGTTTCGTTGGGATGAGAGTTGTGAGACGGCGTTCCTGACATTAAAAGAGCGTTTGACCACAACTCTAATCTTAGCTTTACCTGAAGGGAGTGAGAATTTCTAGGTGTATACAGATGCTTCAAAGAATGGGTCGGGTTGTGTGTTGAAGAAGAATGGAAAAGTGATTGGCTATGCTTCTAGGCAGCTGAAGCCTTATGAGGAGAACTATCCGACACATGATCTGGAGTTGGGTGCAGTTGTGTTTGCTCTCAAGATTTGGAGGCACTATCTATATGGGGCAACCTTTAAGGTGTTTTCAGATCACAAGAGTCTCAAGTACATCTTCACTCAAAAGGAGTTGAACATGAGACAGAGGAGGTGGATGGAGCTGATTGGGGACTATGACATGAATAATATATACCATGAAGGGAAAGCTAATGTGGTTGCAGATGCTTTGAGCAGGAATAGTGTGCATTCTCTATGCACAAATATGTCATTGATGAGGTTGAGAGATGAGGTGGGGAAGATGGGGATACATATGATCCAGAAAGGGGATGCTAGAGGGGATTTGACAGTAGAGCCAGACCTTTATGATGATATTCGCAGGAAGTAGGCTTTAGATCCCAAGATTCAGGAGTGGAGAGCTGGAGTAGAGAAAGGGACAATGTCTAGATTCTCTATTCATACAGATGATAGTGTGAGATTCGATGGGAGATGGTGTGTTCCTAGTGATGAGGAGTTGAAAAAGATAATCATAACAAAGGCTCAATGCACACCATATTCGGTACATCCAGGTGGTGACAAGCTATATAAGGATTTGAAGCATACTTTCTGGTGGCCTGGGATGAAGAAAGAAACAGCAGAGATTATGGCTCGTTGCTTGACATGTCAGATAGTTAAAGGGGAGCAGCGACGACCACAAGGTAAGATTCAGTCTCTTGAGGTACCTGATTGGAAGTGGGGGTCCATTTCTATAAATTTTATAGTGGGTTTGCCGAGGAGTCAGTAGGGTAATAACATGATATGGGTTATAGTTGACCGACTGACTAAGTCAGTTCACTTTATGCCGAAGAAAGATAATTGGACCAAGATACAGTTAGCTTTGGCTTATAGGAAGCACGTGGTTCGGTTGCATAGGGTGCCTAAAGATATAGTGTCCGATAGAGATGCGAGGTTCATATCACGATTTTGGAAAGAGTTGTAGGAAATGATGGGAACTACTTTGAAGATGAGTACTACATTTCATCCTGCGACAGATGGCCAGACAGAGAGGACCATCAAGACTTTGGAGGACATGTTGCGAGCTTGCGTTATGGATTTTGGTGGTAGCTGGGAGCAAAGGTTAGATTTGATTGAGTTTTCGTATAACAACGGCTATCACACGAGTATAGGTATGGCACCATTTGAGGCATTGTATGGGAGGAGGTGTAGGAGTCCTATTTGATGGGATGATAGTGCTGAGATAGTTGTTTTGGGATCACATATGGTACAGGAGATGGTTGAACAGGTTAAGCTGATTAGGCAAACGACGAAAGCGGCCCAGGATCGACAAAAGAGTTATGCAAACCTACATCGTCGTGACATGGAGTTTCAGGTTGGGGACAAGGTTCTTTTGAAAGTGTCTCCTATACGTGGGGTCATGAGATTTGGTAAGAGAGGGAAGCTGAGCTAGAAGTTTATCGGACCTTATGAGATTTTGGATCGTGTGGGTGAGGTTGCTTATCGGTTGGCTTTACCAGCTGCTTTGGATAGAGTGCATAATGTGTTTCATGTATCTCAGCTGCGGAAGTATGTTTGTGATCCATCACATGTGTTGGAGGTAGAGAACATCGAGTTGGATGAGTCCTTATCTTATCTTGAGGTGCCCAAACAGATTCTTGATCGCAAGGTTAGGAAGACCAGACACGTGAGACAGTGTTGCTTAAGATTCTTTGGTCTAACCATGAGATAGAGGAGGCTACTTGGGAGGCGGAAGAGGCGATGAGGGAGCAGTATCCGTCTCTTTTTTATCAGGTATGTGTGGTTACGGGGACGTAACCTTGTTTCTTTTCGGGGGGGTAGGAGATGGTCGTATAGAGTTTTTGCATGTTTTATGTTGGTTTTAGTACAGTTAGTAGTTGTCTTGAGTCAGGTTGAGTTTTGTTTTGGGAGGTGTGTTTTGGGTTTCGTGTTGAGTTTTGTTGATGTTGTTGTGTCGGGGTGATGTTAGTGTGTTTTATTTTTGGTTGTGGTTTGAACTTCGGGGACGAATTTCTTTTTAAGGACGGAAGACTGTAATACTACGATTCTATCTGTCTTAGGGTACTCTATCGAGTGGGGCTTACTCTGTCGAGTAAGTAGCTTTTTACGCAAAACAGTAGACTGCGTGCAGGGTACTCGATCGAGTAAGCTTGGCACTCGATCGAGTAAGGGTCACTCGATCGAGTAAGTGACTTACTCGATCGAGTAAGTGAGTTATGCGGGCTGAGTTTGACGGGTTTTGTTAATGATGCGAGATTAGTATATAAGGATGTCCGTAACTTTTCTTAATCTCTTTGAACTATTCTAAAACCTAATTGAGAAGAAGAGGAGTTACGTAGCTTGATTGTCATCGCATTGTTAACAAATCCCAAGGCTAGGAGTGTCGGATTGCATTGTTCTTTAAACCGTTGTGATCCTTGTGTTGAGGGTAAGCTTTTTATATAAATTTTATAATGTTTTGTTAAAGTTGGTTAAACCCTAATTGGGTGATTTGGGGGTTTTGGGTGATTTATGTGAATATGGTTGTGATTTTATGTATGTATATATAGGAGGAGGATTCGTTGAGGAGAGATTCTGACTTAGCTGCTTGATCGTCTGTTGGTGTTTGCTTTCCAAGTAGGGTTTCCCTACTAGGTATTGGCTACATAAGTTGTTGTGATTGTTGAGTAATTATAATGTTGGATTTATTTTGGTGTTGTTAATAGTATATTGTGGATTGATTGTGTAACTGTCTGTGATCTTCGGGGCGCGTCCCTGGCTGAGTGGAGTCACTTGTGGGAGTGGCTTCACGCCCTTGATTCGCCCTCTGTGGAACACGCCACAGAGGGGATGTGCACATTAATGAACTTAGGTTTATCGCTCGATCGAGATGAGCGGGGATTTGGTGGGTACGGCTGCGGTCCCCAATGGCGACGTGGAGTACTTGTTACGATGGAGACTGGAGATTGTTTGAGCTGTTTGAACTGTTTGTGTTTCTGTTTCATTGTAGTATTTGTTTTATGTAATCAGTACTGACCCCGTTAATTGTTTTAAAAACCTGTGGTGATCGATTCGGAGGTGGTGAGCAGTTATTGAGCAGGTATGAGACGATGCGTAGGGGATAGTTGGGATGAGTCACCACATTGCAGTTTAGAAATCTTCCGCTGTGTCAGACATTTTTATAGTGTTGATAGTAGACAGTTTTGAGAACTTTGTATTTCATTTAAACAGTTTTGGAGTTGGCATGCAATCACTTTAAACTTTATTACTATTTAATTATGTTTCCTTATTGTCTTTTGATTATCATTGCCTCGGGAAACCGAGATGGTGACGTTCTCATAACTTAAGTGGTCCTGGTAAGGCACTTGGAGTATGGTGGTGTCACACCTATGATGCTCCCGACGCACACACGTGTACCCCAAACTTAAATTTGAACTTGACCTTAAATAATAAATGAGAGATGGGTAGAAATAAGGACCTAAGTTGGTAGAGTCTTTGTGTATGCCTTGTGGGAGGTTCTAACATTTTTTTTGATTGTCAATTAATGATTTTTGTGCCTTTGGATCAATGACCGTGAGCTTACCAATGTGGCGATCAAGATTTTGTGCCTAGTGCCGGAAATTGAAGATTTATTCAACCTTTTGAAGAATGCTTAAACTTCCTGGAAGATATTCCTTATTCTTGTGTACCTTTCCTTGTTCTTTTACTCCTTGATGCTATTTCTCTAATAAACTCATTGTTTTTTTTTACCTTAGAAGCTAGTTTGGTACCCACCCAACCTATCCTTCGTTTCTTGTTTCTCCTTCCATAACGCCTTGTATATGGACCTCTTTCTCTTGAAGAATGTTTCTACCGTCCCGAAGATTTCTTCTTCTCTTAATGTACCTTGTCTTATCCTTTTATCCTTGTGCTCCTTTACCTTCCGCAACTCTTCTCTCATATCTTGGAAGTTGCCTTTGTACCTTTTGTTCTTATAAGACTCCTCATGGACACCTTTATCTTTGTCTTATGGAATGTTAACTTTGGTTGGAAAATTTGGCTTTGTGGAGTTTGTTTGTGGTTGACTCCTAACCCTTGTTTTGAGAGTTTGTGTTGTTAGAAAAGCTTAGGTAGTGTGGTGAGACATACCTTGATATTTCTTATGCTTAGGTGCTTGACATGAAGTGACTGTGGTGGATTAGCGGAATCCTTGTGTAAGGTATGGGTTGTGTATATTACTAAGGTTATAGAACTTGACTTTGTTGTTTATGTTTGGGATTTGAAAGGTTTGGTAGGTTAAGCTTTGTTACTTTAGGAGTACACACGGAGTAAAGTTTATGATGTGAGCTTTAAAGAAAACCCCTTTAGGATGTTATAGATTGGTGTTGTCTTTTCACGTTTGTTGGATATGAGTATAGCTTTGTTAGTAGTTTTGACCTCGTTTTTATGGAAATCGTTGTGGATGTTTAATGATTGGGAGTTGTTGAATCACAAGTGTGGTAAAGTACTTTGTTTCATGGAGTAGCTTAGATGGAAAGTGGCGCGGCGTAAGTTATTTTGAGGAATTGTGAGATTTATTTTATTAGGAAGTTTTTGGAACCGTTTAGGATGCTGTTGTTGTTTGTGATTTAAGTATGTGGTGTTTCCTTATTGCCTAGTTTTCTCTTCCTTTGTGCCCTTAAAAGTTCCTCATAGTCCTTTTTGTTGGTTAAGTGTTGGATTCCTTAGCGTGCCTTGTAATTTTGATGCCTAAGTAGCTTTTCATTCTGTGCAATTTCCAACCAATTTGAGTTACCGGTTTCGGTTCGTGGTTAAAATTTTGTGTTACTTTGGCAAAAATTTACTTATTTTAAAGATTCGAAAATGAAAGTTTTCTTTCAATTTGGTAAAAACATACAAAATTTTGATTCTTTGTTGAAGTTTAATGTTACATTTTCAAAAATTTAACTTCTTTTAGAGTTTGATAACAGATCTTTTGCTTTCAATCTGGCTTTTGCAAAAGAAAATATGAGTGGATTATTTTTTTCATTTGGTTTTAACGTTGATAGGATGTTAGAGCTCGTTATTGGAGACGTCTAATAACTTGTTCTACGTTTATCGGCGAATGATTTTGTATTTGAGCTTGTCTTTGACTTGGAAAGTTTGCGTTCTTGTGTACACAACAAGAGCTATTTCGTTCCATGGAAGAAGACTTATACTTTTGAAAACTCTTCTTAAAAGTTGTTGGAAGAATTACTATATCCATCCTTGTAAATGCTTTGGTCGTCGATTTCATAAAAGTCCGACTTTATTCTTATAACTCTTCATTTTCTCTTTTCAAGTTTCGAGGACAAAACTTTTTAAAAGGTGGGATGATTGTAACACCCGCGAATTTTCCGTTTTGGCATTTATAATTTAATTAGCCATTTTATTATTTTATTTGTATTTTAAATCCGTTTTATTAAAAATGCGGCTTTACATGTATAATAATGTGAATATTGATAAAAATATTCGTCTTAAGTTTGTAGTAGCTTTGAGACGTATTTTAGTGGAAAATCGACTTAATTAAAGGTTTTGGGCTTAGGATGACCAATGGGCCTTTCTTTTATTTCTTCCCCTCCACCAATCCTATACTCTAAACCCTATCTTCTTCTTTTTACTCTAAAATTTCAGCAACTTTCCTCAACAAGCAAACACTGTTCTTACACCATTTCTCATCCAACACTAAAATCACCGTAACTCACTCATTTCTCAACCAAATCAAGCGATTTTCGCGCCAAATTCTTCCTTATTCCGTCCTCCATCTTTCTAGGTAAGAAAGGAAGTAACTTTCAGCACGGTTTAGGTCTGCCGTCACTCTTGGGGCAAGAAAATCCATGCTAAATCGTGTTTTCTTGCGTCTAGGTGCAAAGTTAGACAACTTGGAGGAAGATAGCTTGGTGATGGACGATTGCATAGAAGATTAAAGGCTAAATAAGGTAACGGTGATAGGTTACTCGACATTATGCTAGATTTATGTGTGTTTATGTGGTTGTTTACTCTTTTAGTGAACACAGTTTACATTTTTACTTGTGTTTATGTCATTGTTGTATGTGACGGTTTTATACAAAATTTACATGGTTAATTTGTGTAAAGTTTGTGTCTTTAGCTTCCTCATGAAATGGGTGAATAAATGTGGTAATTTAAATGGGTGAATATCGTCTTTGGTATGCTTAAAATTGCGTCTTAAGACGATATAAAAATCTGCCAAAACTGTGACTATGGATGTGACCAACCATGTTTGAGCTCGAATTTCGTGTTGTTCTTATTGTCGATTTGAGCTAATTTGTTAGCACCTATATTGGGTACATATACATGAAAGAAATGGGTCATTTGTTTGGGTGAATTCCGTCTTGTTTCATGCTTAAAAACTCGTCTCAAAATGGTTGCACAGACTGTTTTTGTACAATGGTAAAAGGGCTGTCCAAGCCGAGTTGTGGGACTGTTTTGGGTCAATTCTTCTTGTTGGTTTGAGCAAATTGGTTAAGTTCCATCTTAAGTACATACCCATGTAAGAATTGAATTGCTTGTATAGGAAAAATACAGTCTTATTCATGCTCTAAAATTTGTCTTAAAGCCACCTTTAACCCTCACCCGTACCGGCCTGGACACCTACCATACCTGACCAGGACGACTTCTAGAACTCCTGAAACTATGATAGTTTGATTGGCGACGAAAAAATACGTTGTTTGGCTACATGAATCACTCGATTCAGAGTCCGTATGAGAAAATGACGCCCGTTTCACGGTTTCAAGTTCTGTAAATATATATATCCTTTGTGTATGATGGTTGTTTATGCTTTTTATTCGTATCATTACCCAATTTTTCCCTTGTTGACTCGTATATGCTTATGGGTGGTTCGGATTTTGGTTTATTTATGTTTTGCCTCGTGTCCCGTATTTGGTAATTTAATTGTTATCGGTTGTTTATACTTTGTTTAAGTAACATGTAAATGTGAAATAAAATGTTTATTCATGATAGGAAAGTATGAAATGATACTATATACTTCATATTTGAGTTCATATTCATTTGCTTACATTTGTTCATATTTCATTTGTTATCACTTATTCCATTTTAAGCTCAAGTGACATATAAATATGAAACATAATGTTTATTCATGCTATAAGAGAATGAAATGGTTTAGTATATTTCACTTATGGGTTGTCACTTGCTCTTTTTCATGTTTTTATCATATTTCAATTATGAGTGATTTATTCTATGCAACTACTTGTAATGAGTCGTATCCTTGTGATAATGCCTTTATGCTACACCTTACTGCTTGACTTATCTTTACGCCCTACTTGTGCCGATCTGCCAAGTATGGGTTTAGCTCATATCTTCCGCCTCTTTCGGACTGTCCTGCCGATTGTGGGTTCTTGACTTCCGATTTGTCGTACGAGTCTTGCATGCGGACTGTCATGCCGCATGTCGAATCGGGAACTGTACTGTCTTGAGAGTCTGGCCAGAATTAGACTAGGACTGAGTCTTTGTGATTATCATTGTCGTCCAACTAGGGGAATTATATATAATGAGTATTAAAGGTCTAGCTTGGTTATAGATATTGTCATTGTTTGAATGTGAGATTCTTGGTCCTATCGGATAGTAGAGGTGATATGCAAGCCTTCTAGTTGCGATCTGATCGCCGGGATTGATGTTCCCATCCGTTCTTATGGTGAGATGCATGGCATAGGTATGAATGTGGCATTAGTAGCCACGTCCTGTGCAATGTTTGTAAAGAGGTTTTAAAAGTAATGGCTAGGGTTTCCATTCTCGTATTTTGTATTGATTGATCCCTAATTTATCTACTTCACATGATTCGACTTCTAATCTCATGTCTATGTCATATTTCATTGAAATGCGTGCTTTGTCTAAATGACCGTAGTATTGTCTTTCTTATTATTTAATTATCTCACATGACTAGTTGAGTCTCTATTATGCTAATTTTGATCTATCTTGTTCCATCTCATTTAATTGCCATGTTTAAATATAAATTTGATGTTCGTGTCTTTTGTAAGTATCTTACATGATTTACCTATTTGAGTTCCTTGTTATGTTTGTTTTGATATAATGTGGCGTTTATGTTTACATGAATGACAGGTATTAGTTGGTGCATTTATGGGGTGAAGACACGTGTGAGTGATGTGACTCTTAATTGCGCACATTTAGTCCCCTAATTAAACCTATTTTGCATACTATTATAGCATTTCATGGCCATTTTATCCGTCAATTCCTTCCTATTTTGCTTTCCTAGTGCATTTTATATGTCTTATAGGAAAGGAGATAATGAGGCAGAATTCCCGTCTCCCGTTCATATTTGGAAGCTTGTTGACGATCTTGGATGGACTAGTATGAAGAGGAGGCAAGAATGATGACCAAGGATGTAGGAATAACGAGTATATAGAAGGATCATAGGCTCAAAACCAAGGATGACGAGAAGACTTTGATTCAAAATTTTGGTTTGATGTAAATAGCATATATGTTGAGTTGTACACACTTTGATTCTTTGATATTAATATACTTAACTTTCCCCAAAAAAAGAAAGAAAAAAAAAACTACTACAACTATTATTACTAATATTATAATTATTATTATAACAACAAAGCGTAAAATATGGATTCCCGTCTCAAAACACATTTCCCTATTGAAAGTATAAATTGGTAAATAGTAATAATAATGATCATAAAATATATGTTAATAAATTAAATTCATAAAAGTAGTTTAATCAATGTAACTCCTTCACATTTACCGTTGACAATCCTTTAACTAAGTCTTCAAATATACGGGATATTAAAGTCTTCCTTTCTTAAAACGAACTTCATCCCCGAAGTTCACCCAAACTACTCAAAACTGACACCATACATACCAATAGAAATGCTATCTTTATTAGCTCATACTATGAAGGCAATCACATTACTTATTTGTATAACTTATAGAAGTAAAAATAACCAATCGCATTAAACACACATAAGCAAAGTTATACTAAAATGCGTAACTTTTAGTCGTATCACATTCTACCCTCCTAAAAACAAACTTCGTCCTCGAAGTTCGGGATATCAAACAACAGGAATAAATGAACCATTTGATGTAACATCACAAAACATGTAATACACATTGTAACATAAGACAACTATTATTTTTAACACAACATCGATTGATGGATAAATGAATAACAACAATCCTTGAATTACCTTTTATTAGGTGCTCGTTTATTTCTTACTAACGAGGTCTAACTTAAACATGGATGCAATTAATGTAAATATATAGGCTTAGGACAACACATTCCGCATATCACTAGACATATTATTCTACTTCATATAATTTACAACATCAAAATATCAAGGTGTAAAAACTTACATTTTCAAGGATAAGAAAACATGTTACAATTGAAGGAAATCATATTTTAAATATCACATATTTTGGTTTAAAGTTTTAGTCATAAAACTTAAAGATCTTATGCATGCAAAACTAGAATAAGAGTAAGAAAAAAATCGTTTCATACCATATGAATATTTCGGCTATTTGGGCACAAATGAAGTCTCCTACCTCACTTGTTCTTGAGCTTTCCATATATTAGGATGATCCTCCAAAGACCTCAAATATAGAAGTCACTCCTCTTGATTGCACCCAAGATTATCCCTTATCCCCACTAAATAATATTAGCTAGATATTAATTTAGTAGTTTACCTTAAAATTGATTACTAACACTCATATATTACACTAATAATTTTAGTAATCTTTTATGAACAATTTGAATCAAAAATCTCATGTTTTGATGAAGAAAGGATGAATATGTGAGAGAGGATAACTTTTGCATGTGTATGAATACAAGTAAAATTTTAAGAGAATAAAATTCTCTCTACACCTCTCACAAAACCGGTGGAGGGAGTATATAAGACCAATGCATGGTCTTTTCTTTTACTTTTGTTCTTATTAAGTAAAGTAGGTGTAAGACTACCCTACATTATAGGTAATCATAGTGTTTTATTTATCCATTAAATAAAACACCCACTCACCCATACTACCTCCAATATTTCGGTCGTATGAGATAAAATGGACCTCCATATTATTTTGTCAATTTGTCACTTGTCACACAACATGTCACATGTAGAATGCTACATGTTATTAATTAATTTTAATGCACATTTATCACATAAATATCATTTTATAAATTAATTAAATTACATTCAACATATTGACTAGTGATATTTGATCACATAAATAAAATGGGTCATTTAATTATAATTCACAACATCTTGTAATTATAATTAACCATTCATTATCATCTCTATTGTTTCACAAACATTAAACAATTTTAGTAATAAAATATTTAAATTACTAAAATAAATCTTATTTAATCCCATTACAATAAGATATCAATATTCTCTCTCACAAATGAATTGTTCAATTTTAAGGAGTTGATCAACTTGTATCGTCATACAATTAATAAACTTTACAGATAAGGGCATCATCCTTTAGGTGTGACCTTAAGGGATCAACTGACCACCACCGTCCCACGACAGTAACGTCAAACTCTAGCAAGCCAATCGTTACCGATTAATGTTGATCAGTTGACTATAAAATGAATCATCCCTTACGTATTCTTAAAATGAGATTTAAACATGTGATCAATATGATCGACAATTGTGATCGCATTATTGTCATAGGACACATATTCCAACAATCTCCCACTTGTCCTCGCCAAGTGTGCGTCACCAATTCTCTTGTCCTATTACTATCTCTCACTCAATGCAAGGTGTCTTTCAGGTCGTACTTGCAAGTGATCATATCTAGAGTGGTTTCCTCGATCTGGAGAATAACTGATTGACCGGAATTATCTACCATGGATACCTTCCGAGCGTGGCCACGCATTTCCAGTTCATTACTCCTCGAGTGGCCCTGAGATATTGTTATAACCCTGACAAGGGGTGGACAATTCCTATCGCACTTATTCCCTTCGACTAGCCACAGCTATCATAACCCAAAATATGCCCATTTGACCCCATTTACGAAGGTCGTAGTAACATAAATCAAAGTCAATCTGTAACTGTACCACCTTAGGCGAATAGTCTTTAGTCAAAAGAATCGACTCATTAGAATACTATAGTAGCTCTTGCCACGACCAGGCTATATAAATTTGCCAGAACTCTATAAGCGGTCATATGGCCCGACAAAGTGTTCCTAACAGTCTGCCTATGTGATCGACTAGTCATCTCACATGACACTATGGCACTTGAACTTGCCATCAATCGCATCACACTCTAGTCACTTCGAGACGTCACCTCATACAAGTGACTATGGGCGAATACCATGTTAATCCGGGTTCACTTTAACGGGGTTCAATATTGTCTCTACAACCCGTTTGGATGTAACAAAGTATAAAAAGGAGTTTTTAGATTTAAAAACTCGAACGACAAATGCGATTATCACATATGAATAGTCAATACCTGATTACTAATTCATATTCTATAATCTATTTTGATCTTGTATGTAGTTGTTCATCTCAATCCAATTGAAATGACATGATTCATCATGTTAAGCCTTTGAGAAGGCATTGTAAGTAGGTCTTATCAACTTCTTGTACCTTACTCAACCTTACTACATACTTGTTTTCCTTTGTAATGTATACATTTGCATTACAAAACTTTCTGAGTACGTGTCGAGATCCAATCAAGACATAGGCCCTCTAGCCTTAGAATAGCTCCCACTGTTTTCACAGTGTGCGGGACTCATCCTTCTTGCACATCTCATGATTACAAGTGTACTCAATTTCCGTTGTAAATATTTCTCATTGTTCTTTATTGCCTAGAACGATTCTACAAAATCTATTTCTTAAATAACATAGCCACAATGGTATCTTAACCATCCTGATGTGTTTTGATTATGGTTTTGTCGGAAACCATGCGCAATCTCAATTGTCAATTGTCATTTGTGTAATACCCTTACACAAAATTGCATCATAAACACTTTGCTTTACTTCCTTAATGCTTCTGCAAGCACTTAAGGGTAATCTTTATGTCTTACTTGGTAAAGATTACTTAAATTCGATTTGAAACAATTCATCATACTCAAAGTATATGAAGTGTTATACATCATTTCCTATTTAATTGATTCGGCAGCGGAAGCAAATGGAATCAATCAAATATGTTCAATTCGATTGAACTAGTCATGAATCTTATCAACATAAGACTCCTTATTTGACATTAATATCATGTAGATTTATCTCCATAAATCCGGATATTAAAGATGTACTATATTTCTCCAAAGTATTAAATCATTCGCAATGATCAATATGTCATCCACATATTAGACTAATTAAAATTACCGTAACTCCCACTAAACTCTATGTATAAACACAACTTCTCGACTTATCGAGAAAATTTTTATAACATGATCAAAACATTGATTCCAACTCATTGATGTCCTACTTAAGACTCTCTCTTAAGTTTCACATTATCTTAGGATTTCAAGAATCTACAAAACTCAAGACATGTATTGAATACATTCCTTCTAATGGAAGAAGTGGGTTTTAGATTCACTTGCTATATGTATATCATCATAATGAAACACAATCCCTAAGAAGATCCAAATAGACTTACGCATTTCAACTAGTGCAAAACCCTTTGCAACCAATCAAGCTTTGATATCTAACAATTCACTTGGAATTTATTTCGGATTTTCATGGCTTTAAGCCTTGTATTGAGTTGTGACTTAAACACTCTTATGTAAGTCATATGTTCATTACTTTCCAGAAGTAACCAACTTGAATCAAACAACTTCTTTGTAAGTTGCAAGCTCTTTACTTTCTAAAAGTAACACTAATTCATCATCTTCAACATTCATCATCTTCAACAATTGATGACTTTAACCTCCTAGGTTTTGAAAAAACAACGTTTTACACAAAACGTCTCATGTAGCCAAGAAAGACCAGTTTCTTGCGACATAACATTCTTTGTGGCTCTTGAATAATTTCTCCCACTCTGTCTTCTAGAAATAAACTTGTATTCTAGAAAGACAGCTTCACGAGCCACAATCCCGTTGTACTAAATGATTATAGTAAGGAAAAATGAGCATTTGTTTCTTTTGAAAACTTACATACATGGTACCCTACCATTTCATATCTCATATGATTCGTTTTAGATTTAGTGGAAAAATAATTTAGACAAAATGATAAAATCCCCAAAAGGATCAAGTAACTCAAAGTAACTTGATCGAAGTCCAAACCATATCGAATAGCGTTTGATTTCTTATCCAACCACACATTATCCCATAATGTGTGTTAAGAGAGATTAACTTGTGATACTATATCACATTTCATTTGGCTTATATCAAAGTCTTCACTTTGATAATCCCATTACGACTAGATCGTGATTCTTTGAACTCTTTGAACTTCTTCAAAGATTTCTCTATTTACCTTATTAAGTGAACACATTAGCGTCAACTTAAATCGTTGGTAAAAAAAAATGATAAACCTATTTTGGATCAATGATTTACAACCTCGATCTCCTTTTCAACCAAAAGGCACGAGACATCTTACTTTGAATACAAGATACGCATACACCATAAGATTAACAATCTAATGGTTTCAAGAGTACTCATTAACTCTTTGCGTTCATCATTCCAGAATTTAAGGTTTAATCTTGGGTTACCAATTTGAGTCTTGCATCATCTACATGATATATCATTCTAGTTTGGTTTAGAATATAATCACCTTGATAATGGGCTAGCCATACATCAAATCATGGTGTATAGGGTCACAAAAGTGAAACCTCTTTTGTATCTCAACAAGTTTATATTCTTATTTAGAGTTTATGCACTTAATAGTCACAATTAAGTACAACTCTAAACCCAAAAAAAAAAACTAGATTGAGGACACAATGACTCTATCTCTCAACATCATTGTTGCTAGTCGTCATATTCTAATCATCTTATGTATCGAATACAATGATGAAAACCTCCACTGGTTTCTAATATTGACGAAGTAGTATTAGCAAAATTTATGTCAATCAAATAAACATTTAAAGAAGAAGGTCTCATTAGATGTCCCACAACTAACTTGTTGATTCTTCAATAATTTGGGGTAGTTTCCTTTCTAGCGTCCAACAATTAAGACAATAGAAACTTTATCGGTCGGGATTGATAGGTTTAGTATTGTTATTCTCAATAACTTTACTTTTAACATTACCTTGTATCAATTCCATTCTAATTTTTACTTCTTTAAAACCTTATCCTTTTCTTAACGGTTTAAGAGAATGCTCCCACTTATTTCAATGATTCTTTGCTTAGAGAAGCAAAATTGAATTTTATGAAGACTACTCTTCAATTCAATCGTTTTAGTCTTAAAACTTTCATTGAAGTGGTTGCGGTGTTTTGGTCAATTTTGATTTCCAACAAATCTAGTTACCAAAATGATTTAACGTTTCAAAGTACTTAACTCAATTAATCATATGAGAAACAATTTATTGTAAGTAGATATGTTAGTCAAAAATCAAAAACCCTTTTGATCACGAATAACTTTTATCTATACTCTTCATATGAGATCCTTACAATGGATAATACGAGGTTTTTAGAAGAAAAATTCAAATTTTGTCATTAGTTACGATGTTTTAATGGAGATTTGAACTAAAATCGAAATGATATCGTATATAAATTGTGGTAAAGAAATAGAATAATATGATTCCGGAATAGTGGAAAACTTAACATTTATCGTTTTATTAATGCTTGTAAATAACAAGTAAAGCATTTACATAGTGACCTCTACCCAACTATGATAAATGATTCCAAGATCCAAATTCATATTAACTTGGGCATCAGTAAAGCCGAATACAACCCTCATCAATATAACTCGGTGGATTAAATCTATAATCGATTCTACTTTTAGAACCCTTGGTCGATAAAATTACATTAATATTTATCTTTAGCCCGAAACACATCCGGCAACCGTCGAGAATACTTTCGTTGAGTTCAACCAAAATTTCGAATAAATGTGTCCATGATCCAAATTTACATAAACTTGGGCATCGGTAAAGCCGAATACAACCCTCATCATTATAAATTCGGTGGGTAGACATTTATCACCCACTTCCCCTACGTAACAAGGTTTGTACCCCGGTAAAGCCGAGTGCACTCCCTTACGAAATAGGTTTTCATGGTTTCTACTTTTTGGTAAGGCTAAGTCTCAATTGTTTATTTTAGCGAGAGGTCATGTCAATTTATTATCTATCACGTTTTAAGTGAACTAAAGCGGTGAACTACGATAATTATAATTGACACGGTCGATAAACTTGATTTAAAATGCATGTTAAGTTATGGCGATTTAGCGATGCATGCAACATATAAATAAAATGCAAAGCATAAAAATAAAATCCTAGTATGGCCTTCCTAAAATAGTAAATCTAATAAACTATTACAAATTCGGAAACCAACTCCTTTGGTCCCTTGAGCTTCGGTCTAGGCACGCATTTCAAGGCAACACTTTTTTTAATGGATCGCCTTCTCGAGTGGCACCGTCTTCAAGGAACTCCGGAATAAAATTACAAAATGAATTACATAATTTCCTATTATACATTTGTAATTAAAATAAAAATAAATCTATTAAATTACAAAACGGTGATACGAGATCACAATAAATTACAACCGAATCGATATTCCCATACATTTCGGGCAATACCAATTAACAACTAAGGCCATACTAAGTAAAATTACATAATTCAAAAATTACATAAAATTAAAATATGACAATCATAAATAAAATGCAGCATTATAATATGTATGAACATGCCCAATTTTATGCTAAATCGCCTTTAAGGAGCCAATATCGTATATTAATCGGTTTTTTACGGATTTGCGTGATTTAACCTTTTAAAATCACCATAATTACATAAAATCATATTTATGTACAAGTTAATTACCCTAACCATGTTAGGACTCAAAATTAAATAACCTGGCTCTGATACCACTTGTTAGAAATCTATATCTCATTATACTCAACATATTCAAATATGTGATAATTAATTTAGTCATAAAATTAAATCGTGATCTTATGCATGCAAACATAAATAAATGTAAAGAAGAAATCGTCATTCTTACTTTGGAATTTCGGATTAAAGGGCACAAATGAGTTCTCCTACTCACTTGTTCTTGAGCTTTCCTTACAAATGGAAGAACAAGGATTCAAAGATAGAATCCCTCCCAAAGATGAATACCTAAGATAACCTCCTAAAAGACTAATATTATTTGAACTAGAAGAATATTAATCTTACTAAAATTGACCCAAAATATTATTTTGTCCTCTTGAATTTTCGGCCAAGAGAAGAGGAATTTTGGAGTATTTATTTCTCTTTCTAAACTTCTTTAAGTTAATTTTGTAAATGAATAATAATAATACACAACTAGTAAGGATATATGTGCATTATAGAGATTATAAAAGGAGAATAATTTTGAGTCCTAAGATGGTTAGGGTAATTAACTTGTACATACATATGATTTTATGTAATTATGGTGATTTTAAAAGGTTAAATCACGCAAATCCGTAAAAAACCGATTAATATACGATATTGGCTCCTTAAAGGCGATTTAGCATAAAATATGACAATCATAAATAAAATGCAGCATTATAATATGTATGAACATGCCCAATTTTATGCTAAATCGCCTTTAAGGAGCCTATATCGTATGTTAATCGGTTTTTTTACGGATTTGCGTGATTTAACCTTTTAAAATCACCATAATTACATAAAATCATATTTATGTACAAGTTAATTACCCTAACCATCTTAGGACTCAAAATTAGTCTCCACTAACATTTGACAATAATTAACCTAGATTTTTTAATATTGTTCATAAATGGACTCAAAATACAAAATTATGTCATAAACTTCAAATTAAATCATAAAAATTTCAAATAAATTCAAAATTTAAAATTTAAACTCATGAACATTCTGGAAAAATACCATGCCACTCATAATGTTCAAAACTTAGGTTAAAAATTTCGAAAATTTATCGAGAAAAACAATGTTGCGGTTTATCGATTTTAACAATTATGACCATAAAAATATGAGAAAAATTATTTTTACCAACTTTTCAATTTTAGATCTGAAATATATGATAAAATGCAACATGTGACGTTTTTCCTAAGTCATGAAGTATGTTTTAGCATTTTTACTAATTAAAGTCACTATTTATGTGATTTTTCATTAAAAATTCATAAATCATGCATAAAGACTTCATTATAGCCAAATATTTTACACACACCTTGTAAAATTGCATGTGACAACATACTAAACTTCCATGACCAGATTCGAAATATAACTCATATTAACCTATTTAACCATTTAAATACGATTTTAACTTGAAAAATCCATATTTCGAGCATAACAACTCATTTTATAATGAAACTTTACAGACAATCAGTAGATAATATATGTGAAAACATATCCAAAAACGACTGGAAAAATCGAAGTTTAGCTATTTTTCGTCCAAAAATGACATTTTTATCATAAAAATCACATTTTAATGCCATTATTATATAAAATGAACAATAAAATCCATAAATAAACCAAAATGTCCTAAAAATCACCTAGGACTAGAAACTTTTAACATGCAAAATTATTTCATGATTTATCTTCATAAATCCTAAATAACAAGTTTTATACTCACCCGATCTTGCATGCAACAACCATAATGCTCTGATACCACTTGAAGGAAATCATATTTTAAATATCACATATTTTGGTTTAAAGTTTTAGTCATAAAACTTAAAGATCTTATGCATGCAAAACTAGAATAAGAGTAAGGAAAAAATCGTTTCATACCATATGAATATTTCGGCTATTTGGGCACAAATGAAGTCTCCTACCTCACTTGTTCTTGAGCTTTCCATATATTAGGATGATCCTCCAAAGACCTCAAATATAGAAGTCACTCCTCTTGATTGCACCCAAGATTATCCCTTATCCCCACTAAATAATATTAGCCAGATATTAATTTAGTAGTTTACCTTAAAATTGATTACTAACACTCATATATTACACTAATAATTTTAGTAATCTTTTATGAACAATTTGAATAAAAAATCTCATGTTTTGATGAAGAAAGGATGACTATGTGAGAGAGGATAACTTTTGCATGTGTATGAATACAAGTAAAATTTTAAGAGAATAAAATTCTCTCTACACCTCTTACAAAACCGGTGGAGGGAGTATATAAGACCAATGCATGGTCTTTTCTTTTACTTTTGTTCTTATTAAGTAAAGTAGGTGTAAGACTACCCTACATTATAGGTAATCATAGTGTTTTATTTATCCATTAAATAAAACACCCACTCACCCATACTACCTCCAATATTTCGGTCATATGAGATAAAATGGACCTCCATATTATTTTGTCAATTTGTCACTTGTCACACAACATGTCACATGTAGAATGCTACATGTTATTAATTAATTTTAATGCACATTTATCACATAAATATCATTTTATAAATTAATTAAATTACATTCAACATATTGACTAATGATATTTGATCACATAAATAAAATGGGTCATTTAATTATAAATCACAACATCTTGTAATTATAATTAACCATTCATTATCATCTCTATTGTTTCACAAACAATAAACAATTTTAGTAATAAAATATTTCAATTACTAAAATAAATCTTATTTAATCCCATTACAATAAGATATCAATATTCTCTCTCACAAATGAATTGTTCAATTTTAAGGAATTGATCAACTTGTATCGTCATACAATTAATCAACTTTACAGATAAGGGCATCATCCTTTAGGTGTGACCTTAAGGGATCAACTGACCACCACCGTCCCACGACAGTAACGTAAAACTCTAGCAAGCCAATCGTTACCGATTAATGTTGATCAGTTGACAATAAAATGAATCATCCCTTACGTATTCTTAAAATGAGATTTAAACATGTGATCAATATGATCGACAATTGTGATCGCATTATTGTCGGAGGACACATATTCCAACAACAATTTCCAAAAATCATTAATAGTTATTAACATAATTACTTCTTGAGCAATTATATTTTTTAGAAAATACAGAGAGTTAAAAATTCATGAGAGAAATAATCAAAGCAAAAGCTCATAAGATAAATTTATAATGAATTTTACAAATTATTTGGTCGAAATAGAAATTTAATAGCAACTTGTCAGAAATCTAGGTCATTTGTAAAAATCACTATAAAATGTCAAAATATTTTCTTGCAACATGGCTTATCAATTTTGAAACATATATGAATCTTTTAAACAATGGAGTTGGAATAATACATAAACAATAAGTAAATTTTAAATGAAATTTTTTACAAAAACATAGGACGAAGACGTAACTGTACATGAATATTCTGACTACAGTTTACTAAAATATTTATTACTCGTAAACCGTATATTACTTAAGCTTGAAACCAGCGAATATGAAAGCTAACTCACAAGGATATCACACATAAAAACTTCGTGCAAAGATATTAAACAGGCAGTAAATGGCAGCCAAAGCAATCAAGGTAAAAATTACGAGAAATAAACCAAATTACATACTTCACAATTCTACGCATTTTCGTAGTACTTCACATGTTAATCATAATTACGTCTCCCAAATACATTCCAACATACTTTAATCATAACCACATGCATATACCAATGCTTAAAATCATATCACATCCCCTCTCCCTAAAAACAAGGTTACGTCACCGTAACCGCAGTCATCAATGAAAACAATATTCAAACAAGGCAAACAAAAACTCCTAAGATAAATAAACGATATTCATTTTAAATTACCCCACACTGTAATATCTCTCAAGGAAACCCATTCAAAACTGGAAGGGCCAGGGTACCAATTAAGGACGTCTACTTAGCCGCACTAAGAGGGGCTCCTAACAGTTTCTACCCAGGTTTATTTTATTTAGACACATCCTAAGTTCATTATTGTTCATTGGTTTAGGCCTGAGGATCGTTTGGCTCAGATACCACTTTGTAACACCCCCATTTATCCAGGATCCTTTAGCTAGACATCCCAAGTAATTGAGAGTGTTACCATCTCGGTTTCCCGAGGTACTGAATAACAAAGTACAACAAACCAAAGTACTTTAAATAAAATTTAGCGATTACATGTTTATTACAAACTATCCAAACTAAAAATTATTATAAAATTAATTACAACTCGAGCGGAAATAAATAAAGTGATTAATAAACTAAATAGTCTAGACTTCTAGGTAGACTGGCCGAGTCCTCACGCATCCCCTTAAGCTCCCTAGCCTAGCTAATCTTAAGCACCTGCAAATCTGCTCCCCATTTATGGTTTATCATAGGTGTTCACGAATACACGGTCAACCACGAGGTTGGGTAGGAATTACTATTCACCATTAACATATAGAATAACAACTGCAATTACGTAGAACAAGTACTACCACCAACCATCCATCAATATCGTATAGTCGTTCCGGTACCTGACCGAGGCTCCACTACACCGTCGTCCCGCCAACTCCTGGCCCGGGGATAAACACAAATGTCGTCCCAGTCCGAGACTGAGGATATATTATAACTCATTGTCGTCCCAGTCCGAGACTGACGATAATCTCATAACAATATTATGTCCCACAAAATAAACACAAATGTCGTCCTAGTCCGAGACTGAGGATTACCAATAAAATAATATGCCAATACGAATATTCTCATCCAATAATAAAGAACCACAATAATCGAACAATAATAATTTACGCATCCAATCAATTCCACAAAAGACGAGTTGAGTAGTTTCCTACCTTTTCACAAATCTTCGAGTCACACGAGTCACACAAACAATTAAAACCGATCCTTTACAGATTCATAACCTACATAACATAATTATGTACAATTACTATATAAATATATAACAAATAATCAACCAACTAATCATGCACTTATCCTATGCCCATCACATCCTAATCCTTTTGACAACTTCAATGCTAAATCTTTAATTCTACTGTGTTACATCACAGTTCAGTCTCGCTATAAATTCATAATTAATTCAGTAAAAATCCACACGACGTAAGACCAGTGGGGTTGGAACCCTAAGACACATATCTACATATCTTGTGAAATAGACTTTCCTAAAATTCCAGACTTATCAAGGTTTTCTTGAAAGATTTATAAATACTCACGAATTCCGTCGCATAAAAAGTATCGATTCATAAAACAAGTTTAACATATGATTTTTGAGAAATTCCAATGCCTACCATCATCTAGACTCTTCAAATATAATGCATGCAAAATACCTAACTAAATTTCAATTTATAAAATAGGTTTACTAAATTAACTTTAGACTACAAGTGCATTCGCTGATTCTCAGTCGACATGTCCATAACGAATTTAGTCCTTAAAATATACAAGGCCAATTGCTACGAACGTTTACAGGTATAAACTAGACTTGAAAATAACCTAAGTCTATTCTTTACGGTTTTGAAGATAACAACTTTAAAACGGTCTGATAATTCGTTTAAGACAACTTACAGATTTACAGAATTGCTGTAACTTTATTCTTTAATAAAATCCTCACAAATTTACCTATAGATGATTATATTTAATCTAGACATGATTAGATTTTGAAGTAAAACTTAAAACATGCTTATGAAGATTAAATATTAAATCTTTGAAAGATTAAAGATGAACTTACAAAATAAAAGATTCAATCAAATGGAAGTAGATACAGAATTCCCAAATTGATTGCCCAATTCCCTTATCCCTTTTTATCTCCCTTGTAATTCCCACTGTCTCCCTCTAACTTTCATGTGATGTTGTAAAAGTGAATAAGTAATTTATGAATAGGCTAGCATTATATATATATATATATATATATATATATATATATATATATATATATATATATATATATATATATATATATATATATATATATATAGAGAGAGAGAGAGAGAGAGAGAGAGAGGCGGGATCTCGTGAGTTTGGTTCTTACGGTGAGTTGTGAGTTTGGAAAATCTCAACCATTGAATAAAAGAAAATAAACGGCTCAGATTCATAAAAACAAAAACGACAAAGCCCGACATTAAAAAAACGCGTGTCTTTTTCATTCCCTCCTAATAAACACACTTATCACAGCCTTCGTCCTCTATTTCTAATCTGTTACTCCATTCCCTGATAAAAATTCGGTTTCGTCATCTCCCTTTTGCTTTTTATTTTCTACAATCATGCCATATTTCCATTTTACTCTTAAATTTTGATGAAATAATCACAAAGGCATCAAATTATTGAAGTAATTGAAGATCTCGATCAATTTTAGTCTACAATAACAATCAAACCCTTGAAATTTCTCAATCATATGAAGATATATAATTCAATCAGGAAGGGAAATCAAGTGTTGTGAAGGGTGGTCGAATTCACTTCCGAGCGTGGTCAGATGTTGTGAACGGTGGCGGGGAGTCAGATAGATACTCGGAGCTCGTGGGTAAAAGCAGATGGTCGGGCAGATGGTTCTGGGTAAGTGGTGGCCGACGGTGATTGATAGCGGTGGTGGTGGTTCTGGGATGGTGAATTGCTGACAGATGGTGAGCAGCTCGGTTGCTCGCGCGGTGGTCTTATATGCACCAGTTTGGATTACGGTCCGTCGACTTGTGGTGGAGCAGTTTGGTTGTGGTAGTCGAATTGGTGATGTGTGAGTCGGCGGTTCTTCATTCGTTGTCTTAATTGCGGATAATTTCGATTTCTTTGTTGATTTGTCCAATTGTCTACATTTGAATCTTGGGTGTGAAAATTTTCTCAGCTGACGGACTTGTTGATTAAGTCGAGTTGAAACTTCCTCTTGCAGTTCCTTAATTAACAATCATATCAAATGACCCGACAAAACCAAAACGCTAAATTCACAGAGCCCGTAAGAGAGTGGCTAGTTAAGCTGTCAGGTTATACAGAATTGGGCATTTGGTTACCCTTTGGTGATAGCTGATTCTTGGGTTGGGAATGATGCTTGTCAGAATTGGGCTCATGTGACTTGTAACTCTGCTGGGGCGGTTATAGTTGTGAATTTTGGTAAGCTAGGTTGGGTCGGCACAATTTCACCGGCTTTTGCTAATCTAACGTCGCTTACTTCTATCCTTTTGAATAATAATAAGCTCGTTGGGACGATCCCAGATGCTTTAGCCACACTTCAGATGTTGCAGAAGGTGGATTTGTCTAACAACAATGTGACAGGAAAAATTCCTGCTTTTGGTAAGAATGTAACAGTTGTGTTGAGTGGGAATCCTTTCGTGGGCACCAATGTCGACACTGCGGGTTCTTTAAGTTCACCCCCGGTATTGGTGTGACAAATACGGACAACAAATCTGGATCCCATCTTTCGTTTTTTGTGATTGCGGTTATTATTATTGGTGTCATGGTTTTACTGATAGCTCTCGGATTTTTCTTATACTGTCATTTTAAGAAACCTGGTGGTGTCAAAAGGTCTAAAAAGGAGAAGGCTGATGAGGACGAAGATGTGACGATGAACCCAATAGGGTTTCCTCGAGGGAGCCCGAGTGTTAAAAAATCAAAGTGATACCGGGAATAACATCACAATAACACCGAATAACAATACCACCAGAATAACAAAGACAATAACAAGTGTTAAAAAAGAGAAAAAAATCAAAATAGTAAAAAAATCAAATGACACTGGAATAACAATAACAAAAGAGAAATAACAAAGACAATAACATGTGGTAAAAGAGAGTAAAAAAATCAAAGTAGTAAAAAATCTATGTGACACCTAATAACACCAGAATAACAAAGACAATAACATGCGGTAAAAAAAGAGTAAAAAAATCAAAGTAGTAAAAAAATCAAAGTAGTAAAAAAATCAAAGTGACACCGAATAACATCACAATAACAAAGAGAATAACAAGAGAATAACAAAGACAATAACACGTGGTAAAAAAAAAAAAAAAAAAATCTAAGTCGTAAAAAAATTCACAAGAATAAATGAATAACATCACAATAACAAATGGAATAACAATAACAAAGACAATAACATATGGTAAAAAAGAAAAAAAATCAAAATCGTTAAAAAATCAAAGTAATGTTAAGAATAACATCACAATAACAATGAATAACAATAACAAAGACAATAACATGTGGTAAAAAAAAAAGAGAAAAAAATCAAAGTCGTAAAAAAATCCAGGTAAAAAAAAAGCACAATAATAGCATAATAACACGAGGTAAAAAAATAAGAGTAAAAAAATTTGAAGTAAAAAAAAAATCCGGTACAAAAAGAAAAGGAAAAAAAGGTAACATAATGAGTAAATTAAAGAAAAACATAAGAGAAAACGAAAATCAAAGTGGTAAAAAAAAAAAAGCATAATAACACGAGGTAAAAAAAAGAGAAAAAAAAAATTAAAGTAAAAAAAAAGTAACATTAGAAAAAAGAGAAAATAAGTAAATGGCAATGGTTTTATATGACATGTAAGATTTGATCTTGGCCACTCATCTCTAATATAATCTAGTGGCTGAGATTCCCCCAACTCACAACTCACCATAAGAACCAAAATCACCAAATCCAATCTCTCTCTCTCTCTCTCTCTCTCTCTCTCTCTCTCTCTATATATATATATATATATATATATATATATATAGTAGTAAGGTAATATTATTTTAGGAAAGTTTCTCTCTTTATTATTATTACTATATTATTATTATAACTACTACAACTATTATTACTAATATTATAATTATTATTATAACAACAAAACGTAAAATATGGATTCCCGTCTCAAAACACATTTCCTCATTAAAAGTATAAATTGGTAAATAGTAATAATAATGATCATAAAATATATGTTAATAAATTAAATTCATAAAAGTCGTTTAATAAATGTAACTCCTTCACATTTACCGTTGACAATCCTTTAACTAAGTCTTCAAATATACAGGGTATTAAAATCTTCCCTTCTTAAAACGAACTTCATCCCCGAAGTTCACCCAAACTACTCAAAACTGACACCATACATACCAATAGAAATGCTATCTTTATTAGCTCATACTATGAAGGCAATCACATTACTTATTTGTATAACATATAGAAGTAAAAATAACCAATCGCATTAAACACACATAAGCAAAGTTATACTAAAATGCGAAACTTTTAGTTGTATCACATTCTACCTTCCTAAAAACAAACTTCGTCCTCGAAGTTTGGGATATCAAACAACAGGAATAAACGAACCATTTGTCGTAACATCACAAAACATGTAATACACATTGTAACATAAGACAACTATTATTTTCAACACAACATCGATTGATGGATAAATGAATAACAACAATCCTTGAATTACCTTTTATTACGTGCTCGTTTATTTCTTACTAACGAGGTCTAACTTAAACATGGATGCAATAAATATAAATATATAGGCTTAGGACAACACATTCCGCATATTACTAGACATATTATTCTACTTCATATAATTTACAACATCAAAATATCATGGTGTAAAAACATACATTTTCAAGGATAAGAAAACATGTTACAATTTTCAAAAATCATTAATAATTATAAACATAATTACTTCTTAAGCAATTATACTTTTTAGAAAATACAGAGAGTTAAAAATTTATGAGAGAAATAATCAAGGCAAAAGCTCATAAGATAAATTTATAATGAATTTTAGAAATTATTTGGTCGAAATAGAAATTTAATAGCAACTTGTTAGAAATCTAGGTCATCTTGTAAAAATCCCTATAAAATGTCAAAATATTTTATTGCAACGTGGCTTATCAATTTTGAAACATATATGAATCTTTTAAACAATAGAGTTGGAATAATACATAAACTCTAAGTAAATTTAAATTGAATTTTTTTACAAAAACATAGGACGAAGACTTAACTGTACAAGAATATTCTGACTACTGTTTACTAAAATATTTATGACTCCTAAACCGTATATTATTTAAGCTTGAAACCAGCCGAATATGAAAGCTTACTCACAAGGATATCACACATAAAAACTTCGTGCAAAGATATTAAACAGGCAGTAAATGGCAGCCAAAGCAATCAAGCATAAAATTACGAGAAATCAACCAAATTACATACACAATTCTACGCATTTTCCGTAGTACTTCACATGTTAATCGTAATTACGCCTCCCAAATACATTCCAACATACTTTTCTCATAACCACATGCATATACCAATGCTTAAAATCATATCACATCCCCCTCCCTAAAAACAAGGTTACGTCCCCGTAACCGAAGTCATCAATGAAAACAATATTCAAACAAGGCAAACAAAAAATCCTAAGACAAATAAACGATATTCATTTTAAATTACCTCACACTGTAATATCTCTCAAGGAACCCCATTCAAAACTGGAAGGGCCAGGGTACGAATTAAGGACGTCTACTTAACCGCACTAAGATGGGCTCCTAACAGTTTCTACCCGGGTTCATTTTATTTAGCACATCCTAATTTCATTATTGTTCATTGGTTTAGGCCTGAGGATTGTTTGGCTCTGATACCACTTTATAACACCCCCATTTATCTAGGATCCTTTAGCTAGACATCCCAAGTAATTGAGAGCGTTACCATCTCGGTTTCACGAGGTAGTGAATAACAAAGTACAACAAACCAAAGTACTTTAAATAAAATTTAGCGATTACATGTTTATTACAAACTATCCAAACTAAAAATTAATATAAAATTAATTACAACTCGAGCGGAAATAAATAAAGTGATTAATAAACTAAATAGTCTATACTTCTAGGTAGACTGGCCGAGTCCTCACGCATCCCCTTAAGCTCCCAAGCCTAGCTAATCTTAAGCACCTGCAAATCTGCTCCCCATTTATCGTTTATCATAGGTGTTCACGAATACACGGTCAACCACGAGGTTGAGTAGGAATAACTATTCACCATTAACATATAGATTAAAAACTGCAATTACGTAGAACAAGTACTACCAACAACCATCCATCAATATCTTATAGTCGTTCCGGTCCCTGACCGAGGCTCCACTACACCGTCGTCCCGCCAACTCCTGGCCCGGGGATAAACACAAATGTCGTCCCAGTCCGAGACTGAGGATATCTCATAACTCATTGTCGTCCCAGTCCGAGACTGACGATAATCTCATAACAATATTATGTCCCACAAAATAAACACAAATGTCGTCCCAGTCCGAGATTGAGGATTACCAATAAAATAATATGCCAATACGAATATTCCCATCCAATAATAAATAACCACAATAAACCAACAATAATAATTTACGCATCCATTCAATTCCACAAAAGACGAGTTGAGTAGTTTCCTACCTTTTCGCAAATCTTCGAGTCACACGAGTCACACAAGCAATTAAAACCGATCCTTTACAGATTCATAACCTACATAACATTATTATGTACAATTACTATATATGTATATAACCAATAATCAACCAACTAATCATGCACGTATCCTATGCCCATCACCAGTGGGGTTGGAACCCTAAGACACATATCTACAAATCTTGTTAAATAGACTTTCCTAAAATTCCAGACTTATCAAGGTTTTCTTGAAAGATTTACAAATACTGACAAATTCCGTCGCATAAAAAGTATCGATTCATAAAACACGTTTAACATACTATTTTTCGGAAATTCCAATGCCTACCATCATCTAGACTCTTCAAGGTTAATGTATGCAAGAGACCCAACTAAAGGTCAATTTATAAATTAGGTTTACTAAATAGACATTAGACTACTAGTGCATTCGCGGATTATCAGTCGACATGTTCATAACGAATTTATTCCTAAAAATATACGAGGCCAATTGCTACGAAATTTTATAGGCATAAAGTAGACTTGAAAATAACCTAAGTCTATTCTTTACGTTTTCTAAGATAACAACTTTAAAACGGTGTGATAATTTGTTTAAGACAACTTACAGATTTACAGAATTGCTTTAACTTTATTCTTTAATAAAATCGTCACAAATTTACCTATAGATGATTATATTTAATTTAGACATGATTAGATGATGAAGTAAAACTTAAAACATGCTTATAAAGATTAAATATTAAATCTTTGAAAGATTAAAGATGAATTTAAAAAATAAAAGATTCAATCCAATGGAAGTAGATGCAAAATCCCAAATTGATTGCCAAATTCCCTTTTCCTTTTTTATCTCCCTTGTAATTCCCCTCTCTCCCTCTAACTTTTATGTGATGTTGTAAAAGTGAATAAGTGATTTATGAACAAGCTAGCATAATATATATATATATATATATATATATATATATATAGTATCCAGGTTGTATTATTTAAAGAAATTTTCTCTCTTTATTATTATTATTATTATTATTATTATTATTATATTATTATTATTATTATTATTATTATTATTATTATTATTATTATTATTATTATTATTATTATTACAACTACTACAACTATTATTACAATTATTATTATTATTATTATAACAACAAAACGTAAAATATGGATTCCCGTCTCAAAACACATTTCCTCATTAAAAGTATAAATTGGTAAATAGTAATAATAATGATCATAAAATATATGTTAATAAATTAAATTCATAAAAGTCGTTTAATAAATGTAACTCCTTCACATTTACCGTTGACAATCCTATAACCAAGTCTTCGAATATACGGGGTATTACAGATGCAGATTCTTCTATAACCTTCTCAGTAAGAACAAGTCGTTCAAATGGATGCCTGAACATGAAATAACCTTTCAAGAATTAAAGACTTACCTGACTACTCCTCCACTACTAGCCAAACGTAACAAAGGAGAACCCCTGACGGTCTACCTATCAGTCACTGAGATATCAGTAAGTGGAGTTTTGACCAAGGAGGTTGAAGGCCAACAACACCCCGTCTATTATCTAAGTAAAAGTCTCATGGATGCAGAAACAAGGTATGGATTACCTGAAAAATACGTACTTGCATTATATGTATCATGCACAAAACTCAAACATTACTTTGAGAGTCAGCAAATAATAGTCAGGATCAATCTGCCTATCAAATCTGTCCTCAGAAAACCTGAACTTTTAGGCAGAATGGCAAAATGGTCAGTACAACTGAGTACTTATGACATAACCTTTGAACCTAGGACAGCAATAAAATCCAAGGCTTTAGTAGACTTTGTGGCTAATTTCAGTCCTAACCTAGAACCAGACCTCGTAAAAGAGGTCAATCAACTAGACGCCCAAAAATTAGGCCAGGAATGCACCTTACACGTAGATGGAGCAACCAATATGAGAGGAACTGGCCTAGGATTAGTACTAAAATCACCACAAGGGGATTTAATAGCTCAGGCTATCAGTTGTGAATTTAAGGCAACAAACAATGAAGCTGAATATGAAGCTCTGATAGCTGGACTCAAGGTATGTATAGATCTTGGCGTGCAAAATCTCAAAGTAAAAACTGACTCACTTTTAATTTTCAATCAAGTCAAAGGAACCTACGTTGCAAAGGATTCCAAAATGGTTCTTTATCTGAGAAACGCCTGCCTTCACCAAAGACAAGCCAAAACTAGTAATCCTTGCAAAAGCTTTAGTAGCTACACAACGAAATTCTATGTCAGTAATACTAACATATGCTCAAGCATCAAAATCTACAAAGAAAAGACAAAAAATTATTGCCTGATGATGAGGCCCCTGAAACCTTGACACCTTTAGCAGCCTTATAAGTACTCAACTTAGCCTTCCTGAAGCGAGGCAAGGGCTCTGGACCAAGACAACCAGGCGACACCCTCTCCTCATCTGGCAAGGTCATATAAGCTGCAATCCGATCAGCCGACCCCTCAGCATCAGGATCACAAGCCCAGTCAGCCACTGTGATACAACACAAGTAAGTTTCTCATTAAAATCTGGTTTACATACTATTATAATTTGAATTGAACGCATGAAAGAAAACTTACCACCCTCCACAACCGGATAACTAAGATAATCCAAGTCAGGGGCAACAGAATCGGCCTTGATGAACATAAAAGTTGTGGCCCAACCCTTATCATTGCCATAATCAATGTTGGTTATCAAATGACTCATTTTTGCCCTGACTTGAAAGTTGAAGCGCCCAGTAGAATTACTCTTCAAATCGTAAACGTTCTTGAAATCTGCAAGGGTGGTCACCAACTTGTGCTTGGCACATAAGTGTTCAACAGATTGAACAATATTCCAAACCATCGGCATAAGTTGAAAAAGAGCATCCTTGATGGCCCTAATGACCTCAACCATAAATAGAGAAAAGGGAAGCCTACAACCCCCCTTAAACGCCCATTCAAAAATACAAAACCAGCCGGGACTGCACCAATTAGCCCTGACTGGACCACTTTCAGGAACCCAGACCTCTGCATCAGAAGGGAGTGGACCTCTACCTTTCAAATAATGCTCTAAAGAAGATTTTAATTGATTAACTTCAGGGAACGAAGCAGACAATGATTTCACATGGGTAAAACTAACACCCTTGTGTGTAATAGACATAATTTCTACAGGAGCAGAAATTTCCATGACCTCATCTTCAGGGATAATTTCTGGGACATCTACCACCACCGGAGCCTGATCAGCCCCAACAGCTTTTGGTGCAGCAGCCCTTCTTCTTCCGCCGACCATTTTTTCTTGATTGAAGTATGAAGATTATTGAACAGGGAAATTTGTCTCACAAAGAAATTAGAGAAGAAAGAAACAAAGTTTGAAGAATTGAAGGATGGAAATATGGAATCAAATGACGGCTCAAGGCATTTTATAGCCGCAAAAAATCCAACGGATAATGCAAGTGGATGAGTCCAATCATGACTTTCCTAGGGTTTCATGAACCTACCTCATTTATGGTCACTAGCCGTTACGAAGTTGAAGGGAACTTAAATTCTTTTCCGGTAAAGATTATTATATTTTTTGTCTGGCCCGATTTTTTATCTCTTTATTCTTGGCCAGATCCAATGGGAATAAGGAGATAAGGGGCAATTGTTGGGCCAAGAATTGTCCTGCCTGACAAGACAATAGTCAGGAAAAGAAACACCAAGCCTAGCCTAAACGGAAGCAATCCAATACAAATCATACAATACCCGAGAAGGTGCCAGCCAGGAGGGAAAGACAGGTCAGGCCATCTATCCAGGCCAAACCAAGAGGAATACCTTGCCAGCCGTATGTTGGGTATAACTAGGACCAGTTAGGCAAAAAGCACAACTAAAAA
Source organism: Silene latifolia (assembly GCF_048544455.1). NCBI lineage: Eukaryota > Viridiplantae > Streptophyta > Magnoliopsida > Caryophyllales > Caryophyllaceae > Silene > Silene latifolia. The sequence continues at coordinate 51,834,471 of NC_133529.1, read as the reverse complement.
CTAGAGAAATGGTTCCTACTTTAATGGAAGACTTATTCAACAAAATATAAGAAGAATATGGAGCAGCTAACTGAGCTAAAATAGCGGCAGGCGGATTATGGAGTCAAACAACCACTTCCGGGTAAATAGGGTACGAGGCCTATTACCTATGAACCTCCAAAACAACCATGAAAGAACCGTTATTGGCAAGATATAAATAGCAAGGCAGAAGAAGGAAGGAGGATCATCTATTATTCACTCCTCCTTACTCTCGTTTTATCATTGTAAACTACTTAAGCATATTTATTAAACACTTATTCAGTACCTCTAGCCTGACATACACTTTCCCTGTCAGGATACCCTAAAAGATAGTAACAATCCCTCTTGGCTTGGTGCCCGTGGTTTTTTCCTTATTCCCAGGGTTTTTCCACGTATAAATCTTTGTCTTTGACTTTATTGTTCATTCTTTCAGTTATCAGTCGTACTATTCAGGCTTAATTATTTGAGTTAGATTGCCCTGCAATTAAATCCCTGGCATGACTTTATCTCTGTGTGAAATCTTTCTAAAACAATAGACATGTAGTCTTTGAAAGCACAAATGTGGCTTAGAGGATTTTCGTGCCCCTTAAACTTCGGGATGTCAGTCATGTTCAAGTTGGTTGGAAGTTGAGTATTTCCTGCTTCATACTTTCGGCTATTTTCTCTGTAGATGTCATCCTTCTTGAGGTACATTAGTTGCTCTTCCAGATATTGAAGTCGTTACTCTGCTTTAGTGAGAATAGGTGGAGGATTGGCCTCTAACTGCCCAGGCCTTTCAAAGGGTAGAGGATTGTCGCGCAGTGTTATGTAAGGAATAAGACCATCCACAGGAGGAAGTCTTGTTTCCACCGCCACAATGCGGCTTTCGATTGCTTGGAGATGAGTGTATGCGACATCTTGACTTGCTTGGAGCCGGAGTAGTGCAGCTAAGACTTGATTCTTACCATTACCATCGGGTTGAGCGGGCTAACCGCTGATGCTTTCTTGACTTTTATTAGTTCCGATCATCTTGGTTTGAGGATAAGAACCGACGGCGAATCAAAACACAATCGAGCACATTGCACACTTACTCGAAGGACTCGTGTAATGACTCAAAAGGACGTGAGTGCCCTTGTTGTTGGAATATGTGTCCTCCGACAATAATGCGATCACAACTGTCGATCATGATGATCACATGTTTAAGTCTCATTTTAAGAATACAATTGGGAAGTAATATTTTACTGTCAACTGGTCCACACATATCGGTAATGATTGGCTGACTAGAGTTTGACATTACTGTCGTGCGACGGTGGTGATCGGTTGATCCCCTTAGGTCATACCTAAAGGGTAACACTCTTAATTGAATATTTAATTGATCGTATGACGATACGAGTTAATTAAATTACTTAAAATTGACGGACGATTTTGGAAGTAATATTTACGTGTCTTATTGTAATTTGATTATAATAAGATACGGTCTAAGTAATTAAATTGTTTTATTACTTAGATGAAATTATTGTTTGCGGAAACAATTGAAACGGAATGAATAATTTATTATAAATACAAGATGTTGTGATTTATAATTGGTAAACCATTTTGGTACAAGTAATTGTGAATTACCATGTTAATTTTATAAGTGACATATTTTATTAATATGTTGATTTTTAATTGTTAAAAATACATTTTATATATAAGATGTCATGTAATGTGTCACATGTGACATATTGACAAAATCACAAATAAAATGGACTCATCTATTTTATGTGTGTGTACCGAAATGGAGGGAGTATTAGGATAAAATTGTGTTGATTATTTATAAGTGGAAAACACAATTATAAAACCTACTCATAGCCTTGCATACATAGCTTTCTCTTGGGAAGAAAAGTAGAGCATGCATTGGGCTCTCTCCCCTTCCCATTTTTCGGTTTTCCACATGAAAAAGAGCAAATGTTTTGCTTATTTTTCTACTCTTACACTACATGCAATAGTTAGTGTATTATTCATTCATTCACATAATAACTAAAAGAAGTTTAGAAAGAGAAACAAAATACTCCAAAATTCCTCTCCTCTTGGCCGAAAATTCAAGAGGACAAAAACCTTTTGGGTCAATTTTTAGTAAGATTATTATTATTCTAGATCTAATAATATTAATCTATTAAGGGGTTATCTTGGGTATTCATCTTTGGGAGAGATTCTACCCTTGAATATTTGTTCATCCATATTAGGAGAGCTCAAGAACAAGTGAGTAGAAGAACTCATTTGTGCCCAATAATCCGAAATTTCTATTGTAAGAATGACGATTTCTTCTCTATATTTACTTATGTTTGCATTCATAAGATCTAATTAATTTTATGACTAAATTAAATTAAAAAATATATGAATATGTTGCGTATAATGAGATATAGATTTCTAACAAGCGGTATCATAAGCCTTAGGTTGTTTGCATGCAAATCGGTTATTGTTTTTCCGAGTTATACGATTAACATATAAAACTTATAAATTTGTGTTTATTATGATATATCACGAAATTTATTATGCATGTTAAAGTTTCTGGTCCTAAAATGTTTTAGGATATTTTGGTTTAATTTATGGATTTTATTGTTCATTTTATATAATAATGGCATTAAAATGTGATTTTATGATAAAAATGTCATTTTTGGACTAAAATAGCTAAACTTCGCTTTTTCCAGTGGTTTTTGGATATGTTTTCACATATATTATATTCTGATGACCTGCAATTTTTCATAATTGTATGAGTTCTTATGCTCGAAATATGGATTTTTCATGATAAAAATCGAATTTAAATGGAAAAATAGGTTAATATGATAAATATTTCGAATCTGGTCATAGAAATTTAGTATGTTGTCACATGCAATTTTACAAGATGTGTGTAAAATAATAGGCTATAATGAAATCTTTATGCATGATTTATGAATTTTTGATGAAAAATAACTTGAATAGTGACTTTAATTAGTGAAAATTGCTAAAACATACTTCATGACTAAGGAAAAACGTCACATGTTGCATTTTATTACTTATTTCAGATATAAAATTGAAAAGTTGATAAATATAATTTTTCTCATATTTTTATGATAATATTTGATAAATCCGATAAACCGCAACATTGTTTTTCTCGATAAATTTCGAATTTTTTAACCTAAGGTTTTTGAACATTATGAGTGTCATGGTATTTTTTCCAGAATGTTCATGAGTTTAAAATTTCAAATTTCAAATTTATTTGAAATTTTTATGATTTATTTGAAGTTTATGGCATTATATTGTAATTTTAAGTCCTTTTATGAACAATATTAAGAAATATAAAGTTAATTATAGTCAATATGTTAGTGGAGACTAATTTTGAGTCCTAAGATGGTTAGGGTAATTAACTAATACATAAATGTGATTTTATGTAATTTATTGTGATTTTAAAAGGTTGAATCACGCAAATTCGTAAAAACCGTTTAATATACGATATTGGCTCCTTAAAGGCGATTTAGCATGAAATTGGGCATGTTCATACATATTATAATGCTGCATTTTATTTATGATTGTCATAATTTTATTTTATGTATTTTTTGAATTATGTAATTTTTACTTAGTATGGCCTTAGTTTTTAATTGGTATTACCCGAAATGTATGGGAATATCGATTCGGTTGTAATTTATTGTGATCTCGTATCACCGTTTTGTAATTTAATAGATTTATTTTATTTTAATTACAAATGTATAATAGGAAATTATGTAATTTGTTATATAATTTATTTATTCCGGAGTTCCTTGAAGACGGTGCCACTCAAGAAGGCGATCCATTAAAGACGGTGTTATCTCGAGATGCGTGCCAAAACCGAAGTTCAAGGAACCAATGGAGTTGGTTTCCGAATTTGTAATAGTTTATTAGATTTATTATTCTAGGAAGGCCATACTAGGATTTAATATATGCTTTGCATTTTTATATATGTTGCATGCATCGCTAAATCGCCATAACTAAAACATGCATTGTATTTTTTTATCGAGTTTATCGACCGTGTCAATTACAATTATCGTAGTTCACCGCTTTAGTTCACTTAAAACGTGATAGATAATAAATTGACATGACCTCTCGCTAAAATAAACAATTGAGATATAGCCTTACCAAAAAGTAGAAACCATGAAAACCTATTTTGCGAGGGAGTGCACTCGGCCACCCAGGGGTACAAACCTTGTTACGTAGGGGAAGTGGGTGATAAATGTCTATCCACCGAATTCATGTTGATGAGGGTTTCATCGGCTACCCCGTGCCCAAGTTAATGTGAATTTGGATCATGGACACATTTATTTGAAATTTGGATTGACCTCAACGGAAGTATTCGTGACCGTAGTCGCATGTGTTCCGGGCTATAGATAAATATCAGAGTAATTTTATCGACCAAGAGTTCTAAAAGTAGAATCGATTAAAGAGTTAATCCACCGACTTATATTGATAAGGGTTTCATCGGCTACCCCGTGCCCAAGTTAATATGAATTTGGGTCTTGGAATCATTTATCATAGTTGGGTAGAGGTCACTATGTAAATGCTTTACTTGTTATTTACAAGTATTAATAAAACGATAAATGTTAAGTTTTCCACTATTCCGTTATCATATTGTTCTATTTCTTTACCACAATTCATATACGATATCATTTCGATTTTTAGTTCAAATCTCCATTAAAACATCGTAACTAAAGACAAATATGAATTTTCTTCTAAAACCTCGAATTATCCATTGTAAGGATCTCTTGTGAAGAGTATAGATGGAAGTTATTTGTGATCAAAAGGGTTTTTGATTCTTGACTAACATATCTACTTACAATTTTTTTCTCACATGCTTAATTGAATTAAGTACTTTGAAACGTTAAATCATTTTGGTAACTAGATTTGTTTGAAATCAAAATTGACCAAAATACCGCAACCACTTCAATGAAAGTTTTAAGACTAAACGAACGAATGAAGAGTAGTCTTCATGAAATTAAATTTTGCTTCTCTAAGCAAAGACTCGTTGAAATGAGTGGGAGCATTCTCTTAAACCGTTAAGAAAAGGATAAGGTTCTAAGAAGTAAAATTAGAATGGAATTGATACAAGGTAATGTTAAAAGTAAAGTTATTGAGAATAACGATACTAAACCTATCAATCCCGACCAATAAAGTTTCCATTGTCTTAATTGTTGGACACTAGAAAGGAGACTACCCCAAATTATTGAAGAATCAACAAGTTAGTTGTGGGACATCTAATGGGACCTTCTTCTTTAAATGATTATTTGATTAACATAAATTTTGCTAGTACTACTTCGTCAATATTAGAAACCAGTGGAGGTTTTCATCATTGCATTCGATACATAAGATGATTAGAATATGACGACTAGCAACAATGATGTTGAGAGGTAGAGTCATTGTGTACTCAATCTAGTTTTGGGTTTATATTAATACCTTAATTATGACTATTAAGTGAATAAACTCTAAATAAGAATATAATTTTGTTAAGATACAAAAGAGGTTTCACTTTTGTGACCCTATACACCATGATTTGATATATGGCTAGCCCATTATCAAAGGTGATTATATTCTAAACCAAACTAGAATGATATATCATGTAGATGATGCAAGACTCAAATTGGTAACCCAAGATTAAACCTTAGATTCTGGAATGATGAACGCAAAGAGTTATCAAGTACTCTTGAAACCATTAGATCTTATGGTATATGCGTATCTTGTATTCAATGCAAGATATCTCGTGCCTTTTGGTTGAAAAGGAGATCGAGGTTGTAAATCATTGATCCAAAATAGGTTGATCATTTTCTTTTAACAACGATTTAAGTTGACGCTAATGTGTTCACTTAATAAGGTAAATAGGGAAATCTTTGAAGAAGTTCAAAGAGTTCAAGGAATCACAATTTAGTCGTGATGGGATTATCAAAGTGAAGACTTTGATATAAGCCAAATGAAATGTGATATAGTATCACAAGTTCTCTTAACACACATTATGGGATAATGTGTGGTTGGATAATAATTCAAACGCTATTCGATATGGTTTGGACTTCAATCAAGTTACTTTGAGTTACTTGACCCTTTTGGGGATTTTATCATTTTGTCTAAATTATTTTTCCACTAAATCCAAAACGAATCATATGAGATATGAAATGGTAGGGTACCATGTTTGTAAGCTTACACAAGAAACAAATGCTCATTTTTCCCTTTCAATTATCACGAGTACAACGGGTTTGTGGCTCGTGAAGCTGTCTTCCTAAAATACAAGTTTATTTCTAGAAGACAGAGTGGGAGAAAATATTCAAGAGCCACAAATTGTATTGTGCCAAAGAATGTTATGTCGCAAGAAAATGGTCTTTCTTGGCTACATGAGACGTTTTGTGTAAAACGTTGTTTCTTCAAAACCTAGGAGGTTAAAGTCATCACTTGTTGAAGATGATGAATTAGTGTTGCTTTTAGAAAGTAAATAGCTTGTAACTTACAAAGAAATCGTTTGATTCAAGTTGATTACTTCTAGAAAGTAATGAACATATGACTTACATGAGAATGCTTAAGTCACAACTCAATACAAGGCTTAGAGCCATGAAAATCCGAAATAAAAGGCTTGATTAGTGACAAAGGGTTTTGCGCTAATAAAGAGAGATTTCAAAACTTGATTCGTAGCAAAGGGTTTTGGAGTAGTTGAGAAGCTTAAGTCTAAGGATTGTATTTCATTATGATGAGATATATAGCAAGTGAATCCAAAAACTCACTTCTTCAATTAGAAGGAATGTATTCAATACATGTCTTGAGTTTTGTAGATTCTTGATAATGTGAAACTTAAGAGAGGGTCTTAAGTAGGACATCAATGAGTTGGAATCAATGTTTTGATCATGTTATAAAACTTTTCTCGATAAGTCGAGAAGTTGTGTTTATACATGGAGTTTAGTGGGAGTTACGGTAATTTTAAGTAGTCTTATATGTGGATAACATATTGATCATTGCGAATGATTTTAGACTTTTGGAGAAATATAGTACATCTTTAATATCCGAATTTATGGAGATAAATCTACATGATATTAATGTCAAATAAGAAGTCTTATGTTGATAAGATTCATGACTAGTTCAATCAAGTTGAACACATTTGATTGATTCCATTTGCTTCCGCTGCCGAATCAATTAAATATGAAATGATGTATAACACTTCATATACGTTGAGTATGATGAATTGTTTCAAATCGAATTTAAGTAATAGTTACCAAGTAAGCCATAAAGATTACTGATATGTGCTTGCAGAAGCATTAAGGAAGTAAAACAAAGTGTTTTTGATGCAATTTTGTGTAAGAGTGTTACACAAATGACAATTGACAATTGAGATTGCGCATGGTTTCCGACAAAGCCATAATCGAAAAACATTAGGATGGTTAAGATACCATTGTGGCTATGTTGTTTAAAAAATAGATTTTCTAGAATCGTTCTAGGCAATAAAGAACAATGAGAAATGTTTACAACGGAAATTGAGTACACTTGCAATCATGGGATATACAAGAGGGATGAGTCCCGCACACTGTGAAAATAGTGGGAGCTATTCTATGACTGGAGAGCTTATGTCTAGATTGGATCTAGACACGTACTCAGAAAGTTTTGTAATGCAAATGTATATATTACAATGGAAAACGAGTATGTAGTAAGGTTGAGTTAGGCGCAATAAGTTGATAAAACCTACTAACCAAATCCTTCTTATAGGCTTAACATGATGAGTCATGTCATATGTCATTTCAATTGAATTGAGATGAACAACTACATACATGATCAAAATGGATTATAAAAAAATTATAAAGTAGTAATCAGGTATTGACTATTCATATGTGATAATCACATTTGTCGTTCGAGTTTTTAAATCTGAAAACTCCTTTTATACTTTGTTACATCCAAACGGGTTGTAGAGACAACATTGAACCCCGTTAAAGTGAACCCGGATTAACATAGTATTCGCCCATAGTCACTTGTATGAGGTGACGTCTCGAAGTGACTAGAGTGTGATGCGATTGATGGCAAGTTCAATTGCCATAGAGTCATGTGAGATGACTATTCGATCATATAGGCAGACTGTTAGGAACACCTTGTCGGGCCTTATGACCGCTTATAGAGTTCTGGCAAATTTATATAGCCTGGTCGTGGCGAGAGCTACTATAGTATTCTAATGAGTCGATTCTTTTGACTAAAGACTGTTCGCCTAAGATGACACAGTTTCAGATTAACTTTGATTTGTGTTACTACGACCTTCGTAAATGGGGTCAAATGGGCATATTTTGGGTTATGATGGTTGTGGCTAGTCGAAGGGAATAAGTGCGATAGGAATTGTCCACCCCTAGTCAGGGTTATAACAATATCTCAGGGCCACTCGAGGAGTAATGAACTGGAAATGCGTGGCCATGCTCGGAAGATATCTATGGTAGATAAATTCGGTCAATCAGTTATTCTCCAGATCGAGGAAACCACTCTCGATATGATCACTTGCAAGTACGACCTGAAAGACACCTTGCATTGAGTGGGAGATAGTAATAGGACAAGAGAATTGGTGACGCACACTTGTCGAGGACAAGTGGGAGATTGTTGGAATATGTGTCCTCCGACAATAATGCGATCTGGCAATCGTCGATCATGATGATCACATGTTTAAGTCTCATTTTAAGAATACAATTGGGAAGTAATATTTTACTGTCAACTGGTCCACACATATCGGTAATGATTGGCTGACTAGAGTTTGACATTACTGTCGTGCGACGGTGGTGATCAGTTGATCCCCTTAGGTCATACCTAAAGGGTAACACTCTTAATTGAATATTTAATTGATCGTATGACGATACGAGTTAATTAAATTACTTAAAATTGACGAACAATTTTGGAAGTAATATTTACGTGTCTTATTGTAATTTGATTATAATAAGATACGGTCTAAATAATTAAATTGTTTTATTACTTAGATGAAATTATTGTTTACGGAAACAATTGAAACGGAATGAATAATTTATTATAAATATAAGATGTTGTGATTTATAATTGGTAAACCATTTTGGTACAAGTAATTGTGAATTACCATGTTAATTTTACAAGTGACATATTTTATTAATATGTTGATTTTTAATTGTTAAAAATACATTTTATATATAAGATGTCATGTAATGTGTCACATGTGACATATTGACAAAATCACAAATAAAATGGACTCATCCATTTTATGTGTGTGTACCGAAATGGAGGGAGTATTAGGATAAAATTGTGTTGATTATTTATAAGTGGAAAACACAATTATAAAACCTACTCATAGCCTTGCATACATATCTTTCTCTTCGGAAGAAAAGGAGAGCATGCATTGGGCTCTCTCCCCTTCCCATTTTTCGGTTTTCCCACATGAAAAAGAGCAAATGTTTTGCTTATTTTTCTACTCTTACACTACATGCAATAGTTAGTGTATTATTCATTCATTCACATAATAACTAAAAGAAGTTTAGAAAGAGAAACAAAATACTCCAAAATTCCTCTCCTCTTGGCCGAAAATTCAAGAGGACAAAAACCTTTTGGGTCAATTTTTAGTAAGATTATTATTATTCTAGATCTAATAATATTAATCTATTAAGGGGTTATCTTGGGTATTCATCTTTGGGAGAGATTCTACCCTTGAATCTTTGTTCATCCATATTAGGAGAGCTCAAGAACAAGTGAGTAGGAGAACTCATTTGTGCCCAATAATCCGAAATTTCTATTGTAAGAATGACGATTTCTTCTCTATATTTACTTATGTTTGCATGCATAAGATCTAATTAATTTTATGAATAAATTAAATTAAAACATATATGAATATGTTGAGTATAATGAGATATAGATTTCTAACACTTGTGTCGTGTGACGGATTTTGAAAATGTTGATTTTGAAATATTATCCTAGACAACCATTGTGTGTGATTGTGGGAGTTCTGACTCGAACTGACTTTGAAAATGATAGCGTTAACTTAAGACCTTTGAAATGTCGACAGAATTTTGACTTGCTTTTATCGACTTTGTGCTATTTAGGCCATTTTTGAAAGATTTAAATTTTACATTTGGAAGAAAGGTTTTTGAAAAATTCGTCACGGGTTTGTTTACAAAAGGTGATAAAATACAAGCTACAAGCATAGGCATAGGCATTATAAGTGTATGTTGAGTGCTTTTAAAAGGTTTTGGCTTAAAGGGTGGGGTTGACATACCAAGCTATCAAACCCTGGTCTCACTACGCCAAATCTGGAAATCAATAAGGAGCGTCTCACAAAGGTTTAATGCATTTAATAACGGCACTTAGATTACCATTTTCCAAATATTGGCGTAAACCTAGACCGCGCTAATAGAAATAACGGTTTCCCTCGAAAACCGATGTTATTATAATTGGCAACGGCTGCTTAACAAACCGTTGACAAAAACATTTAACGGTTTCCAAAAACTCGTTATAGAATCACTCTTATCAACAGTTGTTAGAAAACCGTTACCAGTTTAAGATATCGGCATTTTGGAAAATCGTTACTAAATTAACAGCAGCAACGGTTTTTGTTACCCGTTGTTATGATATAGCTACTGATTTTTCGTAACCGTTATTATTTTCTATTATGAAATAACGGTTTTTCAATTCGACCGTTGTCAGTATTTGATAAGATTTTTCAGTTTGACTACTGCAATCAAAACTTTATCAGAACTTTAATAAATATTCAATTTGACCAATAATATTCAATTTGACCAAAATAATTCTATAAATATGGATTCATAATGTTTTAGGTCAAATTCTAAATTATCAAACATTTACTCTTTAATTTCTCTCTAAATTTCTCTCTAAAAAAAATATGGCTGGTGTATCGGAGCTACAATCACCTTCTTGTTACGTACAGCCTTTTACTTGCATTCTTCATAAACTCCCGGTTCATTATGGTGTGAATGGAAAGGGTTTAAACCCTAATTTTGGGTGGTTGACGCAAATGATTCATAAGTCCGGTTTCACCGCGTTTAAAAAAGTGTACCCTGTGTCTACAAACAAGCAAGGTTTTGTAGGCTTCGCTTTTATCGTGTTTTACGAAACCAACTGCCATGATAGTTTTCGTTAGGCAAGAAAATTAGGGGCGAGATTTGAGGGGGAAGATGCTGGGAAAGAGGACTTCCATTCGGATAATAAACAACAAGGCCCTTATCTATGGGTTGCGACCTATCTTGATCATCAACTGCTGACACATTGTAGGAAGCATTACATTCTTGCCACCGTGCCTATGTCATGGGTGAAAGAGGCCATTCCACCTGCACTTCCCGGTGATAATGAAGGGCAGATCTACGACTTGCTCAATACTGAAATTCATGATGAGTATTCTAATACTTCATCAGATTCTAATAATTAAGTCTTTAATTATTATCTGGCATTGTAAGTTGTATTTGGATTATGGTAGTGGTTTGAATTAAAGTTTAATTATTTATGTTTTTTTGTTACGTTTTTTGTTACCTCATCCTCTGGAATTCAGAGACAATAACACCAGAAAAATATCTAACTTTTATTATAATGACTTAGGTTTTTAGAAGTATATTAAAATATCAAGCTAAAGATATCTATCGCGTAACACAAGCGTTGACAAACGTGAAAAAGCAAATGTGTAGTGTGGAGTTGAATGGAGGGAGTATGTTTTTTTTGTTACTTCATCTTCTAGAATTCAGAGACAATATCACCATATATGTCTCTTTCACCTTCAGCCTAATCAACACAGCCATTTTCCCATTCCAACGGCACTGTCCCCTGCTCGGCAATGCGACCTTGGCGGTGCAGAATCGGAAGTAGTAGGAGACGGTCAGATTCATTTGCAACCCATAAATATGGGCCTACCCGTTGATCATCGTGATCAAACCAGAGTCTCAAAGAGTCATTTTTATAGAATGCCCGAGCCTGACGAAAGCATTCCTGCTCCTCACCCCCGCCAAACTCGATGAGGGCACACCGCCCGAAGGCATCATGCGCATCATTGCCCGGGTAGATAGTTTGAACCAAATTCAATCCGGCTAACCGAATCAAAACTATTATCTGGTCACCTTTCCATGCCCGTCCTCTGTATACGGGAGATTGTGAATGATGCACGTAAAGGGTTTACCGTACATAAATCTACTTGGGGGTCCTGCAAGAGGTTCATATGATGCTTCATCATCATCAGCGGATGAATAATATGAACCACTATAAGTTGATGAACTTGACGATATAATCGATGTGGAAAATTAATGGAGGACTTAACAAGTTAAGAATTGGAAAGTGCAAACGGTACAAGTTAAGATTGTGAAAATTATAATTCTACTTACAATGAGTTTGGGTTGTATTGGAAACGGTATAATAAGATGGTAAGAATTGGAACCGGTATAATAATAAGTTAAGAATTGGAAACTTAACAAGTTAAGAATTAGAAAGTGGAAACGGTACAAGTTAAATAAGAATCGGTCAACTCTACCGTGCTAAACATATAAGCTTACAACGACTATCAAAAAACCGTTGTCCAATGAGTAAGAACATAACGGTTATCAAAAAACCGTTGTCCAATTAGTAAAAACAAAACGGTTATCAAAAAATTGTTGTCCAATTACTAAAAATACAACGGTATTGATTTGACCATATGTATAACACAAAATGATAATGGTTCTTTGTTAATCCGTTATCATATTACATATATCAACAACGGTTGGAAAAAACCCATTTTAAAAATAATTGTTTAATTATTTGTGATTATCTAGTGTTTGTGATTTGACTAATGCATGCCCTGTAATTTTTACTTTTTCTAATTCAAAGTTGCAATATTTATTGTTTGACCGTATGTATAACACAAAATTATAATGGTTCTTTGTTAAGCCGTTATCATATTTCATATATCAACAACGGTTATTGTAAATCCGTTGTCATATTACACCAATAAACAACGGTTTTTCTTATAACCATTGTAAATACGGATCCATTGTGAAAACTGAAAAGTATGTGGTTTTATCAATGCATGCCCTATTATTATTGGTTGTTTGACCATTATTCACCTCATGCATGCATGCACAATTAATACAAGTTTGAATTTAACGTATGGATGAAATTAATCTAATTAATTATAGCTTTATTATATTATAAATAGCATCACATTTGCAGTAACAATAAGAATCACTTTTTAAATAATCTACATATATATACATATCATAATTAAAAGAATGTCGTCGTCTTCATCATCCACAGTGGTACCTCCTCAGCAATCGGTAACCCGCTATATCAACCCGATTACGTGCATAATTCTTAATCTCCCAGTCATACTCGATGCTGCTGGGAAGCCAGCTTCTAAGTCTCTTAACCCATTGAGGGATATCCTCATTGAGAATGGGGTTTTCAAATGTTAGGGCAATCCACCCGGCTTGGATTTCTGGTCGTGGGTTTCTTGGATATGCTCTGATCGAGTTTCGAGGGGATGGTCTTGACGATTTTCGCAAAACAAAACAACTCGCTGCAAGGTATGCATCACGTGACCATCAAAGGGGCAAAAGTGAATTTTATGGCGACGACCCTAAGGATCGTTATGTACACGTTGGGCCTTACTTATGGGTTGAGACCGCTGAGGACACTCATCTGATGAGAAAGTTCATATCGTACAATATTATTAATGTACCGAAATCATGGGAAGACGAAGAAGTGCCTCATTATGATCACCGTCTTGATGCCGATGTAGTACGCTTCATTTATAATCAAGTTTATTCTCAGTACCCACCTCTTAGTCAAACTCCTGTGAGGGTGTTTAATTAATTTACTAATTAGTTAGCTGTTTGTTTTTGTGGTTTAATTTACTAATTACTAATTTTTTTTTTTTACGACATTGTATAATATGCTCGTTTTAATATATAGTTCTACTCTATTTTTTTTTCTGGTGAAAGGTTAGCTTCTCATTAAACCAATAACAACACTATTACAAACTACCAACTAATGGTACAATTTGAAGGAACATGGACAGTTATAATTAGGAGCTAATCATAACAAGCCATTCCTTATCCTTAGTAGACATTACATTTTGAAGCCAAAAAGTACAACGAATTTTCATCATGCTAGCTATATCATGGACAACCCTAGTTGGATGAGCTAGAGTTCCATCAACAAAGACTTTATTACGCTGAATCCAGACCATATAGTATGTAGCCTAAATCCAAGAAATGAGAACCTTCTTTTTAATCTTCGACCAAGGCTTGCTGTAAACCCAAGCCAAGGTACCTGTTAAGGGGAAACGAATGTTGAGCTTAACACTAACCAGCCCAAGTATTCTCCTGATAAATTGGCACTGGTGGAAGAGATGCAGATGAGTCTCATCAGCCATGCCACACACCAAGCACATAGCATCCTGACTAATGCCCAACTGAAACAATTTATCCTTCAAACGCAGGCCTTCTATGACAATTAACCAATTAATAAAGGTGTTCTTGGGCACACTCCAGACATTCCATGTATACTTGTACCAAGGGACCCGTGGGTAGTGAGTCCAGATCAGATCATATCCACTGGAGACATAATACCCAGGAGGACTGGTATTCCATAATCCAGTAGTGAAAGCCAAGGGAAATTTAGCCTTGAGTTTACAAATAGACCTCCAACTTCAAGCCACATCTGGTTTAGGGGAGTAAGAAGTCCAAGGAGTACCCTTCATATAGATGTGATTGATCCATCTAACCCAAAGAGCATCAGGCTTAGAATGGATCCACCAAACAAGCTTACCCACAGCAGCAGCATTCCAGTAATAACTATTTCTAACACCCAAACCTCCTTCACTTTTTGGAACACTCAATTTCTCTCAGCTTACTGGTGGTGATCTCAAAAATTCAGTGGAACTATCCCAAAGATATTTCCTACACAAGGTATCAATCCTTCTGAGAACAACCTTTGGAATCAGAAAAATTTTAGCCCAGTAGCTATATAAAGAAGTCAGCACTGCATTTACCAAAGTTAACCTGCCAGAATAGGACAATTTCCTTGAACCAAAGCCCCTAATTCTGGCAGTAACCTTATCAATTAAAACTGCACAGTGGTTATGTGAGAGCCTGCCAGAAACAATAGGCACACCTAGATATTTGAAAGGCAAGGTACCTTCCACAAACCCAGACACCTCAATGATATCAGCCTTCACAGAATGATGAACTCCATTAAAATAAATATTAGACTTCATAGAATTAATTTGTAGGCCAGTAGCAAAGGAGAAGGTGGCAAAAGCTCTTAATAAAATCATAATTGAATGAGTATCACCTTTAGAAAAGAGGAGCAGGTCATCAGCAAATAAAAGGTGAGACAATTGAAGGCTACCACATAAAGGATGAAATTTGAAAGACATGGTAGTGGTCACATGATCCAAAATCCTGCTCAAATACTCCATAGTGATAGTGAACAGGAGAGGGGAGAGAGGGCCCCCCTACCTCAAACCCTTAGCTCCTTTAAAATATCCAAAATTCATGCCATTCAACACTAAAGAATAGGAGGCAGACCTGACACAAGTCATTAGTAAATGAGTAAAAGGAGGAGGAAACTACAAGGCCTCAAGCATTTGTTCCAAGAAACCCCAATTGACAGAATCATAGGCCTTCTTGAGGTCAACCTTCATCATGCATCTAGATGACACAGATTTCCTATTATAGAGCCTCACAAGATCTTGACATATTAAAATATTTTCAATGATTGTCCTACCCTTTACAAACGCCCCTTGATTAGGGCTAATAATTTCAGGGAGAACCTTAGACAATCTAGTAGCAGGAACCTTTGATATGGCCTTGTAAAGCACATTACAACAAGCAATAGGCCTATATTGAGTAACATTTTGGGGAAGCTCTACTTTAGGAAGAAGAGTAATAAAAGGATGGTTAATCTGTTAAAGCATTTTGCCAGAGGTAAAAAAATCAAGAACAGCATTGCAAACCTCATCCCCAATAACAGACCAAGATTCTTTGAAGAAAGCACTTGAAAAACCATCAGGGCCAGGGGCCTTGTGATCTGGAATGGAAAAAATAGCATTCTTGACCTCATGTTTACTGACAGGTTATAATAAAATATCCCAATGGCCAGGAGTACATACCTTCCCCAGCTGAACCACAGGAACACTAACAGGGGTAGTAGTAGATGTAGTTCCAAGCAATTGAAGATAATAGTTGAGAAAAGCCTGCTGAATTTTATCCCCATCTGTATGAATATGCCGTTCCACATCAGCTATCTTGAAAATTTTGGAGTGGACATGTCTATTTTTCAGAACACTAAGAAAATATTTAGTGTTATTATCCCCTTGATTAACCCAAGTGGCCTTAGACTTCTGAAGAAGGAAGCTATCACAGGCAGTTTGAAGTTCTCCATAAGTTTTAAGAGCTTCTCTTTCTTGATCAATAAGAGCAGAATCTGAAGGGTTGTTATGCAAGGCAGTTTGAATGGCATCTAGAACTTTCCAGGCATGAGCTGTGCTGTTTTCAATATCAGCAAACAGCAGCTTGTTCAAATTCTTCAAGGGTTGCTTCAAACTCTTCAGTTTCATTACTACTTGAAACATTTTGGTACCCTGCCAATTTTTATTCCAAACTTGTTGAACACAGGGTAAGAATTCAGGCACTTTACTCCACATGTTAAAAAATTTAAAGCTCTTCCTCCCAGTAAAGGAAGTGGCAGCATCATGGATGATACAGGGAGAATGATCAAAATAACCTTCATTAAAAAAATTGGCATAGGCATCAGGTCTGGCAAGTAACCATTCCTGATTCACTAACACCCTATCCAAACGTGAGTAAACCCTAGTAGCTGGATCCTGCTTATTGTTCCAAGTGTAAAAAGAACCAGTAGAAGGACTATCAAGTAAGGAACACTGATCCACACAAGCCTGAAAATCTTCCATTTCCTCAATGGTAGTTTGACCCCCAAGCCTTTCAGTAGGGGTAAGCACACAATTAAAATCTCCACATAAAAGCCAAGGACCAGTAATATTATCAGAATAAATAGACACATCAGACCAGAAATCCTTCCTATCTATGGTATCATTGAAAGCATAAACCATAGTGCAATGAAATTGGAAGTCAGTACTAATCTCAGTAATCCTCATATGAATTGCCTGAGCACTATAGTGAAGGAAATGAACTTGATAAATGTTAGGTTTCCAAAGCACCCAAATTCTACCTCCAGGATGGCAAGAAGTGTTGGTAGAGATAGACCATCCATCACACATATTAGTTCTTATAGCATTTAAAGACAAAGGCTTTACCTTTGTCTCAAGGAGACGAAACAAACTTACATTATGAGAATGTAAGAACCACTTGATATGCTTTTGCTTAGATAATTTGTTTAGTCCCCTAACATTCCAAAATCCAAAACTAGGCATTACTCCCAGGGGGGAGTAATGCACTACCATTCGTACATATGCCAACTTTGGGGGTAGCATTGTTCAGAGCATCAATAAATGTATACTCCCTAAAGTTGGATGAAGATTTCCCAGCAGTTATAATATCTCTCCTACTAATAGCAAGAGGTTTGGCAGGAGTAATTGCTGGGGCTGGGGTACTGACATGCTGGTAGGTTCCACTTTTGTTCCATGTCACCTGAAGCTTATGCTGAACCTTCTGAGGAGTTGTAGCAGTACCAGAGGAGCCAGCAAGCCCAACCACAGGGGACACAGGTTTAGGTGTAGCCATTGGAACAGGCTGAGTGATAGAGTCAGACCTAGTAGGAGCAACAGGTTGAACAGGGTCACTCCTAATAGGAATCACAGGTTGAGGCACAGCCTTAGGTAAAACAGATTTCTTTTGGACCCATTGCTGTTGTGGCTGTGCAGTAGGTTTCTGATTTTTTTACTTTGGTTTCCTACAGTGCTCAGTAGCATGACCAGTCCCTCCACAAACACCACACAAAATAGGTTGCCATTCACATTCAACATTCAACTTAACAACATGACCATCCTCATCCAAAAATTTAACAAAATTAGGTATGCTTTCACCAAAGGGAACCTCCAGCAAAACCCTAGCAAAACCTAATCGTGTTTTCCCCTCAGTGTATTGGTCACACCGTATAAACTTTCCAATCAAGCCTGCAATTCGAGGTAAACATTTACCCCAATATTTCAGAGGTAGGTCCATGATTCTTACCCACACAGGCACCTTCTTCACATCATCCTTATTAAGTTGAACATTAGCGTCCCAACTCCTAACTATAAGCGGCTTATTATCAAAAAAAAAATGTCTTTGCTTAAGAACAGCCAACTTACTAGCCTCAGAAGAAAAACGAACCAAAAAAATACCATTTGGCAGGAAAGATACCTTGTCAATTGGATAATTAGCCCAGATTCGTCGAACAAAACCCTCAATGATTTCCCAGGGAGGATTAGCCCCCAGAATGAAGCAATAGACAGAAGATTTCCAGTAGTTAAGTTCTTCTTGTACATCCTCAGTGGTAAATTGCATCAAATCCTCAGGCTCCTCATCAATTCGTTCCAAGACAGCTTTCTTTTTGCCTTGAACATACCATCCTTCCCCAGATTCATCAATTTCAATAGAATCCAAATTAAAAGGAGTAACACCAGTAATCTCATTCACACTTTTCGTCTTCCCCGTATCGGTATCAGAAGGTTTATTAATTTGAGTAGTAGTAGAGGACGAAGTAACATTTTTTTTGAGAATTTGAGGTGATTTGGTGACAGTACGATGATTGGACGATGAAGATCGAGCAGCAATCACCATGACTGCGCACACAAATCTAGGGTTTATGTTATTCTCTTTTTTTTTCCGCTTTTTTTGTTGTTTTTTCCTTATTTTCAGAGCTTTTATCTCTCTAGATTCTCTCTCATCATTGAGTTAATACTAAATTTTTTTCGTTCTACTCTTTATTACATGCAAATGCTTATTAACATATATTTTTAATAACTTGCGATCAGACAAATGAATGAAACAATAACATATAATATAATGACAACGGTAGTGCATAAGAACCGTGTTAGAATATAAACACCTCTAAAAATAAATGGAAATTGGAAGATATTAATAAGATAATTACAACGGTTCTTATAAGAACCGTGTTAAATTATGCAATTGTTGAATAACATATTTTAAATAACCTTCTTTTTTTCTTTCTTTCTTTCTTCCTTTCTCTCTCTCTCTCTCTCTCTCTCTCTCTCTCTGTCTCTCTCTCTCTTATTAGTCAAATTATGTCAAGTGGTAGCTCTTCTTCTTCCTCTATATCAATTGGGACATGTAATTGCTCAGTTCCTGCAGCATTACGGACTTCTTGGACTTTGCAAAATCCGGGAAAAAAGTTTCTTACTTGCAAAATCTATAATCCCGACACTAAAATGCGTGGATGCAATTACTTCAAGTGGGTTGATGAACCAATGACTGAGTGGCAGAGGAAGGTTATAAATAGGTTAGTGAATGAGAAAAAGAGCATGGATATCGAGATCACTCAAGTGAGAAGTATACTATATCAACTTCAAGAATCAAAGCGGGGAAAGGACAGTGAAATATTGAAAGCAAAAGAAGAATGCAAGAAGTTAACCATGGATATCGTAGAACTCAAAAATAATGAGGCATGGCTTAAGTTGATTGTCAAATTTCTTCTTCTAATTGTTATTTACCTAGTTTATTATGTATGGTGGTAGTTTGTACTCTTTATGTGTAAACTTGTAATCCTTTAAATTAATGGAAATAAGCAAGATTTTCGGTGAAACATATTGTAATTAGCTGGCATATAACAAATGATGCTTTATTTCTTGGCGGTAAAATCAAACACAATGAAATATAAAATAAAACGGTTATACCCAAACCGTTGTTCAGGACGTACACAGTTATAACGGTTCAGGCTGTTGTTATGTATATAAAAATGATGCTTCATTTCTTGGCGGGAAAATCAAACAACATGAAAATATTACAGACAACGGTTATTTCTAACCCGTTGTAGATAGTACTAATCAATTACGGTTTCAAACAAAATAATTGTCTGTTTGGAAACAAAATACAACGGTTTTTCTTATACCGTGTTTATTACTTTCCAATAAACAAGGTCTTGTAAGTGTTGTATTATTCACACATATATACTCTGAGCTTCTCCTTCCCCACATAATGTCCTCAAACATTGAGCTTCCCCTCAACCACCAGCATACCCCATCGCCGTCGCAGTCATCGTCATCATCGCCATTGCCGCCGCCACATCAATCCGGTTTCTCCTCTTTAAAGAAGTAATAAACCGTCCTCTCTAGAGATTTTTTTGTTATTATAAGTATGCATTGTTATTATTTGTTTATTAATTTCTGCTTTAGATATGGTCCAAAAGCGGAAAAGAAACGATGGAAATGCGTCAGGCGACGACTCAGTTTCCCTAGAAGCATTAAATTCAAAGATACCTAATCCTTTACAGTTGGATAAAGATACGGGGCTGCCATATGGTGAGAATGCCGGTTATTTTGGGAGTTGGATTGGTTGTTATGTAAGACAGTATGTTGGTACCTGACGACGGCACCAAAATTTGATACCGTCGTCAGGTACCAAAAATAAATACCTAAGTACTATTAACAGAAGTCAGCGGTAAGTAGGGTCGATCTCCACAGGGAGGCGGTCACTATCTACTTGTCTATTCGGTATGTCTAAGGTCACAAGATGGGGGGTTTGAATTGTTTTGACTAAACTAATAAGATTAAGCAAGAGAAAAAGGGATAAGAGAAATTAACAAGGAAGAGAATGGGAACTAGGATCTCGGGTCATCAATGAACGTCAATTAATTACAGTTAAGGTCACAGATTAGTCGATGTGTCGGTCTAAGGGGCAACGAATATCTCCTTCCGGTCTCAATTCGCCCTAAAATTCTATTAGCTTAACTTCCGCCCTCGCTAAAGCATCCTATTGTTCACTGCGGGTCTCACCCCTTCCAACCTTCCGGTCCAGGTCAAGGCTTACCAAAATTAAAAAGGCTAATTGCATCGATTCAATCAGCAAAATACAATTAAAGCAGTGATTAACAACATAGACTTAAACAACAACGACAAATCTATAAACTAATTAGCAATTAACAACAGTCCATCGAATCACCTAATCCTAGCAAGAGAAATAAGCTAGACATAGTAAAAGGAAGAATAGAAATAAAGGGAAGAGAAATAAACATTAAATAAAGAAGAGGGAAAAAGAGAGAATACAGAGATAATAGTCCGGAGAAAGAGAGGAGAGCAGTTTACAGAGGAAAGAGTAGAGTAAAGTATAGATCCCCCCTAAATGTGTTTGTCGTCGTCCTTTTTATATAGGAGACGATTATTATTAAACCTAATAGAGAAATAAAACAAAAAGCCCGAGCCCAATAACAAACCACTCGATCGAGCCCTTTAGAACTGCTCGATCGAGAAGAACTGAGCTCAAACCACTCGATCGAGTATAAAATCTACTCGTTCGAGTAAACCCTAAAATGCATCCTTTCGATCGAGTAAAGAAAATACTCGATCGAGGTCTTCAACCATCCATAAGTACTCGATCGACCAGAAATGCATTCGATCGAGTAACTTTAACTTCAGCAGCCCATGGTTTCGTTAGTTTCAGCTTTGACTTGTCTTTTTAGCTTCCGACATGGCTTCACGCATCCCGAGACAGCTACATCTCCGCTCCAAAATCACTTTTCCTCTAAATGCATGCAAAACGGACGATAGAAGGCTTGATTCTACTACTTTCTGATCCATTCCTGCAAATAAGACAAAACAAACCAAAGTAGCATATTCGGGGCATTTCGTAGCATAAAACTACGATAATAGCATAGAAATACGTGCATAAAGAGGCCTAAAAGGACTATATAAAATGCACGTATCAAATCTCCCTAAACCAAACCTTTACTCGTCCTCGAGTAAACTAAATGCAAACTAATGGAAAGGAAAAGATAACTCAGAGCTAGCTACAAATGCCCACTTAAACCAATTTAATACAAGCAAACTAACACTTATAGCAAAACAGTCAAATGCAAACGAGTTATAGGATGTTTATAAAATAGCTGAACCGTCAACCTTGCAAGACCTTTAATAATGGACTCTCACGGGTCACTCTTCTCTCATGAAGCAATGGGTAAGCATATGAATGTAAGAGAGAAAGAAATATAGTCGCTCACCTAGACTACGACCCACATAAACATGCATGCAGCTAATATGATAGATAATTCTAGCTACCGTACACACATTCCAACCAAACAAGGTCCTGTCACAGCTGAGGGCTTACAAAAATATATGGTAGAGTGAGGCAATGGGTAGGAAAAGGCAAAACATTTATGGAAATGTGGAGGTATAGGCGGCCAAGCTAGTACCTAAACAAAACCATATGACAACATCCATTTCGAACTCAATTATAGAATTAAGCACGGTGCCCTCCATTTGGCACAAAACTCACCAAACCGAACTGAACATACTCCTCAATAAATGTAAATAAAGCAAAGGAGTGAAACCGTCTCATCAAACAACATCTTTTTTTTCCATGTTTTTTCAAAATTTTCCTTCTCTTATTTTTTTCGGTTCCTTTTCTTTTCTTTCCTGATCTCACGTTTTTTTTTTCTCTTTTTTTTTTTCCTCGTTTTTTTTTCTTTTTTTTTTCATCCTCCTTTTTCTTTTTAAACCAACAACTCGAAAACGATACAATACAAACCAAATTCGGATCAATAAAATATATACCGCAAAAATATACACTAAACTAGCTTGACAAGGCAGGCTAAATTTGGATGTAGTTAAGGGTCAAAAGGCAAATTTGGCTAATGTGGAGTTTATGGGTAAAAATGAAAGAAAGGGAAATTTAAGCACCTCTCTGCATGTGACACCAACCACTAACCCGAATGTATACCGGCAATAAGCAATTGAATTTCATACTTGTGCAAATTGATGAACATGTTATGCAAGGAGTATACTACTCACAATCCTACATGAAACCGGTCACAAATGACACCCGTTTATTAAGCTCTAGTTCCTTAGAAATTATAAGTAGCTTGCCAAAATTTTCAGGTCAAGTCTATTCGTTCAGCTAAATTTTAATACAAACTCGTAGATATGCTTAAGACAAAGCTAAAAAGATAGTTAATTAAGCAAGGCTTAAGCAAAAAGACAAATTTAGTGCAATTTCATCATTGAAATCCACCGTTTCGACTCAACCTATATGCTAAAATAAACGTGAATTTTTTTTGAGATTTTCTGAAAATTTTCAATTTTTATGGTTTTTTTAATTTTATAAAAATAACAACAATACATACAGAAATTAAACGTGATAACAGAAATGCAATAAAAACAATATGCAGACACAAATATGGATGCATAACCTCCCCAAACCAAACCGTACAATGACCTCATTGTACCAAAATATGGAAAGGAAATGCAAACTAAAAGAGAAAGAGTGTAGATGCGGAAAACTTACAGGAGTACGCGAATAAGGGACCTCCCCAAACCAGCCGGTAACTTGGGAGGTCGCTAAATAGCCCAGAATGTCGTCACAAGAAGCTAATCCAAGCAATGGGCATCTAAAACTGCTCGATCGAAGAAGAATAGTGCATTTGATCGAAGGCTTTTCTTTGGCAGGTACTCGATCGAGAAAAATATATACTCGATCGAGTGACATTAGCAGCAAAAGTGTTCGATCGAGTATAAAAAGTACACGATCGAGCCATCCTTCATATGTTTCTGCAAAGACGCAACAAACAGCCCGCAAAACTAACAAAACAAGCTTAACTGCTTCAGTCTATGGTACGAAGACCAATTATTACAACTAAAAAGAAATTTAAAGCAATGAAATATTCGAAAAACAACTAAAAATAAAATCTCTGGGTTGCCTCCCGGTAGCGCTAGTTTCAGTCAGGTCCCAGCTCGACCTTCTTTTTCTTCGAGCCTCTCTAATTTAGCCTGGTCAAAATAACTCAAAGCGTGCAGCAACCGATCAAACAGCTGCGCATGTGCTACACAAAAATGTAAGTAGCACCACAGTGGAATAAAGATATAGGAAATAAAAATGTACAACCGTTTAAGCCTAACAAATTTCCTATGACAGCTCCTAAATTTGTCCACAAAATAAAGGAGCTCAGGAGCAATTAACAATAATTTAGGGTACCGTTTCAGAATAAGAAATTTAAGATGACAAGTACAGTGAAAAACTGTTAAATTAATTGACCAATTGGAAGGGGGTATGGCATTAAAATACGAAGCATAAGTCAAATGAGGCAATGTACTGTTTAAACAAACAATAATATAATTATCGTTAACTACCTCGGATTGGTTGCTCTCAATAATGAAATTATTGACAAAGGAAGATGTTACCTCTTCCGTGCTAGGGGCAATTACCGACTCAGCTGTCTTCTCGTCACCCTCCTTAGTGGAGTCCGTCCCGTAAATCGCAGCCTCAAGCGCATCCAGCTCGGCCTTGAAAA
The DNA here is from genome assembly GCF_048544455.1 of Silene latifolia. Classification (NCBI taxonomy): domain Eukaryota; kingdom Viridiplantae; phylum Streptophyta; class Magnoliopsida; order Caryophyllales; family Caryophyllaceae; genus Silene; species Silene latifolia. The sequence continues at coordinate 51,810,066 of NC_133529.1, read as the reverse complement.
GGGGCGATTCACCGTAACCATTATCATCATCAAAATCGTCATCTAGAACGAACCCAAGTGACGCTGCATTGCTCTCTCTGGCCAAATCAGTCGATCGAGTAGAATTATTACTCGATCGAAGGCTTTATTCCTGATTTTCACTCGATCGAGCACATTGAACTGCTCGATCGAACGTTTTCTCTTGAAATCCACTCGATCGAGCATTATTACTAACTCGATCGAGTGATCTTTGCAGTGCATCGCAGAAATCTTCATAACTCCCTTCATTTTCGGATAGATCTTCCTAATCCGAGTCATCAAAATCATTAATAGCGCTAGGCAACTCGGGTCCTTCATGGGAAAGACCACTCTCGGTGTAGGTAAAGTATACCTTCTCTTGTTGCCTACTATTCGACTCAGCAGCTAGCTGAGCTATTTGACACTCCAGCTCAATGAGTTGAGCTTCTTTACGTCTATCATCTTCTTGCACTCGGAATGCAAGTGCCTTCATCAAAGACTTCAGCTTAGCAATATCTTCTTTCCGTTTATCAGGAGGAGGAGCTTGTTGTTGCGATGGCCAGACAACGGGGTATGGCGGCACAACTACAACGGGATGGCTAGCTCGTCTACGGTGCTTGAACGCGTAGACCTCGTCGTTCTCTACCATGCAAATAGCTGCATTATGCCCAGTAGCAGCACATCTCCCACAGTAAATCACCTGCTGTGCCATATAATGGAACATAGGTGACGGGTCAAAGGTACTCAAGCCTTCCCTTTGACGATCTTTTACCTAGAACTGTCTAGGTAGGACCTGTAGGGCCTATCAAAACAACACTCAAGGAAAAAGATAAGAACTGCCTCAAGTAATAAATCCCTTAAGGCTAAAGACAGACAAAAAGAAACAAGTAAATAAAATAGTTGCCTCCCCGGCAACGGCGCCAAAATTTGATACCGTCGTAAGGTACCAAAAATAAAATACCTAGTTACAGTAACAGAAGCTAGCTGTAAGTAGAGTCGATCTCCACATGGAGGTGGTCACTATCTACTTGTCTATTCGGTCTGTCTAAGGTCACAGGATGGGGGGTTTGAATTGTTTTGACTTAAGCAAGAGAAAAAGGGATAAGAGAAATTAACAAGGAAGAGAAAGGGAACTAGGATCTCAGGTCATCAATGAACGTCAATTAATTGCAGTTAAGGTCTCATATTAGTCGATGTGTCGGTCTAAGGGGCAACGAATATCTCCTTCCGGTCTTAATTCGCCCTAAAATGCTATTAGCTTAACTTCCGCCCTCGCTAAAGCATCATATTGTTCACTGCGGGTCTCACCCCTTCCAACCTTCTGGTCCTGGTCAAGGCTTACCAAAATTAAAAAGGCTAATTGCATCGATTCAATCAGCAAAATACAATTAAAGCAGTAATTAACAACATAGACTTAAACAACAACGACAAATCTATAAACTAATTAGCAATTAACAACAGTCCATTGAATCACCTAATCCTAGCAAGAGAAATTAGCTAGACATAGTAAAAGGAAGAATAGAAATAAAGGGAAGTAAAATAAACATTAAATAAAGAAGAGGGAAAAAGAGAGAATACAGAGATAATAGTCCGGAGAAAGAGAGGAGATCAGTTTACAGAGGAAAGAGTAGAGTAAAGTGTAGATCCCCCCTAAATGTGTTTGTCGTCGTCCTTTTTATAGAGGAGACGATTCTTATTAAACCTAATACCGAAATAAAACAAAAAGCCCGAGCCCAATAAAAAACCACTCGATCGAGCCCTTTAGAACTGCTCGATCGAGCAAAACTGAGCTCAAACCACTCGATCGAGTAGAAAATCTACTCGTTCGAGTAAACCCTAAAATGCATCCTTTCGATCGAGTAAAGAAAATACTCGATCGAGGTCTTCAACCATCCATAAGTACTCAATCGACAAGAAATGCATTCGATCGAGTAACTTTAACTTCAGCCGCCCATGGTTTCGTTAGTTTCAGCTTTGACTTGTCTTTTTAGCTTCCGACATGGCTTCACGCATCCCGAGACAGCTACATCTCCGCTCCAAAATCACTCTTCCTCTAAATGCATGCAAAACGGACGATAAAAGGCTTGATTCTACTACTTTCTGATCCATTCCTGCAACTAAGACAAAACAAACCAAAGTAGCATATTCGGGGCATTTTGTAGCATAAAACTACGATTATAGCATAGAAATACGTGCATAAAGAGGCCTAAAAGGACTATATAAAATGCACCTATCATATGTGCCTCTCGGTACGCCGCGTATCAGTGAACTGAGTAAAATACGGAACACCATGCTAATAAACAGAATAAAGGTATGTATATACAATAATAAATATTTTAGCTGAAATTAAGTTACTACTTGATATGTGTATTAGCCGAAACACTTGTACCAACTATGCTCATCATATATGCAGTTAGCTTATGTTGTCCCCGAAAAGTATGATATGTACCTAAAAAAAAAGACAGGGGAAGCCCTCAGTTCTTGGAAGTTAAAGATTGCTGAGAAGCACTTGTTCAACAAGGAAACCGGGGAGATGAACAAGAACCCACCAACGAATAAGTATCCATATGTTAGTCAAGAGCATTGGGATAGCTATATCGCTTATAGGCTGTCCGACAAGTTTAAGGTAACTTAATACTAATAAGTAAAGAAGTATACTTAGTTTAGTGTTTGGTCATGCTTACGTTTCTCGATACAATTTATTTGATGAAGGCTATGAGTGAGAGGAACAAGGCGAACAATTCAAAGAAAAAGACCGTCTTTTACGGCTCCCGAGGTTGTTATAGATTGATTAAGAAGAAACTTGTAAGTACATAATTCTTATAGTATAAGACTATTAGGTGTTTTAGTCGGATGTTATATATGTTCATAGTAATCATACATATTTTGAGAGGATATCAATGTGATGAATGAATTGTAGGCAAAGCTTGGAAAATTCAGTCGTCACGACGCTTGGGTGGAAGGTCACACTCCTAAGAATGTTAAGACGGAAACTAAATATGATAAGGACATTAAAGAGAAAATTGTAAGTTTGAATAAATATGTCACCACTACCGCTGGTGGTCGGAGTTATATAATTGTGAGTTACTTAATTGTTTAATGTGTATGTAGAGGATCTGTGAGAAGGAGGTACAGGAAATAAAATGGAAGACTAAAGGACATGATGACATTCTTGCTAGGGCAATCGGCAAAGCAGAGCATCTAGGTCGTGTGAGAGGGGTATCGACGCATGTTGGTATCACTAAGTATTTTGGGAAAACTACTCGAAGTGGTCATGATTCCAAGAAGGTAATCTATAAATACTGTATTTGAACCAGCGTAATTTATAACTATATATGCTGACATTAATTTCTACTACACAGCTACAGAAAATAGCCAGGTTGATGGTGAGAATGTTGGAAACTGGGGAAAAGCCATCAGAAAAAGAGTTGGATATAGTTAAAGAAGTCATAAAGGAAGTAGAGGAGGAGGAGGAGGAGGAGGAGGAGGAGGAGGAGGAGGAGGAGGAGGAGGAGGAGGAGGAGGAGAAGGAGGAGGGGGAGGAGGAGGAGGAAAAAGAGGTAATAATATTTATGACTTATATATATATACAATGTGTTATATGATTTGGAAAATCAGTACGTGTTATATGGATAAGTGTTAATGTACAGAAGGAAGCCGAGGAGGACATGGCAAGGGAGAAGGAAATGGCAAAGGAGACTGAGGTGGGATCCGAGGATCGATATCAGGCAGTTGAAGAGGAAGAGGAAGCCAGGAAGGCCGTGACACAGGATGAGATTGAGGTAGTTGGTGATCAGACGTTCTTCTCTACACCGAAAAAGGTAATAGCTGCTAGTTTATAATTATTCATCTCAGTACACGTTTTTTACTTATGAAGTTTCTTAAAGGTAGTGAATGTATGTGTACTAATTGAATAAAGCCGTCGTGAAGGGCGATAGCAAGGTGGCTTATCGTATGTTCTATTTACAGGGGATACAGAAAGTTGTTGTTGCCAGGGGATACGTGTTCTCTTACGACCGGCTTCAACAAATTAAGGTTCATGGTATACCCCTTCGTCACAATTGCAGGAAAGTGAAAGTGTCCCAATTATATAAAGACGAGTATGGGGAAGTAAAAGTACCATTTTCTAATGAGGAGATCACTTATATGAAATAAGCCCTAAGCTCTTATGTGTAATGGCCTAACAACCTCATCAATGTTGTCATCCCTGAGGTACCTATACGCAGACGTTAATTATTACTTGTTCTTTAAATATATTAGGGTACGAATATTAACACATCATAAGTACTTTAATCTTTACATTTGCAGAAGTTAAGCAAAGCCATGACGGCAGCTAAAGCGATTACTACTTCGTCAACGGAAGTTGTTGCAGTCAAGCCTGCTTATGATTCTTATTATGAATCGTGTGAATATAAGAAAAAAATGAAAACTGCTTCGCTGAAGGCTTTGCAAAACCTGGCTGTAAAGAAGTCACCTAGAGGGGATGTAGTCATGATTAACATTGAAAAGAAAATTATAGGAGCTGCTGATATAGCCGTACTGGACCCGAAGCAACTGATGGAATTTGTCCACCTTGACAATTTAGATGCTGTTCACATTTTAATTTGGATGAAGTAAGTTTTATTAATAAAACTATTTAGTCATTTCCATTTACGAATAATGATGTTTGTTTAAATTATCAATTACACTAACATTTTTCGTTCCATATGGCGTAATAGGTACCTAAATAATCAGATCGCTGAGTGGAAGTTCCCAATTCACGCCTACGGATTATTGAGTCCTAAGGCGTTCTCTGTGCACATAATTTCATACGAAGAACAAATCAATAGTATCACTCGTGAAGGCAAACCCTCTAACAGTTGTCTAAGGATGATAACTGAGTAATTTTACAACTTTCAATAATGTCATTTGTTATTGTATGACTTGAGCCATATATATGCAAATAATAATTGCATATGTGTGTATTTATTAATTAGTGTTTTTGAAGCAAAAAAAACAAAATTATGTCCATTTGGGAAATATGAAAGCAACGCTGTTCCTAATTTTATCACGCCATTAGAAGGTGTATTCTTAATAATTACTCGTATCATTTAATTAATGTTTATGCGAGATGTTTATTATCTAATTCAGCTGATTTGTGTGTGATTTATATAATTGTCTCCTAAAGCACCAGCCGACAAACAATGCGCCTTTTACGTTTGTCAGTCCATGTGGGAGGTTATCAACAGAAAACTATCTACCATTCCGATACGGGTTAGTGTGATTTAAAAACTATTTCAGACGTAAATTGAGTTCAATTCTGTATACTTTCATGTATTATATCTATTTTGATTATCGATGTGACCAATATTTGAGCATATTTAGTCCCCGAATTAGCCTCGTTCCTATGCTTTTTAGTGCATATTTGGGTCATTTACTATCTTTAGTCCTTTGTTTTGCATATTCTTTGAGGTTTTGTTCCCTTGGTAGGAGAGGAGTGCAAACCTTGCATTTTCATGGCAAAATAGAGCTAAATTGATCAAATTTAATGACCAAGCATTAATGACAAGACTAGAAGGCCTTTGTAAATAATGTAGTAGATGGGCAATGATGAAGAAGATCCTTGCATCTTCGACAAGATCCCGGAGGATTGTTGGAAGAAGAAAAGAAAGAAAGAAGAAAAAGCTCACTTGACTGGAATCCGCTCGTCCCAGCATCGGGCCGCTCGTCCAAGAGCCACAATCCGAGCGTCCCAGCACCAGGCCGCTCGTCCAAGACCTCAAGAATCCGCTCGTCCCGACCCTTTGGACGCTCGGATTGTTCTCCAGTGCAACCCGGCTTCTTCTTGTTCTACTCGGGATGCGCATATTTTCGAAAGACTAGCAAAAAGGAGACTCGCATCTTTCTTCGAGAGGAGCATTTCCTCAACTTTTCTTAAGGACTTAATCGTCATTTAAGCCCTTAGTAACCCTAATTTGTGCACCTAATCCACATTATAAATACCCCATTACACTAATTAGATAATCATGTTCGTCTTATCAATCTTTAGTGTAGTCTACATTATTCTAATCTCTCTTTAATCTTGTAATCAACTTTTAATCAAGTATTAATACAAATCTCATTTCCTTAATTTCTCTATTGTTCATCCTTTATTTTGGGTAATTGAAGATTTTTTGGGTTTATTTGGAGGATTGACAACCTTCCAATCATTCATCAAGTACTTCTATTATTCTTTGCTTATTATTTTGGAATCATAATTAGGTATAATTCTCTTAATCCCTTTTTAATTATTGTTAATCATCTTTACTTATTCATCATGTTTTGCTTTCTTGATATGATTGACAACCTTGTTAACATGTTAAGCATGATAATGAGTGAGTAGTTTCCTTAACTAGGGTTAATGGGGAATTAGGGGAAACCAATATGGGGAATGATTCATGCTTAATCTAATATGTTCACATAATTTATTTGCTTGCTTGTTGTGATCTCAACTTATGCACATGTTATGTTTGATGAAATGCGAGCCTATGAATCCTTGCATTTTTTACCCATCACTTACTTTTTCAATGAGACTTGTAAGACATAAACCAACTCGAGTCTCATTAGACCATGCATATAGTTGAGTAGGGAGGATTAAGTCGACTTGTAGGTGTTGTAAAATCTAATCGATTCGGCTCCGGGACCCAAACCTTCTTAGGATTGTAAGATATAAACCAACTCGATCCTATCACAACAATAATTGCTTGCTTATAATTTGAGAATATGTTTGTATGATCAATTCCCATGAATCCCCTATGAACCCATGACACCCTAGTACTTTTAATCAATTGTTTACATCTCATTTTAGTCATCTTGCTTGTTTACTTTTATTGTTATTTAGTTTAGTGATCTTCTTATCTCAACCCAAATTGTGACACCCTTAGGCACCACTACTTACAATCGAAAATCCTACATCAATACCCGTCCCTTGGGATCCGACCTTTACTTGCCTCTTTACTAATAGTAGAGTTGTTTGTGAAGTTATAAATATTGTTTTGGTCTAGGTGCTCCTAACGACAAGTAACCGAAATCTAAGCTCAAAGCGGACCAACCAAAAATGGCGCCGTTGTCGGAGACGGTGTTAACTTGATTTGATTTTCTTTGATTGTTATTAGTTGTGTCTTTCTTTGCCTTGGGGAAGTAAAACTCCTCAAGGTTTGTTCTAATTATTTTCAAGTTGTTCGATATTTTGCAAGATGGATATTATAGATTGTTTTGTTGAGGACCACTTGAGTATACCTTTCTTCAAAGACCCCATGCAAGCATTGGAATCCTTGGAAGCAAGTGAGGCCAAAAATATGCATTGGGAGTTGGAGGTAGATCTTCTTGAGGCCTCTCTAGCTAACAAAGAACTTACTCATGAGCAATCCGAATTAGTACATAACATCCTTGTGGAAGCATATCAACCCATGGAACAAGAGCAAGCAATCATAGAAGACATCATACAAATCGAAGAGCAAGAAGAATTTGTCATGGAATTTGAGTATGATGAGATTAGTGAGCTTGAAGAACAAGTTGAGTATGCCATGAGAATGGAGTGTCTAATGGAAATGGAGCAAGTTCTCAATGAACCTTCAATGGAGGAAAGTGAGGTACAAGTTCCAACTTTAAAACCCCTTCCCCCAAATTTGAAATATGTTTATCTTGATGAATCTAAAACCAAACCCGTGATTGTTAATGACAAACTTGACGAAAACCAATTGGGAAAATTGCTTGATGTGTTGAAACAACATGAAAAGGCTATAGGCTATAGTCTAGATGACCTTAAGGGGATAAGTCCCAACTTTTGTATGCATAGAATTCATCTAGAGGAAGACCATAGACCTACCATCCAATCTCAAAGGAGATTAAACCCCCACATGCAAGAAGTTGTTAAAGGAGAGGTTATGAAATTACTTGATGCGGGAATCATATATCCCATATCGGACTCTTTGTAGGTTAGCCCCGTTCAAGTAGTACCTAAGAAAGGAGGTACCACGGTAGTGACAAATGAAAAGAATGAGCTAATACCCACAAGGAAGATCACCGGTTGGCGTATGTGTATTGACTATCGAAAATTGAATTCCGCGACAAGAAAATATCATTTCCCCCTACCATTCATTGACCAAATGCTTGAGAGGCTAGCCTCCAACAAGTTCTTTTGCTACCTTGACGGGTATTCGGGATTCTTTCAAATCCCTATACACCCGGATGACCAACACAAGACCACCTTCACATGCCCTTATGGTACTTTTGCATATAGAAGAATGCCTTTTGGCTTGTGTAATGCCCCCGCTACTTTCCAAAGATGCATGATGAGTGTCTTCTCCGACTACCTAGAGACCATAATGGAAGTTTTTATGGATGATTTTAGCGTTTATGGAAAAGACTTTGACTCATGCTTGCATAATCTTTCCCTTGTATTGCAAAAATGTGAACATGTTAGTCTCGTTTTGAATTGGGAAAAGTGTCACTTCATGGTCAATGAAGGAATTGTTTTGGGTAATTTAATCTCGGAAAAGGGCATCGAGGTCGATAAAGCTAAGGTTGAGGTGATAGAGAAACTCCCACTTCCCGTGAATGTTATAGGGGTGAGAAGTTTTCTCGGTCACGCGGGTTTCTATCGCCGTTTTATAAAAGATTTCTCAAAAATCGCGAAACCCCTCACTCAACTCTTACTTAAAGATGCCCAATTCCATTTCACTAATGAGTGTGTTGAAGCCTTTAATAGAATTAAGGAAGATATAATCTCGGCGCCGATCATTCAACCACCAAATTGGGAACTACCGTTCGAGATTATGTGTGATGCTAGTAACTACGCTGTTGGAGCGGTTCTTGGCCAACGGGTAGGAAGGGCTTTACATGCTATCTACTATATAAGCAAGACTCTTGATTCTTCCCAAGTGAACTATGATACCACCGAAAAAGAGCTCCTTGCCATTGTCTATGCTTTGGACAAATTCCGTTCCTATTTACTTGGATCCAAAGTGATTGTCTTTTCGGATCACCGTGCTCTTCGACATCTCTTGATAAAGAAAGAGGCAAACCAAGGTTGTTCAGATGGATTTTGCTTCTTCAAGAATTCGACATGGAAATAAGAGATAAGAAAGGAGCCGAGAATGTAGTTGCGGATCACTTGTCAAGAATCCGGTTTCATGATGAAGAAGGAGAAACACCGATCAATGACTCTTTCCCCGATGATATCTTAATGGCTATTCAAACACAACTTGAGAGACATATCACCCCATGGTTTGCCGATTATGCCAACTATATTGTTGGAAGAGTACTCCCTCCAAACTTAAACTACAACCAAAGGATGAGGTTCTTATTCGAAGTAAAGAGGTACTTTTGGGATGACCCAAATCTTTACAAGGAGTGTAGTGATGGGCTCTACCGAAGGTGCATCCCTCAATGGGAAATTCAAGGAGTTTTGGAAGGATGTCACTCATCCCCTTACGGTGGACACCATGGAGCAAGGAGAACCATTGCAAAAATTCTTCAATCGGGCTTCTTTTGGCCTACGATGTTCCAAGATACAAGGGAATTCATCCTTCATTGTTATGCTTGTCAAAGGACAGGGAATATCTCTTGGAGGAATGAAATGCCACAAAGGGGCATACTAGAGGTGGAGATCTTCGACGTTTGGGGGATCGACTACCAAGGGCCGTTCGTGACATCCAAAGGGAACAAATATATCCTTGTGGCCGTAGACTACGTCTTAAAATGGGTGGAGGCAATTGCCACCCCAACCGATGATGCAAAAACGGTCACTAAGCTCTTTAAGAAAATAATCTTCCCAAAATTCGGAGTCCCTAGAGCAATCATAAGTGATTGAGGAACGCATTTTCACGAAAAGAACCTCACATCCCTTTTGACCAAATATGGTGTTCAACATAGAACCGGTTTCTGATACCATCCTCAAACAAGCGGTCAAGTTGAAGTTTCAAATAGAGAGATCAAGCAAATTCTCGAGAAAGTTGTCAACAAGACTCGTGAGGATTGGAGCATGAAGCTTGATGCCGCTCTTTGGGCTTATAGGACGGCCTATAAGACTCCCATAGGAGCTTCCCCTTACAAACTTGTCTATGGGAAGGCATGCCATTTGCCAATTGAGTTAGAGTACAAAGCTTTTTGGGCAATTAAAGCTCTCATCCTTGATCTCAAATTAAGCGGTCAAAAGAGGATGATACAAATTCAAGAGTTGGAAGAATTCCGACTACAATCTATTCAATTCCTTCTATTCCCGATAAAGTCCTTCTATTCAATTCCCGATATCGACTCTTTCCCGGGAAGTTGAACTCTAGATGGATGGGTCCTTATGTGATCACCGTGTAGGAAATCATATTTTAAATATCACATATTTTAGTTTAAAGTTTTAGTCATAAAAACTTAAGGATCTTATGCATGCAAAACATATAAATAAGTGTAGAGGAAAACCGGTTCCTTACATTGAATATTTCGGTTTATGGGCACAAGTAAGGTCTCCTACCTTCACTTGTTCTTGAGCTATGATGAGTAATAGGATGATCCTCCAAAGACTTCAAGTATAGAAGCCACTCCTCTTGATTGCACCCAAGATTATCTCTTATCTCTACTAAATAATATGTGCTAGATATTTATTTAGTAGTTTACCTTAAAATTGATTACAAACACTCATATATTACACTAATAATATTAGTAATCTTTTATGAACAATTTGAATCAAAAATCTCATGTTTTGATGAAGAAAAAGATAAATATGTGAGAGAAGAAAACTTTGCATGTCTTTTCTATGGACAAGCATAAAGAGAATAAGTAGAGGAATAATAATCCTCTAAAAGGTGGAGGAGGGTCACGGTTATGGGAGGTAGAGGACCAATATATGGTCCTTCCCTTTTAACTTTTGTTCTTATCTAAACCTTAGGCATGTAAGGCTAGGTAAGTAGTGTCATGATGGTGTTATTTTAGCTTTTTAAAATAAACTACCACCATCCACTAAACCCTCTTTATTTCGGTCCATATTCATAAAATGGACTACCATTTTATTTTGTCAATTTGTCATTTGTCACACAATATGTCACATGTAGTATGTTACATGTTATTAATTAATTTTAATACACATTTATCACATAAATATCATTTTATAAATTAATTAAATTACATTCAACAAATTGACTAGTGATACTTGATCACATAAATAAAATGGGTCATTTAATAATAATTCACAACATCTTGTAATTATAATTAACCATTCATTCCTATCTCTATCGTTTCTCAAACAATAAGCAATTTTAGTAATAAAGCATTTTTATTACTAAAATAAATCTTATTTAATCCCATTACAATAAGATATCAATATTCTCTCACGGTAATGGAATTGTTCAATTTTAAGGAATTGATCAACTTGTATCGTCATACAATTAATCAACTTTACAGATTAGGGCATCATCCTTTAGGTGTGACCTTAAGGGATCAACTGACCACCACCATCCCACGACAGTAACATCAAACTCTAGCAAGCCAATCGTTACCGATTAATGTTGATCAGTTGACTATATAATGAATCATCCCTTACGTATTCTTAAAAATGAGATTTAAACATGTGATCATCATGATCGACAATTGTGATCGCATTATTGTCGGGGACACTCCAACAATCTCCCACTTGTCCTCGACAAGTGTGCGTCACCAATTCTCTTGTCCTATTACTATCTCCCACTCAATGCAAGGTGTCTTTCAGTCGTGCCTGCAAGTGATCATATCGAGAGTGGTTTCCTCGATCCGGAGAATAATCGATTTGACCGGAATTATCTACCATAGATACCTTCCGAGCGTGGCCACGCATTTCAGTTCATTACTCCTCGAGTGGCCCCGAGATATTGTTTTAACTCGACAAGGGGGTGGACAATTTCTATCGCACTATTCCCTTCGACTAGCCACAACCATCATAACCCAAAATATGCCCATTTGACCCCATTTACGAAGGTCGTAGTAACATAAATCAAAGTTAATCTGAAACCGTGCCACCTTGGGCGAACAGTCTTTAGTCAAAATAATCGACTCATTAGAATACTATAGTAGCTCTCGCCACGACCAGGCTTTATAAATTTGCCAGAACTCTATAAGCGGTCACTGTCCGACACAGTGTTCCCAACAGTCTGCCTATGTGATCGACTAGTCATCTCACATGACTCTATGGCACTTGAACTTGTCATCAATCGCATCACACTCAAGTCACTTCGAGACGTCACCTCATACAAGTGACTATGGGAAATACCATGTTAATCCGAGTTCACTTTAACGGGTTTCAATATTGTCTCTACAACCCGTTTGGATGTAACAAAGTATAAAAGGAGTTTTTAGATTTAAAAACTCGAACGACAAATGTGATTATCTAATATGAATAGTCAATACCTGATTACTACTTCATATTTTTATAATCAATTTTCATCTTATATGTAGTTGTTCATCTCAATGCAATTGGAATGACATATGACATGACTCATCATGTTAAGCCTATGAGAAGGCTTTGGTTAGTAGGTTTTATCAACTTCTTGTACCTTACTCAACCTTACTACATACTTGTTTTCCTTTGTAATGTATATATTTTCATTACAAAACTTTCTGAGTACGTGTCTAGATCCAATCTAGACATAAGCTATCTAGCCTTAGAATAGCTCCCACTGTTTTCACAGTGTGCGGGATCCATCCTCTTGCACATCTCATGATTGCAAGTGTACTCAATTTTCGTTGTAAGCATCACTCATTGTTATTTATTGCCTAGAACAATTCTAGCAAATCCACTTCTTAAATAACATAGCCACAATGGTTCCTTAACCATCTTTAGGTGTTTCGAATACGGTTTTTGTCCGAAACCTTATACAATCTCAACAGTCATTAGTGTAAGCCCTTACACAAATTTGTGAATTGCATCAAAACACTTAACTTTACATCCTTAATGCTTCCTCAAGCACTGAAGGATAATCTATATGGCTACTAGGTAACTATTACTTAAATTCGATTTGAAACAATTCATCATACTCAAAGTATTTGAGGTGTTATACATCATTACTCATTTAATTGATCCGGCAGCGGAAGCAAATGGAATCAATCAAATATGTTCAACTTGATTGAACTAGTCATGAATCTTATCAACATAAGACTTCTTATTTGACGCTAATATCATGTGGATTTATCTCCATAAATCTGGATATTAAAGATGTATTATATATCTCCAAGTCTTAAATCATTCCCAATGATCAATATGTCATCCACATATTAGACTAATTAAAATTACCGTAACTCCCACTAAAATTTATGTTTAAACACAACTTCTCGACCTAGCGAGAAAAGTTTTATAACATGATCAAAACATTGATTCCAACTCATTGATGTCCTACTTAAAACCCTCTCTTAAGTTTCACATTATCTTAGGATGTCAAGAATCTACAAAACTCAAGACATGTATTGAATACATTCCTTCTAATTGAAGAAGTGGGTTTTAGATTCATTCGCTATATATCTCATAATGAAACACAATCCCTAAGAAGATCCAAATAGATTTAAGCATTTCAACTAGTGCAAAACCCTTTGCTACCAATCAAGCTTTGATATCTAACAATTCACTTGGAATTTATTTCGGATTTTCATGGCTCTAAGCCTAGTATTGAGTTGTGACTTAAACACTCTCATGTAAGTCATATGTTCATTACTTTCCAGAAGTAATTAACTTGAATCAAACAATTTCTTTGTAAGTTGCAAGCTCTTTACTTTCTAAAAGTAACACTAATTCATCATCTTCAACAAGTGATGACTTTAACCTCCTAGGTTTTGAAGAAACAACGTCTTAGACAAAACGTCTCATGTAGCCAAGAAAGACCAGTCGACATAACATTCTTTGTGGCTCTTGAAAATTTTCTCCCACTTTGTCTTCTAGAGATAAACACTACTAGAAAAAAGGCCAAAGAAACCATTGCAAATTGACCTAAGAAACCAACATAGAGATGGTCTCAAGCTCAAAGGTCTCTTAGGGTAAGAGACCATGTAAATAAAAATGGTTTCTTTGAATAAAAGTTAGAAAGCATTCATCCTAGATAAATGGTTTCTTTGTCCATTAAAAAAGAGACCACTAAAGTCAAAAAAATGGTTTCTTAACTCAAGATTAAAAACCATGGAATAGAGAAAAATGGTTTCTTTACCCAAACCAAGGATTAGAGAAGAATGATCTCTTTGATTTTTTTATTATTATTTTTTCGCCTGACCTATTGCGTTGTTGTTATACGAGTATTACATATGATTGCCACAATAAGTCGATTGTGTGCATACTCATGTTCCACGCAACAAAACACACATACCATAAAAAGATTTCATATATATAAAATAAAGTGTATTCTTTTTTACAATCACTTGAAGCAAGTAATATTTGGTGGACAAATACAAAAAAGATGACAATATTTTCCTAAAAAAGTACGTAAAAAATAAAAATCTAACTCCCATTGATCAGCTTTGGTCCATCTTCTTCCTCCTCTACTTCCTTGCGTCTCAGAACAAATGAAATCCACATTTTCCTAACCGACAAAAAAAAATCATAACTGAAAAACAATACTAATAGATGAATTTCAACTTACTAGACTAATCATGTTTAACAAAGTAACACCAAGTCAGCAGCCAATAAGCCAATAAGTCATCTGGTACAATATATCAGTGTCCCTCCAAAGCGCACTATAGTACCTGGAAATTGTTACATGTAAAAACATGGCATCGTAGATTCAAAAGTGTTGACATATTTCATGCGCTCAATGTGATTCTCGACTGGCAAATCACCAAGAAACCCGAGCAACCTCAAAAACGACACAATAAATCAAGAAAAAACAAAAAAAAAGGCAGCAGTAGTAATCGAAGATGTAACAACCCAAAAAAGGCGTGTAATAAAGTAGTAATAAGATGAAAAGGAGTGCAACTCGACATCAAATGTAAAACTTGTAAAAAATTGGAAGTAAAATAAATCACATAGCTCACGAGACACGTAACCATTCATATGCTATGCGTGAAGAGAAAATGCATTTGAGGCTACATCAAAACAGTTACAAGCGTGCGAAAAACTGTGTTAAAAAATATAGCAAACGAAACTTGATCATAACAGTTACAAGCGATGTGATAAAAAAGGTGATCGGTACCACCATAAATAACGCAGCGTAATTGGATATCACCAGGAAAATTTAGGATTTTTTGGAAATTGTTACTTTAAAAAAGTAAGATGGTCTCTCCCAAGAGTTTGTTCACAAACAAATAGAAATGCAAGAACAAACAGGAGAACAGAATGCCTTTCAAGTTCCAAATGACTTGTTACTCTAGAACACAAAACAAAATTAGGACGAAAAAAAAGAACTGTCTCAATCAACATCATTTAACTCGGAACTTATGCTTCAAATTTTTCTTACCCAAAACATGATCACAAACACTCTGAAGGTCAGCCTTCTTTTGCTCAAACAAAGACACATTTCCACATAGATAATTCCAATCTAACCATCCCATTGTCTACTCAATTGCATCCTCAATTAATCTCTTTTCATCTTCGCTCATTACATCACATGTTGGGTTATTATGGATGAGAAAATAAGTAGAAGCAACTTCTCCCGCTGCTATTTGTACAATACTCCTTAAGAGCGATAAAATGAAAATAAAATACTACCTACATTGATTCAAATATTTACGTTGGACCAATGTCAAGGAGATAGAAGATATGTGAGGGACGTTTTGAAGTGACAAAGGTTCTTTGGGAATACCAACCTACATACTTAGACTACCCAAAGACTCCAACATTGAATAGCATTTTCCGATTGTTCAAAAATACATCACAGGGGTGCGAGTGTATCAAAATCATAGAATTACCTCAACTGTAGGGGTAACTAGGTTGATCAATCATCCTGCATAAAACATAATAGTTGAACATCACTAGTAACTGATGCTAAAACTAAAATATCTAAACATGGTTAAATTCCAAAAACTATATGAATTCACATTCCCAATTAATAAACTCCCTTCGGAACCTCATTAACTAAGATGTTCACTAAAATGCAAAAGCTAAATGAATTACCTTCCTACACTTGCCGCTGAGTAAGTAACACGTCCTTGAGCCTGAAGCGGCATATGGGTTAGTGCCAATCAAGTAACACACAACCTGTTCTTCCTCTCCCATAAAATCAAACCAATCCAAATTAGACACAGTCTTAGTACAAATTACTTAATGTCCAATTATCCAAAATGAAAATGAAACTGAAATTAATTACTGAGTTAGGGTTCGAGTAATTAATAATTTTAATTTACCTAAACAAAAAAATTAACCCAGGAAACTTAAAATTAGGGAAATAAACCAAAAATATAAGAGTAATTAGTCTAAAAGAAATTATATAATTCAATAAAAGGATCCTATAACCTAAATAAAATTGAAATTTGAGGGGAAACAAACCTTGCAATTGCGAACTCGCAGTACCACGGAGTTGAGGACATTGTGACTGCTCACAAAAGTCGACGATAGCGTATCGCGTGTGGTGGAGGTGGCCTAGTGTTGGCGGCGTATCACGGGTCGTTGGCCGGAGAGGAGGCGCCTGGTGTGAGGGAGATCCGGAGAAGTAAGTAGTGAGAGAAAAGGGGGTTGGGAGAAATGGAGTATGGGAGAAGTAGCGAGGATTTGGAAAATGAAGTCTCTAGGTCAATTATTGATAGCTGTTTTGATTTTTCTTTTTTCTTTTTTCTTTTTTCTTTTTTTTTTTCTTTTTTTCTATATGGAACCATTTTTCAAGTAGAGTGGTTTCTTTGATATTTTCTAAGAAATCATCTATCTTTAAAAACTGGTTTTTTATACAAAACAAACCATCTCAATACTTACATGGTTATTTATTGATGATTCCTTTTCTCCTTATTCTAGTAGTGAAACTTGTATTCTAGAAAGATAGCTTTACGAGCCACAATCCTGTTGTACTCGTGATTATTGTAAGGAAAAATGAGCATTTGTTTCTTTTGAAAACTTACAAACATGGTACCCTACCATTTCATATCTCATATGATTCGTTTTAGATTTAGTGGAAAAATAATTTAGACAAAATGATAAAATTCCCAAAAGGATCAAGTAACTCAAAATAACTTGATTGAAGTCCAAACCATATCGAATAACGTTTGATTTCTTTATCCAACCACACATTATCCTATAATGCGTGCTAAGAGAGATTAATTTGTGATACTCAAAGTAACTCAAAGTCTTCACTTTGATTATCCCATCACGACTAAATCGTGATTCCTGGAACTCTTTGAACTTCTTCAAAGATTTCTCTATTTACCTTATTAAGTGAACACATTAGTGTCAACTTAAATCGTTGGTAAAAGAAAATAATCAACCTATTCTGGATCAATGATTTACAACCTCGATCTCCTTTTCAACCAAAAAGCACGAGACATCTTGCTTTGAATACAAGATACGCATATACCATAAAATTAACAATCTAACGGTTCCAAGAGTACTCGATAACTCTTTGCGTTCATCATTGCAGAATTTAAGGTTTAATCTTGGGTTACCAATTTGAGTCTTACATCATCTACATGATATGTCATTCTAGTTTGGTTTAGAATATAATCACCTTGATAATGGGCTAGCCATACATCAAATCATGGTGTATAGGGTCACAAAAGTGAAACCTCTTTTGTATCTTAACAAGTTTATATTCTTATTTAGAGTTTATGCACTTAATAGTCACAATTAAGTACAACTTTAAACCCACAAACTAGATTGAGTACACAATGACTAGTCGTCATATTCTAATCATCCTATGTATCAAATACAATGATGAAAACCACCACCGGTTTCTAATATTGACGAAGTAGTATTAGCAAAATTTATGTCAATCAAATAAACATTTAAAGAAGAAGGTCCCATTAGATGTCCCACAACTAACTTGTTGATTCTTCAATAATTTGGGGTAGTTTCCTTTCTAGCGTCCAACAATTAAGACAATGGAAACTTTATCGGTCGGGATTCATAGGTTTAGTATCGTTATTCTCAATAACTTAACTTTTACCATTACCTTGTATCAATTCCATTCTAGTTTTACTTCTTAGAACCTCGTCCTTTTCTTAACGGTTAAGAGGATGCTCCCACTCATTTCAACGAGTCTTTGCTTAGAAAAGAAAAATTGAATTTCATGAAGACTACTCTTCAATTCATTCGTTTAGTCTTAAAACTTTCATTGAAGTGGTTGTGGTATTTTGGTCAATTACGATTTCTAACAAATATAGTCACCAAAATGATTTAACGTTTCAAAGTACTTAACTCAATTAAGCACATGAGAAACAATTCATTGTAAGTAGATATGTTAGTCAAAAATCAAGAACCCTTTTGATCACGAATAACTTTCATCTATACTCTTCATAAGAGATCCTTCCGATGGATAACACGAGGTTTTAGAAGAAAATTCATATTTGTCTTTACTTACGATGTTTTAATGGAGATTCGAATCGAAATGATATCGTATATAAATTGTGGTGAAGAAATAGAACGATGCGACGATGCGACAACGGAATGATGAAAACTAACATTTATCGTTATAATAATACTTGTAAACAAGTAAAACATTTACATAGTGACCTCTACCCAACTATGATAAATGATTCCAAGATCCAAATTCATATTAACTTGGGCACGGTGTAGCCGATTCATCCTTTATCAATATAACTCGGTGGATTAACTCTTTAATCGATTCTACTTTTAGAACTCTTGGTCGATAAAATTACATTAATATTTATCTTTAGCCCAAAACACATCCGGCTATGGTCGAGAATACTTTTGTTGAGTTCAACCCAAATTTCGAATAATTGTGTCCATGATCCAAATCCACATTAACTTGGGCACGGTGTAGCCGATTCATCCCTTATCAATATGAATTCGGTGGATAGACATTTATCACCCACTTCCCCTACGTAGCAAGGTTTGTACCCTGGTGTGGCCGAGCGCACTCCCTCACGAAATAGGTTTACATGGTTTCTACTTTTTGGTAAGGCTAAGTCTCAATTGTTTATTTTAGCGAGAGGTCATGTCAATTTATTATCTATCACGTTTTAAGTGAACTAAAGCGGTGAACTACGATAATTGTAATTGACACGGTCGATAAACTCGATTTAAAATGCATGTTTAGTTATGGCGATTTAGAGATGCATGCAACATATAAATAAAATGCAAAGCATAAAAATAAAATCCTAGTATGGCCTTCTTAAAATAGTAAATCTAATAAACTATTACAAATTCGGAAACCAACTCCTTTGGTCCCTTGAACTTCGGTCTTGGCACGCATCTCGAGGTAACACTTACTTTGATAGACCGCCTTCTCGAATGGCACCGTCTTCAAGGAACTCCAGAATAATTAAATTACAAAATGAATTACATAACTTCCTATTATACATTTGTAATAAAAATAAAAATAAATCTATTAAATTACAAAATGGTGATACGAGATCACAATAATTACAACCGAATCGATATTCCAATACATTTCGGTTAATACCAATTAAAAACTAAGGCCATACTAAGTAAAATTACATAATTCAAAAATTACATAAAATTAAAATATGACAATCATAAATAAAATGCTGCATTATAATATGTATGAACATGCTAAATTTTATGCTAAATCGCCTTATAAGAGCCAATATCGTATATTTATCGGTTTTTAAGGATTTGCGTAATTTAACTTATTAAAATCACAATAATTACATAAATTATTATTTATGTACAAGTTAATTACCCTAATCATTTTAGGACTCAAAACTTAGTCTCCACTAACATTTTGACAATAATTAAACTTGATTTCTTAATATTGTTCATAAATGGACCCCAAAATACAAAATTATGCTATAAACTTCAAATTAAATTATAAAAAATTTCAAAATTTGAAATTTAAACTCATGAACATTCTGGAAAAATACCATGACACTCATAATGTTCAAAACTTAGGTTAAAAATTCCGAAAATTTATCGAGAAAAACAATGTTGCGGTTTATTGGTTTTAACAAATATGAACATAAAAATATGAGAAAAAATATTTTCAACAACTTTTCACTTTTAGATCTGAAATATATGATAAAATGCAACATGTGACGTTTTTCCTTTAGTCATGAAGTATGTTTTAGCATTATTACTAATTATAGTCACTATTTATGTGATTTTTCATCAAAAATTCATAAATCATGCAAAAAGACTTCATTATAGCCGAATATTTTACACACATCTTGTAAAATTGCATGTGACAACATACTAAATTTCCATGACCAGATTCGAAATATAACTCATATGAACCTATTTACCCATTTAAATACGATTTTAACTTTAAAAATTCATATTTCGAGCAAAACAACTTATTTTAACATGAAAATTTACAGGCCATCAGTAGATAATATATGTGAAAACATATCCAAAACCCACTAAAAAATTCGAAGTATAGCTATTTTTCGTCCAAAAATGACATTTTTCTCATAAAAATCACATTTTAATGCCAATAATACATAAAATGAACAATAAAATCCATAAATAAACCAAAATGTCTTAAAAATCACTTATGACCAGAAACTTTTAACATGCAAAATTATTTCATGATTTATCTTCATAAATCCTAAGTAACAAGTTTTATATGTTAATTAAATTAACTCGGAAAAACTAACCCGATTTTGCATGCAACATCCGTGATGCTCTGATACCACTTGTAGGAAATCATATTTTAAATATCACATATTTTAGTTTAAAGTTTTAGTCATAAAAACTTAAGGATCTTATGCATGCAAAACATATAAATAAGTGTAGAGGAAAACCGGTTCCTTACATTGAATATTTCGGTTTATGGGCACAAGTAAGGTCTCCTACCTTCACTTGTTCTTGAGCTATGATGAGTAATAGGATGATCCTCCAAAGACTTCAAGTATAGAAGCCACTCCTCTTGATTGCACCCAAGATTATCCCTTATCTCTACTAAATAATATGTGCTAGATATTTGTTTAGTAGTTTACCTTAAAATTGATTACAAACACTCATATATTATACTAATAATATTAGTAATCTTTTATGAACAATTTGAATCAAAAATCTCATGTTTTGATGAAGAAAAATATGAATATGTGAGAGAAGAAAACTTTGCATATCTTTTGAATGGACAAGCATAAAGAGAATAAGTAGAGGAAAAATAATCCTCTAAAAGGTGGAGGAGGGTCACGGTTATGGGAGGTAGAGGACCAATATATGGTCCTTCCCTTTTAACTTTTGTTCTTATCTAAACCTTAGGCATGTAAGGCTAGGTAAGTAGTGTCATGATGGTGTTATTTTAGCTTATTAAAATAAACTACCACCATCCACTAAACCCTCTTTATATCGGTCCATATTCATAAAATGGACTACCATTTTATTTTGTCAATTTATCATTTGTCACACAATATGTCACACGTAGTATGTTACATGTTATTAATTAATTTTAATGCACATTTATCACATAAATATCATTTTATAAATTAATTAAATTACATTCAACAAATTGACTAGTGATACTTGATCACATAAATAAAATGGGTCATTTAATTATAATTCACAACATCTTGTAATTATAATTAACCATTCATTCTTATCTCTATCGTTTCTCAAACAATAAGCAATTTTAGTAATAAAGCATTTTTATTACTAAAATAAATCTTATTTAATCCCATTACAATAAGATATCAATATTCTCTCTCACTAATGGAATTGTTCAATTTTAAGGAATTGATCAACTTGTATCGTCATACAATTAATCAACTTTACAGATTAGGGCATCATCCTTTAGGTGTGACCTTAAGGGATCAACTGACCACCCCCGTCCCACGACAGTAACGTCAAACTCTAGCAAGCCAATCGTTACCGATTAATGTTGATCAGTTGACTATATAATGAATCATCCCTTACGTATTCTAAAAAATGAGATTTAAACATGTGATAATCATGATCGACAATTGTGATCGCATTATTGTCGGGGACACTCCAACACACCGAGGTAGGGAAGTATGGAGACTTTGAGATCAAATCGAAAGATGGAAGCAAATTCAAAGTCAATGGCCAAAGATTGAAGCCATATTATGAGGGAGCATTCATTGGAGAGGTCGAGGTCACCTACCTCGGGCCTCCTCATCCTTGAAAGAGATCATCAAAAGGAGAGTTTGGTGGAGTCCTCCCTAAACCACCACTTGTAAATATACTAACCCTTCTTACTTGTACTTTTAATTTTATTGCATTTTTATCATAAACATGATTCTTGCCATGAGAGTAAGTGAGGGAGGGTCACTAATCATTTTGATGAATGAAGGAACTAGTTTTCCCGTGTGGAGAAACATTTCTATCGAAGAGAAGGAAAAGCAGAAGAAATCCGAGCGTCCCGTGATGAAGACGCCCGTCCAAGCAAGGAATCCGAGCGTTCGACTGGGAATCCGCTCGTCCTACGAGAGCTGACAAGCAGCTGTTTTGTTCTGATCCAAAATCCGAGCGTCTCTAGGGCTAATCCGCTCGTCTTGATCTGGACGCCCGTCGCATCGGGAATCCGCTCGTCTCATTAGCAACAATTTCTGGCATTCCTCGCTGGAAGAGAATCAGAGCGTCCTCAGTATAATCCGCTCGTCCTATTACAGCAAGACGCTCGTCCCGACTAGCATACCCTCGTCCTGGCTACTTCAACATTTGGGATTTTTCCTGGAAAGGAATCCGAGCATCCCGTAAGGAATCCGCTCATCCCAATGCCCAGAAATCCGAGCGTCCCGATGTCGAATCCGCTCGTCTCCCTGCGTCTTTTATTCCAGATTTTCGTGACGTAAATTCTCCCCCACCACACAATTCGTGACACCTCATTCTTCCTTCCACTTATAATATAAAACCCCCTCTCTTATGACTCCAAAGCATATCTCAAGCACTCATTCACCCCACAAAAACAAAAACCCCCAAATTCTAAGGTTTCAAAACGATTCAAAAGCAAGATCTAATTCACAAAGAGCATCTCCATACTTCAACAAATTAATCTCCAAATCTAAAATCCAAGAATGGGACCAAGAGGATCTTTATTTAGGGAAAGAAGAAGACCAAGAGTGAGAGGAAGTTCATCTACTTCTCACATCAACACTCTAAGGAGGGAACATTAAGAGATTGTGGATCTCACCAAGCTTGACGATTTTTCCAACATTGAGTTTATTTGTGAACTATGTTCAACGGCTTGTCTTTCACCGACTACTTGGTAAGAATATTCTTCCTACCAAATTTTTATGCCATAAAACATTAAGAAAGCTTGGAATATACCATCAAACCGAAGCCCTTTTTGAGTTGTTCGGTCTTTCTACCTTGTTTCACTTGCATGGGCAAACCTACCGACCTCTTGTTCTTGAGTTCTTAAGTTTCTTAAAGATCACAACTTTGAACAAAACGATTTGCATAAAGTTTATATTGGAAAATGTAACAAGGATGATGACTCTTGTTGAGTTTGCAAATGTGCTCGGTTTGGGTGTTTCGCCTACCCGAACATCAAGACCAAAGAAGTATAGTGTGGCACCATTATGGAGAGCCATGACCGGTCAAGACTTTTTGTATATCAAGGAATGCTTTGGCATTTCACATCCAAAACCTATTCTAAGGCTCACTTACCGGTTCTTATCCGAAACTATTCTTGCACGCCGAGACCCGGCAATTGTGAATGAGCTCGATCTCGTATTCATGGAATCATATATTGAGATCCAAGGAAGAGGAGGATACCATTTCACTGCACCACTTGTACTCCTTGAGAAATGGGCTAAGTTTCGAAATGGGGACGACGATGGGATGAAGCATATCGTCAATGGAGGACTCATTATAAGACTCGCGAAACACTTCAATCTAAGGTTCAATGAGAACAATGAGTACACTCCCCTTCCCGGATAAACAAGGATCAATGAGGAGCTAATTCTTGTGCAACATCATTGGATAACCCACGAGGGTTTTGAAAAGAGAATCAAATGGATAACAAAAGGGAGCAACCCTATCTACTTGCCAATGAACGGTTTACCGGGAATTTCACCAAGGAGGGGCCCTCTATCCCCAATCCCGTCATACCTCATCCCCACGAACCTGAACCAAGCAAATCAAGTACCACCTCCAAACCAACAACAACAACAAAACGAGCCACAACAAAAAAATGAAAAGATCAAGATACCTCCATACCCTTTTCAATATCAACCCTACAATCACCCTAACCTCTTCATCCTTCCTCGAGACGATTTTGTGACGGGGATTCTCCAAGATATGCATCTCCGTCAATATGAAGCAGCCGTAGATAGCTACTATGCTCTATACCCACAATTCCACCGCTTGGTTCAACAAGGGAATATTAGCGAAGAGGGAATGTTTCCCTCTTGGGCTCAAATGGACATTCTCTTCCCAAACTCGGCAAGGGCCAACGAAGGAGCAAATGGACAAGAAAGCGAACGGAGTGATAAGTCTTGTGGTGGAGATACGGTGGATCTCAATAGTGAGGGAGATGAGTTCATGGACTTCAATGCGAGTGATGCATCCGAAGAAGCTTGGGATAGTGACTTAGAGGGGGATGATGGCGATCTCTAGAGATCACTTCATAGCTAGATGGAGAGGGCAAGAGGCACCCATCAAGGTTTAAGTGAAGTTTCCTTTATCCCCTCTCTTTAATTTTCATGAAAAGATTTTGATGTTTTGATAATTTGTTGTACCATATTTGTTTTGTGTTTGAGGAGTCCTAGCAACATTGGAGGACTAACACCTTGGCATCATTAAGGTGTTCATTTTTATTGTTCCCGACTTGAAAAATCCAAAATGACAAATTTTAGTTTCATGCATTGCATTCCATGTGCATGAACTCCCCCAAAATTCTTGACATTAGAAATAATGTATATTTTGGTTTGGGGAAATCCATGCATATGCATTTGGAGCTAATCTAAATTATGCTCTCCGCCATAACAAAAACACATGCATCATGTAGTGTAGTTTAGTATAGTTTGCATTTAGTTAAAAATCATACATTTTTATTGCATAATTTCCTATCGTATTGGCCATTGAGGACAATGCCCATACTAGTGTGGGGATTGGAAATTCTAACTTGACTTGACTTTTATACAAAATCCAAAAAAAAATAAAAAAATTTTGAAAAAACCAAAAAAATTGAAAAATTGAAAATCCAAAATCATATTCATTTCTTTTGTAGTGTAGTCTTGTATATATATTGTTTTGTATACATTGTATTTGTTCATCCTTTTTCACATAGATTGACTACGCCACATCCGAGACATGAGGATATTGAAGACCGCATGGTATGATCATTCCAATCTACTTTTTCCTCTATAAGTTAATGACTATGTGGCTTTATTTTGATTGATGCGGTATAAACAATGTGAATCTAGGACTTGCATTTAGATTATTTGGCACATTAGTTGGTAGAAGCATATACATTAGGATGTATAAATGTTAGTTGCATCATGGCATGTAGTTTGCATGTTAGGAAAATTTTGTGAAACCGTCTATTTGGAAAGCTTGACAAGTGTACATAGGCACTAGTAGATACTTTTTCTTCTTAAGACTTTGCTTGTTAGAATACTTGTAAAACACCCTAGGATGTGTCATACTAGTATCCTTTGACCCATGGATTAAGGCCTAGTCAAGAGTACCTTGTGGTGTGATAACTCCTTGGCTACCGTTTATTCCAAGGTGACCCTTGAAATCATGCAACCATCATCCATGTTCTAACACATTTTGTCATCAAAAAGGGAATGGGCACAACAATTGTTCAAAAATATTGAGTTCAAGCATTGAAATGAAAGTCAAAAAGTTTGCAATTGCATCAAATAAAAAGAGGAGTAACAAAAATAAAAACTCCAATGCTTCAAATATAAGGCACCCTCGTTACTAATTGGGGTGACTTTGAAAATGTTCAAAAGAAAATGCAAAAGTTGAAAGTTGTCAAGTATTGAAATGCCAAACATCAAAATAAATGGCAAAAAGAAAGTGTTCTCAATGTTATATGCCACAAGAAATTGGGGGGAAAAACAACAACAAAAGCAAACTCCCAAATAAAACTCAAATCCTATTGATCCCTTTATCCATCATATCACTTTTGTGCATGGTAGAGAGGGGACGACCCTTCTTCTTGTCTAGGCAAGAGGGGGAATTCCGCGATCCTCCAGTGTTTCTAACACCATAGGGAGTCTATTCTTGACAAAAGCATTTACCGATTGAGAACAAAGGTACCCTAGCTTGACACAACTTGGAGGTGATTTATTGGTATCCTTCTAGGCTTAGTAGTTTGAAGAAACCATATCTATGAAGGAGTGTGTACCCTTGAATTGCTTCCCCTTTAGATAATTTCCGCCACTTAGATGAGGAAAGTGGCTATTCCTTTTGTAGATGCATCCATTACTTGATTTTGTGTGCTTTAAATTATTAGGATTTGTCGCCATTTTGGAAAGACCCACCTTGCCTTGCAAGAAGGCATCCTACCTCATGGTTGTCTTGTTGTGAGTTGAAGGGGCGGAGTGAGACCCGCTAATTGTCTCATATCGGCTATATTAGTAGGTTAGTTTAAATAAGGGTCCTAGTTTTGTCACCTCTTTACTCGGGACGAGCAAAGGTTCGGTTTGGGGATATTTGATATGACCAATATTTGAGCATATTTAGTCCCCGAATTAGCCTCGTTCCTATGCTTTTTAGTGCATATTTGGGTCATTTACTATCTTTAGTCTTTTGTTTTGCATATTCTTTGAGGTTTTGTTCCCTTGGTAGGAGAGGAGTACAAACCTTGTATTTTCATGGCAAAATAGAGCTAAATTGATCAAATCTAATGACCAAGCATCAAAGTAAAGACAAGACTAGAAGGCCTTTGTAAATAATGTAGTAGATGGGCAATGATGAAGAAGATCATTGCATCTCCGACAAGATCCCGGAGGATTGTTGGAAGAAGAAAAGAAGGAAAGAAGAAAAAGCTCATTGGACTGGAATCCGCTCGTCCCAGCATCGGGCCGCTCGTCCAAGAGCCACAATCCGAGCGTCCCAGCACCAGGCCGCTCGTCCAAGACCTCCAGAATCCGCTCGTCCCGACCCTTTGGACGCTCGGATTATTCTCCAGTGCAGCCCGACTTCTTCTTGTTCTACTCGGGATGCGCATATTTTCGAAAGACTAGCAAAAAGGAGACTCGCATCTTTCTTCAAGAGGAGCATTTCATCAACTTTTCTTAAGGACTTAATCGTCATTTAAGCCCTTAGTAACCCTAATTTGTGCACCTAATCCCCATAATAAATACCCCATTATACTAATTAGATTATCATGTTCTTCTTATCAATCTTTAGTATAGTCTACATTATTCTAATCTCTCTTTAATCTTGTAATCAACTTTTAATCAAGTATTAATACAAATCTCATTTCCTTAATTTCTCTATTGTTTATCCTTTATTTTTGGTAATTGAAGATTATTTGGGTTTATTTGGAGGATTGACAACCTTCCAATCATTCATCAAGTACTTCTATTATTCTTTGCTTATTATTTTGGAATCATCATTAGGTATAATCCTCTTAATCCCTTTTTAATTATTGTTAATCATCTTTACTTATTCATCATGTTTTGCTTTGTTGATATGATTGACAACCTTGTTAACATGTTAAACTTGATAATGAGTGAGTAGTTTCCTTAACTAGGGTTAATGGGGAATTAGGGGAAACCAACATGGGGAATGATTCATGCTTAATCTAATATGTTCACATAATTTATTTGCTTGCCTGTTGTGATCTCAACTTATGCACATGTTATGTTTGATGAAATGCGAGCCTATGAATGCTTGCATTTTTTACCCATCACTTACCTTTTCAATGAGACTTGTAAGACATAAACCAACTCGAGTCTCATTAGACCATGCATATAGTTGAGTAGGGAGGATTAAGTCGACTTGTAGGTGTTGTACAATCTAATCGATTCGGCTCCGGGACCCAAACCTTCCTAGGATTGTAAGATATTATAACAACCCGACCCACCACGGTCGTAACACAACCCAATAAGATGGGATATGTACCTTTGGGCCCATTACTTGTCCTCACTTAAGCCCAAAAGCACAAGGCCTTGTTACTAAGTGGTGGGTGGAATCCCTTATAAACATATCACAACCTCCTCAATTCCTCGATGTGGGACAACCTTACTCTCAATAACTTGGGGTGTTACAATCTCCCCCACTTAAAGAACACAACGTCCTCATTGTGCCTCCAACTTGACCGCAGCCAAGCCCAGAATCCTCCCCCGCTAGGTGTGTGACCCGGTTACTCCCGACCACGGGCTCACCACACGGTCGCAGGGTCGCTCTGATACCATTTATAACAACCCGACCCACCACGGTCGTAACACAACCCAATAAGATGGGATATGTACCTTTGGGCCCATTACTTGTCCTCACTTAAGCCCAATAGCACAAGGCCTTGTTACTAAGTGGTGGGTGGAATCCCTTATAAACATATCACAACCTCCTCAATTCCCCGATGTGGGACAACCTTACTCTCAATAACTTGGGGTGTTACAGATATAAACCAACTCGATCCTATCACAACAATAATTGCTTGCTTATAATTTGAGAATATGTTTGTATGATCAATTCCCATGAATCCCCTATGAACCCATGACACCCTAGTACTTTTAATCAATTGTTTACATCTCATTTAAGTCATCTTGCTTGTTTACTTTTATTGTTATTTAGTTTAGTGATCTTCTTATCTCAACCCAAATTGTGACACCCTTAGGCACCACTACTTGCAATCGAAAATCCTACATCAATACCTGTCCCTTGGGATCCGACCTTTACTTGCCTCTTTACTAATAGTAGAGTTGTTTGTGAAGTTATAAATATTGTTTTGGTCTAGGTGATCCTAACGACAAGTAACCGAAATCTAAGCTCAAAGCGGATCGACCAATTATGTATATTTTGAATTGTAGTTTCCAATAATACTCAACAAAGCCCAGAATATTCGCCAGAGGAGATCAACCAGATGAGAACTACGTAGGTCAGTTATGTTGTTTAATTAGCGGAGTCTCAATAGTTTTCTCATGCTTTATGTACGAGTGTGTATATATAGAGCCACTGTGTATGGGCTTCTTTTGTTTTTCTGAGGAAGTTGTGTTTTGGTTGTTGATCATCCTGTTTGTACTGTTTTTAAACTGGGTTTAATTGATCACGGGGTGTAATATTTTGATACAGGATTGAATTTTTGCACTGCACAGCTGCTCGAATGCTATTTTTCAGCAGCAGCTGAATAAATAGCATTTCAACAGCTGCTACAAACGCTGCTGAAAAAATAGCATTTCAACAACTGCTAGAATAAGCTAAAATCATTTTTTTTGCAAAAAAAAAAATAATTAAAAACGATAACGGTTAAAAACAACCCGTTGCATACAATTATTTGACAACGGTTTATTTAGATAAATAACCGTTGACATATTTTCCCTCCCATTCAAACCGCCAAAAATATAAGATAACGAACGATAACCGTTGTCGAGTTCAAAACTTTTACAACGGTTTATTTAAGCAGAAACGTTGTGAAAATTTCATCAATAAAAATAAATAACGAATACATATCGTTGTCAACAGATGAATATAACAACGGTTTTGCACGCAATAAAGCCGTTGTTAAATTTTAACATTCAATTAAATAAGATAACGAAATGAACCGTTATCATATATAATATTTAACAACGGTTTTGGAACGATAAGACGTTGTCAATAGTAAACTACGACAACGGATTTGAAACCGTTCTTAACATTTAATAACGGTTTCTTGAAAGATTTTATAACGGTTCTTGATGTTATATAACGGTCGCGTGTTATTTGTACAACCGTCGTTTCCCTAACGGTCTCGTGTTTCTATTTAAAAATGGTAATTGCATTATTTGACCGTTATTGAAGGTCTTATTTGGCGTAGTGTCTATGGAGAGGTCCATGCCAAACATGAGTAAGGTCGGTTCCTAGTCCATTCGCTCGAGTAGTGAAAGCTCTTGATACAAACATGAGTAAGCATCGTGGTATGGTTGACGTCAATCGATATCCATCTTTGGGCACAAATAGGAATTTGCACCATCCAGGCGGGACGATTCGTCGAATTGGATTGGTTAAAAGCCTAGGAAGGCTGTCTAAAACGACCTAAGAAGGTCGAGTAATGAAAACTAATAACTGTCTCATATAAACTATTCCCTAACCTTGTTCATGTTTCACCATAGGTAACACAAGACTTAGTCTAAGTGTATCATCCCCAACGGAGTCGCCAAACTGTGGACCAAGCCACCCGCAATGCGCATACCTACGCGTTGGTTATATTTCGAGGTGGCGGCACTTTTCCCATTGAAATTTGGTTGGACAAAGCACGTCATGGGCCGTTACCTATTTGAAAGGCATTGAAACCGCTGAAAGGTTTGAGCAAGCCTGCATTTGTGGATTCGCCACCAATTTTTATGGAAAATTGGAATTGTTCGAATACTTCATGTCATGTCAAGACACAAAGTAGTGACATGAACACTATGAAATTCGTTACCCTTATCATTCTATGTCTACAATGACTCTCGCGATTCCAATGAACACGCATGCTAACAGATATTTGAGTAAGGGGTGAGGGTTGATGTGAGTCATAATTACGCACATTTATTCCCCTAACTAAGCCTCATTTTGCATAATAATTTAGCATTTCGTAGCC
This sequence comes from Silene latifolia, assembly GCF_048544455.1. Lineage (NCBI taxonomy): Eukaryota > Viridiplantae > Streptophyta > Magnoliopsida > Caryophyllales > Caryophyllaceae > Silene > Silene latifolia. The sequence goes on along the minus strand of NC_133529.1, from coordinate 51,779,338 downwards.
ATTTTATTCGTCATTTGCTTCCTATTTTTTTTCCTAGTGCATTTTATATGTTTTGTAGGAAAGAAGATAATGAGGCGGATTCCCGTCTCTCGTGCATATTCGGAAGCTTGTCGATGATCTTAGATGGACCAGTATGAAGGGGAGGCTTCAATGATGACCAAGGATGATAGGAATAAAGAGTATATGAAGGCATCATAGGCATAAAAGAAAGAAAAAGGATTCTGCAGCTCAACCCGCTCGGGTCAAGGACAACCCACTCAAGTTGCGCCTCAACCTGCTCGGGTCAATCTCAACCCGCTCGGGTTGAAGATTAGGACGCTCGTTTTCAGCCCAGATCGAGCGGATTGTTTGGCAGTGAGATTGTCTTTGCAATGGAAAGTCGTGGGGCTCCTCCTTGGACTTGCAAGGCTCTATTCGACACTTAAGCATATTATTTCCTAATCTACCCTTGCTTAACCTAATGATGTGCTACAATATATACTCCATTTGTAATAATCAAGAGATTAAGCTTGCTTAGTTTAGATTAAGCTTTTATTAGGAGTAGATTAGAATAGATTAGCACTTAATATTTCCACAAACTACACATTAATCTTAATTATTGTTCAAGATTTATTATTGGGTAATTGAAGATTATTGGGTTATTATTGGCGAATTGACAACTCTTCATCAATCAATTAAGTTCTCTTCTATTATTCTTTGCTTTCCATTTGTTCATCTTAATATTGGTATAATCTTTTTACTCTTTACTATTTAATGCTTATTTCTTCACTCTTTCATCATGTTTATGCTTGTTAAGATGATTGACACCATTGATAACATGTCTTCCATGATAATGAGTGAATAGTTCCTTAACTAGGATTAGTGGGGGATTATGGGAGTTAATCATGGGGTAAATTTATGCTTAATGAGTTCATATGAATGCTTGCCTATTGTTTTCCAACTTATGCACATATCATGTTTGATGAAAGGCTTGATTGACAACCTAGCATGTTTCTCTTATCCTTTCAACAAGACTTGTAAGACGTATACCAAATAAAGGCTTGTTAGACCATGCATATAGTTGATTAGGAAGGAATAAGTCGACTTGTAGGTGTTGTACAGTCTTGATCGACTCGGCTCCGGGACCCACACCTTCGTAGGACTCATTTATGTTATCTCACCATGAATAGGGAAAACCAAGTCGAGTTGTAGGTGTTGTACAGTCTTGACCGACTCGGCTCCGGGACCTAAGTTTCCCTTAAGAATTGTAAGAGGTACATTAAATTGATTCCAACAATAATAATTGCTTGCATCTACTTGACTCATTTGTGCTATCTTACCATGATTCCCCTATGATCCCATTGTTGGAATATGTGTCCTCCGACAATAATGCGATCACAACTGTTGATCATGATGATCACATGTTAAAGTCTCATTTTAAAGAATACAATTGGGAAGTAATATTTTACAGTCAACTGGTCCACACATATCAGTAATGATTGGCTGACTAGAGTTTGACATTACTGTCGTGAGACGGTGGTGACCAGTTGATCCCTTTAGGTCATACCTAGAGGGTAACACTCTTAATTGATCATTTAATTGATCGTATGACGATACGGGTCAATTAAATTTCTTAAAAAGTGACGGACGATTTTGGAAGTAAAATTTACGTATCTAATTATAATCTGATTAAATAAGATACGGTCTGAGTAATCGAATTGTTTCATTACTTAGATGAAATTATTGTTTAAAGAAACAATTGAAATTGAATGAATTATTATAAATACAAGATATTGTGATTTATAATTGGTAAAATTTTTGGTACAAGTAATTATGAATTACTAAGTCGATTTTTGTATATGACGTATTTTTATTAATACGTTGATTTTTAATATGTTAAAAATACATGACAATTTTATGTGACATGTGACATATTGACAAATTGACAAAAATAAAATGGATTCCATTTTATATATGTACCGAAATTAAAGGGGTATTAGGATGAAATTGTGTTGATTATGTTAGTGGTAAACATAATCATTTCCCTAATAAACTAGCCATGCAACCTAGTGGTCATTGTGAAGACAAACTCATGCATGCATTGGCTCTCTCTTCTTCCCCTCTTCCACCCGGTTTTTTGAGAAGAAAAACACTTTGTTTTTCTTCTTATTTTTACCTAACATACACTACAAAATAATTAGTGTATTAGCTAATTCATTTATTCATCTAATTTGAGTTTTAGAAAGATAAAAATCCTTCCTTCTCTTCCTTCTCTCTAACCGAAATAATAGAGAGTCCAATAATATTTTTGGTCAATTTTTACACTAAATTAATATTATTCTAGTATACATAATATTAATTTGATTAAGAGTTTGCCTTGGGTATTTTACTTTGGGATGGATCCTACACTTGGATCCTAGTTCATCCATTAAGGAAAGCACAAGAACAAGAGAGAAGGAGAATTCTCTTGTGTCCATATAAACCGAAATACCATTGTAAGATAAAGATTTCTTCTTTAAATTGTTTATAGTTTGCATGCATAAGATCACCATTTAATTTTATGATTAAATTAACATAAAACATATATGAATATATTAGTAAAGAGATCTAGATTTCTAACAAGCGGTATAAAGAGCCTTGGTTGTTTGCATGCAAATCGGTTAAAAGTTTTTCCGAGTTATACGATTAACATATAAAACTTGTTAAATTTGTGTTATTATGATATATCACGAAAATAATTATGCATGTTAAAGTTTCTGGTCCTAAAATGTTTTTAGGATATTTTGGTTATTTTATGGATTTTTATTGTTCATCTTATATAATAATGGCATTAAAAATATGATTTTATGAATAAAATGTCATTTTCGGAATAAAATTAGCTAAACTTCGAATTTTCCAGTGATTTTTGGATATGTTATCACATATATGTTTTTGAGATGACCTGTAAACTTTCATAATTTTTGGACTTCTTATGCTCGAAAAATGGATTTTTCATGTTTAAAATCGGATTTAGATGAAAAATAGGTTAATATGAGATAAATTTCGAATCTGGTCATAGAAATTTAGTATGTTGTCACATGCAATTTTACAAGATGTGTGTAAAATAATAGGCTATATTGAAGTCTTTATGCATGATTTATGATTTTTTGAAGAAAAATAGCATAAATAGTGACTTAATTAGTGAAATATTAATAAAACATACTCTATGACTAAGGAAAAATTTCATATGTTGCATTTTATTATCCATTTCAGATCTATTATTGACAAGTTGATAAATATATTTTTTTCTCATGTTTTATGACTATATTTGTTAAAACCGATAAACCGCAACATTGTTTTTCCGGATAAATTTCGAAATTTTTGACCTAAGTTTTTGAACATTATGAGTGTCATGGTATTTTTCCAGAATGTTCATGAGTTTATATTTCAAATTTTTGAATTTATTTGAATTTTTGTGATTTATTTGAAGTTTATAGCATTTTTATTGTAATTTTAAGTCCATTAATGAACAATTTTAGAAATATGAGTTAATTATGGTCAAATAGTTAGTGAAGACTAATTTTGAGTCCTAAGAGGTTAGGGTAATTAACTTGTGCATAAATATGAATTTATGAAATTTTTGTGATTATAAAACGTTGAATCACACAAATCCGTAAAAACCGTGTAATATACGATATTGGCTACTTAAAGGCGATTTAGCATAAAATTGGGCATGTTCATACATATTATAATGCTGCATTTTATTTATGATTGTCATAATTTTATTTTATGTAATTTTTGAATTATGTAATTTTACTTAGTATGGCCTTAGTTTTTTCAATTGGTATTACCCGAAATGTATGGGAATATCGATTCGGTTGTAATTTATTGTGATCTCGTATCACCGTGTTGTAATTTAATAGATTTATTTTATTTTATTTACAAATGTATAATAGGAAATTATGTAATTTGTTATGTAATTTTATTTATTCCGGAGTTCCTTGAAGACGGTGTCATTCAAGAAGGCGATACATAAAGACGGTGTTACCTCGAGATGCGTGCCATAACCGAAGTTCAAGGGACCAATGGAGTTGGTTTCCGAATATGTAATAGTTAATTAGATTTTCTATTTTAGGAAGGCCATACTAGGATTTATTTTATGCTTTGCATTTGATTTATATGTTGCATGCATCGCTAAATCGCCATAACTAAAACATGCATTGTCTTTTTATCGAGTATATCGACCGTGTCAATTAGAATTATCGTAGTTCACCGCTTTAGTCCACTTAAAACGTGATAGATAATAAATTGACATGACCTCTCGCTAAAACAATCAATTGAGACATAGCCTTACCAAATAGTAGAAACCATGAAAACCTATTTCGCGAGGGAGTGCACTCGGCCACCCCGGGGTACAAACCTTGTTACGTAGGGGAAGTGGGTGATAAATGTCTATCCACCGAATTTATGTTGATGAAGGTTTCATCGGCTACCCCGTGCCCAAGTTAATGTAAATTTGGATCGTGGACACATTTATTCGAAATTTGGATTGAACTCAACAAAAGTTTTTGATAAGGGTTTCATCGGCTACCCCGTGCCCTTGTTGGAATTGTTTTGGGCTATAGATAAACATTAGAGTAATTTTATCGACCAAGAGTTCTAAAAGTAGAATCGATTAAAAGGTTAATCCACCAAGTTATATTGATAAAGGTTTCATCGGCTACCCCGTGCCTAAGTTGATATGAATTTGGGTCTTGGAATCATTTATCTAGTTGGGTAGAGGTCACTAGAAAAATGCAAATAAAACTTGTTTAAATTTTTTTTTTACGAGTATTATTAAAACGACATTTGTTTTACTCCTTCTATTTTGTTTTGTAGACCACTTCTTTTTCCTCATAACAATGGCTACACCAAACCCAAACGCCACGCCTCTCGCTAATTCATCATGGCTCCGATCCTTCATGGATCGATGTAAACTTGAAAAGAATGGGTCAAATTTCTCCGATTGGGATGCCCAACTCAAACTAGCCGCCCAAGGTGACGACAAGCTTCGTTACCTTACCGAGGCCTCTCCACCCGAACCTAATACTAGGTCGACCGCCGCCACAAGGGAAGCATATGAGGCTTACCATAAGGAGTCCGCCGCAATGAAAAACGTGTTGATCTTTGCGATGGAGGCGGATCTCCAAAGGAGAGCCTTTAAGATGGGCACCGCTAATGAGATTTACTCCAAGCTTGTGACAATGTTTTCACAAACTCCGCGGATCGTCCAATATGAGGCGGCCGCGGCATTCTTTGATCTCGACTTCAAAGAGGGTCAAAAAGTTAGCCCTCATGTGCTCAAATTAATGGAGCTTGTCGAGACCTTGAAGATTCAAAAGGTTGAAATCCCCAAAGAACTCATTGTAGATAGGATTCTACACTCCTTATCCAAAGTCAAGGCATATGTTCAATTCCGGGTGAATTTTAACATGCAAGACAAGGATGTGTCTCTTGAAGAATTGCACAAGTTACTTGTGCAAGCCGAAAGGGACATGGGGTTAAATGTGAACCCACCCAAGGATGTGCTTAACATTAGCACCAAAAGCAAGGAGAAGTTCAAGAAGAATGGGAGGAAGGGTAAGAAGCAAGCTCCCACTTTCACCAAAGCTAAGACTTATGAAGCTAGCACTTCCAAAATCAAGAAGGGTCCTCTTGATAAATGCCATTATTGTAATGGTGTTGGACATTGGAAAAGAAATTGTTCCAAATACCTTGGTGATATTAAGGCTGGAAAGATTACTCCAGTAGGTAAATGACTATCCTTTCTTTTATGTTTCTATTTCAACTATGGTATTGTGATACAAAGTTGTGATAATGTATCTCCCTTTTATTGTAAATAGGGCCTCCACCAAGCAAAGACAAGGGAAAAGAAAAGCAAGCTTGAGAAACCATCAAGAAGCTAGGAATAGCTTTCATGGAGCTTCGCTTTTTATTGTCTTATTTTCATTATGTTTTGGATTTTAGAACCTTTTAATTTCCATGTTCGACATGGAAATGTATTTTGGATAATTGGTTGTATTTTGGATAATGGTGGCATGGTTTGCAACCCAAGTCACCCGTTTTATCGTTTTATCCTTGTTCTAAAATTCGTCTTTACATGCTTGCTCATAGAAACATATGATTATTCACTTAAAGTGATCTAATAGACAATTATAATGATGAGATTCATTATATGTCCACATGCTTAAGGCTTGTGTATGATCATTTACAAAGTGTCATTTGAGTTTATGAACTCTCTTAAAGGAATGTCAATCACCAAGTACACTTACAAAATCTAAAACTATTAGTCAAACCTATGTGATAGTCCTCCTTATACTTCAAATCATTTGTGTCCCATAAGCTATCTTTGAATCTCTAGTGTATTTATTCTAAAGATAGAGTGGGAGAAAATGAGGACATAACACCAAGGAAGAGTGTGTACTTGTGTATACGAGATCTACGCAAGGAAGAATGATTTGAATAAGGGTATATCTATTTATATAGTATACCCAATAGATGAGATCTATGGTCTCGAATAAAGCTACATGACAAAAGAGACCAAGTGAAGTAATCAAAGGAATATTTTCTCTAGATTACTACACGAGGAGACCAAAAGAAAGTTTTGGAAAAAAAATGACTAATGTAAAGTCTTAACAAGAGTTTTGACTAGTTTACGATAAATTTTGACCAATAGTTTCAATATTGATATTTACTTAAGAGCCTAAATGAATCAAAGTAACATCCTAGAAAATAAACAAGATTTATCACTAGAGGTTGCAAGGATTGGTATACCGATATCTTCAATAGCTAAGTTTTAACCACGCAAATGTCATTACTTAACCTCATTATGAAAATGAAATGGTTAAACCTCCTTCCGAAAGGGTATTTCGAAGGACGTGTTCTAGATATTATTTATATTTGAATAATGACATTGTTACACATCATTATGACATGTGTGAGTTAGAGATTAAAATCTCTTTCCATAAGGTTAAGATGAGACCACTTCAAAATAGATATTTTGAAAGGATATGATGGGAACATATATGGTTTTATCTTAATAACTTGGCAATGCAATTTATATTTCAATTCTTGAAATGTTTCAATTAAGAAGTCAATTTCGAAACATGTGGAATTGAGTGGGAGTTTGGAAATTATCATGTGAAGACATGGAATTTAGTGGGAGCAATCATCTTGTAAAAGTTTATAACTCATCACTCATTGAAGAATGACGAGCTAATACCTTCCTTTACAAAGGAAGATTTGAGTTTTCAATTCTGGATGAAAATGGACCATGATGAATCCAACTACATCATGAGATGTTGGATAAGTATTGAGAGATACACATCGAATCAACGAGAAACGTAGGTTATTCATTTAAATGAAAATGGAATTGCCATTAGCAGTCATGGTCGTTCCTTGAACCTAAGAATAGTTGATGACATGATTAAAAGTTACTAATGTTTCCGCCATTAGAATAATCATGCACATGTTCAAAATGAATCATATGCATAAGAGCATGATGATTCATTTGTAAGCCATAGAAGAAACGTCATGAATTCTCGAGGAGAATCCGATGAGCGTTTTTAGTGTTGGACGAAAGACTCTGTTATGTGTCAAGAGGTTGCACATATTAAAGGAATCCAAACACGCGTAAGGATTTATGAAAATCCTAAACTTTTCAAGCTAAAAGGAGAAATAAGGAGTTTGGAAAGATACTTAGTTGAATAAGAAACTACTCAAAACTAATCTTTCCTTATATGCTAGGACTTGTGAGAAGTGCTAGGCTAATCATCTTGACAATTGTTGCAAGATTCTATAAAAAATACACCTAGTGCATTGTGTTTGGGTGGAGTACTTGACCAGTACAAGTTATATCATTCACCACAAATTCGTTTGTTATGTGATAATCGACAAACAAGTTCTTTCAAGAAAAAGAGCCGAAACCGAGGCTGTGAACCTATATGTGCACTTGGTAAGGTTCATGCTATGATAGATAACATGAACGTAAAGGAAAATGTGATAAAAAGAAGTTTGAACACATGGACACATGATATGTTAAACTTCTGTTGCAATCAACAAGTGTTTACACACTTATGATATGCATCACAAGGTTGTAATAAGGTATTGACTACCCGAGTGTGATGTCGACATTTGTCGATTGAGTTATTATTAACTCACCTTATACTTTGTTACATCCAACGGGTTGTAGAGACAATTGAACCCCGTTTAAGTGAACACGGATTAACATTGTATTCGCCCATAGTTACTTACATGAGGTGACGTCTCGAAGTGACTAGAATGTGATGCGATTGATGGCAAGTTCAAGTGCCATGGAGTCATATGAGAATGACTAGTCGATCACATAGGCAGACTGTTAGGAACATTTTGTCGGGCCTTATGACCGCTTATAGAGTTCTGGCAAATTTATATAGCCTGGTCGTGGCGAGAGCTGCTATAGTATTCTAATGAGTTGATTCTTTTGACTAAAGACTATTCGCCTAAGATGGCACGATTTGATTAACTTTGATTTGTGTTACTACGACCTTCGTAAATGGGGTCAAATGGGCATATTTTGGGTTATGATGGCTGTGGCTAGTCGAAGGGAATGAGTGCGATAGGAATTGTCCATCCCTAGTCAGGGTTATAAAATATCTCAGGGCCACTCGAGGAGTAATGAACTGGAAATGCGTGGCCACGCTCGGATTGTATCCATGGTAGATAAATCCGGTCAATTAGTTATTCTCCGGATCGAGGAAACCACTCTCGATATGATCACTTGCAAGTACGACCTGAAAGACACCTTGCATTGAGTGGGAGATAGTAATAGGACAAGAGAATTGGTGACGCACACTTGTCGAGGACAAGTGGGAGATTGTTGGAATATGTGTCCTCCGACAATAATGCGATCACAACTGTTGATCATGTGATCACATGTTTAAGTCTCATTTTAAAGAATAGAATTGGGAAGTAATATTTTACAGTCAACTGGTCCACACATATCGGTAATGATTGGCTGACTAGAGTTTGACATTACTGTCGTGAGACGGTGGTGACCAGTTGATCCCCTTAGGTCATACCTAAAGGGTAACACTCTTAATTGATCATTTAATTGATCGTATGACGATACGGGTCAATTAAATTTCTTAAAAATTGACGGACGATTTTGGAAGTAAAATTTACGTATCTCATTATAATCTAATTAAATAAGATACGGTCTGAGTAATCGAATTGTTTCGTTACTTAGATGAAAATATTGTTTAAAGAAACAATTGAAATTGAATGAATTATTATAAATACAAGATATTGTGATTTATAATTGGTAAAATTTTTGGTACAAGTAATTATGAATTACTAAGTCGATTTTTCTATATGACGTATTTTTATTAATACGTTGATTTTTAATATGTTAAAAATACATGAGAATTTTATGTGACATGTAACATGTGACATATTGACAAAAATAAAATGGATTCCATTTTATATATGTACCGAAATTAAAGGGGTATTAGGATGAAATTGTGTTGATTATGTTAGTGGTAAACATAATCATTTCCCTAATAAACTAGCCATGCAACCTAGTGGTCATTGTGAAGACAAACTCATGGATGCATTGGCTCTCTCTTCTTCCCCTCTTCCACCTGGTTTTTTGAGAAGAAAAACACTTTGTTTTTCTTCTTATTTTTACCTAACATACACTACAAAATAATTAGTGTATTAGCTAATTCATTTATTCATCTAAAAAATTTGAGTTTTAGAAAGATAAAAATCCTTCCTTCTCTTCCTTCTCTCTAACCGAAATAATAGAGAGTCCAATAATATTTTTGGTCAATTTTTACACTAAATTAATATTATTCTAGTATACATAATATTAATTTGATTAAGAGTTTGCCTTAGGTATTTTACTTTGGGAGGGCTCCTACACTTGGATCCTAGTTCATCCATTAAGGAAAGCACAAGAACAAGAGAGAAGGAGAACTCTCTTGTGCCCATATAAACCGAAATACCGTTGTAAGATAAAGATTTCTTCTTTAAATTGTTTATAGTTTGCATGCATAAGATCACCATTTAATTTTATGATTAAATTAACATAAAATATATATGAATATGTTAGTAAAGAGATCTAGATTTCTAACACCCATGACATCCTAGTGCCTTTTATCATTTGTTTACATCCTTTTATTTGTTGATTATTTTACCTTATTGCTTTCATTAGTTTAGAATCTTCAACCCATTTCAATTGTGATAACTCTAAGTGCAACTACAATTAGATTTAACAATTTGAGTACCCCCGTCCTTAGGGTTCGACCCTGATTTGCTTGTTATGCTAGTAGTTGGGTATAAATATGTTGGAGTAGTGTCCTCCACAATAAGTGCGTTTACATATTAAATCTCGTTAAAGGAATATCAGGGATTTATTTATTTATTTGTCAGCTGGTCATCGTTAATCGGTAATGATTGGCTGACTAGAGTTTGACATTACTGTCGTGTGACGGCGGTGATCAGCTGATCCCTTTAGGTCACACCTATAGGATGACGCCCAAATAGAATGAATTAATTGTTTGTATGAGATACGAGATAATTAATTTCTTGTATTATTTGACTTTTAATTAGTCACGTAAAAGTATTATTTTATGACGGTTACGAACTCGGGCAGAGAAGATTTATTATTTAATTATGTTATATTTAAGTAATAAATTAATAATTTAGAATTTATTAATTAATTGTTAATTAATTAATTTTATGCGATATGTGTATATGTTTTGAGGTGGAATTAATTAGCTATTTATATTTTACAAGAGGTTGTAAAATTAGTTATTTGGGATAATATTGACACATTGTATGTTGATAAAATGGTCTTATGATTACTTAATAGTTAAGTAGTCATTGGTAGTTAATTTATATTATTTAAGTGTTAAATAATCAAATGAATATTTAATTATGTCAGATAATTAAATATAAGACTTATAAGCATTTGTGGGGCAAATGTCGAAAATCGAAATGGACCCGGAGGGGACAATTTGGACAGATTTTTATACACTACTAATACACTCATTGTGAGTGGAAAAGGTAGGCATTTCCCACTAGCATTTGTATATGAATTGTATGCATTTGCATGCCTATATATACCTAAGTCCTTCCATCATTTCTAAGGTTGGAAATTTGAAGAAAAATTGGTCTTTGTGTGCTTGTTGTGGATGGTTCATATACACCATCAATAGACCATATTTTTCTTCTTATTTTGTTCATCCTTTTACAATAAACACATATAAAAGTAAACTAATAATATTATCAAGGTAATAATATTAGTTAGTATATCAAATATACATACATAATACTCAAATAATATCTAGTTAATATTATTTGTAGTAAGTTTTGGGCTACTCTTGGGTGCACACCAAAGGAGACCATCTTTTTGGTGGTTTGGTGGTGCCCATTTCGCCTTATACCCGATGTAAGGATTTTTCCGTCTTAAAATCTTTGCATGCATGTTGATTTTAGACCGTCACATAAAATTAGTAAGTAATTTTATCATCATAAGATGGGTCTTACATGGTCTAAAATACTAACAAGTGGTATGAGAGCATTGTTACTTACATGCATGTTGTCTTAAGACGATTTTAATAATTTATGAGATAAATTAATAAAATTGATATTATGTTACTAAAATTAGTTTTATCACATAATATGGTCTTGCATGTATATAATATGTTCTTAGATTGATATGGGACGAAAATTTGATTTTTGTTATATATTTCCGCTTTTTATAACATTGATTCCAACTCATTGATGTCCTACTTAAAACCCTCTCTTAAGTTTCACATTATCTTAGGATTGCAAGAATCTACAAAACTCAAGACATGTATTGAATACATTCCTTCTAATTGAAGAAGTGGGTTTTAGATTCACTTGCTATATATCTCATAATGATACACAATACTTAAGAAGATCCAAAAAGACTTGAGCATTTCAACTAGTGCAAACCCCTTTGCCACCAATCAAGCTTTGATATCTAACAATTCACTTGGAATTTATTTCGGATTTTCATGGCTCTAAGCCTTGTATTGAGTTGTGACTTAAACACTCTCATGTAAGTCATATATTCATTACTTTCACGAAGTAACTTGAATCAAACAATTTCTTTGTAAGTTGTAAGCTCTTTACTTTCTTAAAAGTAACATGAATTCATCATCTTCAACAAGTGACGACTTTAACCTCCTAGGTTTTGAAGAAACAACGTTTTATACAAAACGTCTCATGTAGCCAAGAAAGACCAGTTTCTTGCGACATAACATTCTTTGTGGCTCTTTGAATATTTTCTCACACACTGTCTTCTAGAAATAAACTTGTATTCTAGAAAGACACCTTCACGAGCCACAATCCCGTTGTACTCGTGATTATAGTAAGGAAAAAATGAGCATTTATCTCTTTTGAAAACTTACAAACATGGTACCCTACCATTTCATACCTCATATGATTCGTTTGTGATTTAGTGGAAAAATAATTTAGACAAAATGATAAAATCCCCAAAAGGATCAAGTAACTCAAAGTAACTTGATTGAAGTCCAAACCATATCGAATAGCGTTTGATTTCTTTATCCAACCACACATTATCCCATAATGCGTGCTAAGAGAGATTAAATTGTGATACTATATCACATTTATTATGGCTTATATCAAAGTCTTCACTTTGATAATCCCATCACGACTAAATCGTGATTCTTTGAACTCTTTGAACTTCTTCAATGATTTCTTTATTTACCTTATTGAGTGAACACATTAGTGTCAACTTAAATCGTTGGTAAAAGTAAATGATCAACCTATTATGTATCACTGATTTACATTCTCGATCTCCTTTTCAACCAAAAGCACGAGACATCTTGCTTTTAATACAAGATACGTATATACCATAAGATCTAATGGTTTCAAGAGTACTCGATAACTCTTTGCGTTCATCATTCCAGAACTAAGGTTCATTCTTGGGTTACCAATTTGAGTCTTGTATCATCTACATGATATATCATTCTAGTTTGGTTTAGAATATAATTACCATGATAATGGGCTAGCCATACATCAAATCATGGTGTATAGGGTCACAAAAGTGAAACCTCTTTTGTATCTTAACAAGTTTATATTCTTATTTAGAGTTTATGCACTTAATAGTCACAATTAAGTACAACTCTAAACCCAAAACTAGATTGAGTACACAATGACTCTATCTCTCAACATCATTGTTGCTAGTCGTCATATTCTAATCATCCTATGTATCAAATGCAATGATGAAAACCACCACCGGTTTCTAATATTGACGAAGTAGTGCTAGCAAAATTTATGTCAATCAAAAAAACATTTAAAGAAGAAGGTCCCATTAGATGTCCCACAACTAACTTGTTGATTCTTCAATAATTTGGGGTAGTTTCCTTTCTAGCGTCCAACAATTAAGGCAATGGAAACTTCATCGGTTGGGATTGATAGGTTTAGTATCGTTATTCTCAATAACTTTACTTTTAACATTATTTTGTATCAATTCCATTCTAATTTTACTTCTTTGAACTTCGTCCTTTTCTTAACGGTTTAAGAGAATGCTCCCACTCATTTCAATGAATCTTTGCTTAGAGAAGCAAAATTGAATTTCATGAAGACTACTCTTCAATTCATTTGTTTAGTCTTATAACTTTCATTGAAGTGGTTGCGGTATTTTGGTCAATTTTGATTTCAAACAAATCTAGTTACCAAAATGATGTAATGTTTCAAAGTACTTAACTCAATTAAGCATATGAGAAACAATTCATTGTAAATAGATATGTTAATCAAGAATCAAAAACCCTTTTGATCATGAATAACTTTTATCTATACTCTTTTCAAGAGATCCTTAGCAATGGTTCATATGAGGTTTTAGAAGCAAATTCATATTTGTCTTTAGTTACGATGTTTTAATGGAGATTTGAATCAAAAAACGAAATGATATCGTATATGAATTGTGGTAAAGAAATAGAACAATATAATAACGGAATAGTGGAAAACTTAACATTTATCGTTTTATTAATACTTGTAAATGACAAGTAAAGCATTTACATAGTGACCTCTACCCAACTATGATAAATGATTCCAAGATCCAAATTCATATTAACTTGGGCACGGTGTAGCCGATGAATCCCTTATCAATATAACTTTGTGGATTAACTCTTTAATCGATTCTACTTTTAGAACTCTTGGTCGATAAAATTACAATAATATTTATCTTTAGCCCGGAACACATGCGACTACGGTCACGAATACTTCCGTTGAGGTCAATTCAAATTTCAAATAAATGTGTCCATGATCCAAACCCACATTAACTTGGGCACGGTGTGGCCGATGAAACCCTCATCAACATGAATTCGGTGGATAGACATTTATCACCCACTTGCCCTACGTAACAAGGTTTGTACCCCGGTGTGGCCGAGTGCACTCCCTCACGAAATAGGTTTTCATGGTTTCTACTTTTTGGTAAGGCTAAGTCTCAATTATTTATTTTTAGCGAGAGGTCATGTCAATTTATTATCTATCACGTTTTAAGTGAACTAAAGCGGTGAACTAAGATAATTGTAATTGACACGGTCGATAAACTCGATAAAATGATAATGCATGTTTTAGTTATGGCGATTTAGCGATGCATGCAACATATAAATAAAATGCATAGCATAAAAATAAAATCCTAGTATGGCCTTCCTAAAATAGTAAATCTAATAAACTATTACAAATTCGGAAACCAACTCCTTTGGTCCCTTGAACTTCGGTCTTGGCACGCATCTCGAGGTAACACCGTCTTTAATGGATCGCCTTCTCGAGTGGCACCGTCTTCAAGGAACTCGGGAATAATTAAAATTACATAATAAATTACATAATTTCCTATTATACATTTGTAATTAAAATAAAATAAATCTATTAAATTACAAAACGGTGATACGAGATCACAATAAATTACAACCGAATCGATATTCCCATACATTTCGGGTAATATCAATTAAAACTAAGGTCATACTAAGTAAAATTACATAATTCAAAATTATATAAAAATAAAAATAAAATTATGACAATCATAAATAAAATGCAGCATTCTAATATGTATAAACATGCCCAATTTTATGCTAAATCGCCTTTAAGGAGCCAATATCATATATTAATCGGTTTTTACGGATTTGCGTGATTTAACCTTTTATAATCACAATAATTACATAAATTCATATTTATGTACAAGTTAATTACCCTAACCAACTTAGGACTCAAAATTAGTCTCTACTAACTTATTGACAATAATTAACTTATATTTCTTATAATTGTTCATAAATGGACTCAAAAATACAAAATTATGTCATAAACTTCAAATAAATCATAAAAATTTCAAATAAATTGAAAATTTGAAATTTAAACTCATGAACATTCTGGAAAAATACCATGACACTCATAATGCTCAAAAAAACTTAGGTTAAAATTTTGAAATTTATTGAGAAAAACAATGTTGTGGTTTATCCGATTTATCAATAATTACCATAAAAATATGAGAAAAATTATTTTTCTTAACTTTTTACTTTTAGATCTGAAATATAGGATAAAATGCAACATGTGACGTTTTTCCTTAGTCATGAAGTATGTTTTAGCAATTTTCACTAATTCAAGTCACTATTTATGTTATTTTTCATCAAAAATTCATAAATCATGCATAAAGACTTCATTATAGCCAAATATTTTAAACACATCTTGTAAAATTGCATGTGACAGCATACTAAATTTCCATGACCAGATTCAAAATATTACTCATATTAACCTATTTTTTCATTTAAATACGATTTTAACTTGAAAAATCCATATTTCGTTCATAACAACTCATTAAATTATGAAACTTTATAGGACATCAGTAGATAATATATGTGAAAACATATCCAAAAACCACTGAAACAATAAAAGTTTAGCTATTTTTCGTCCAAAAATGGCATTTCTATCATAAAAATCACATTTTAATGCCATTATTATATAAAATGAACAATAAAAATCCATAAATTAACCAAAATATCCTAAATAAATTTTAGGACCAGAAACTTTAATATGCATAATAAATTTCGTGATATAATATAATAAACACAAATTTATAAGTTTTGTTTGTTAATCGTATAACTCGGAAAAACAATAACCGATTTGCATGCAAACAACCTAAGGCTCTTGATACCGCTTGTTAGAAATCTATATCTCATTATACAACATATTCATATATGTTACAATTTAATTTAGTCATAAAATATATTCTAGATCTTATGCATGCAAACATAAATAAGAAGAGATAAGAAAATCGTTTTCTCACCATCAAAATTTTGGTCAAATGGGCACAAATGAAGGTCTCCTACCTTCATTTGTTCTTGAGCTAGAAAATACATTAGGATGATCATCCATGACATCAAAATAGAAGCCCTCCAATAAGTAGCACCCAAGACTATCCCAAAATCCCACAAACTAACATGTACTAGATATTTGTAATGTGGTTTACCTTAAAATCGATTACTAATACTCATATATTACTACTAGTATTATTAGTGATTGATATATACAAATTAGATTCATAAAAATGACTTTTATGAAGAACAAGAGAGAGAGTGGTATTTTCATAAAATACGTGAGAATGAATTATTGAGAGAAAAATCTCTCAATGGTAGTTACTAAAAACCGGTGGGGTGGGAGGTATTTAGGCCCTTTCCCTTTTTCTTTTTTGTCTTCACAGGACAAATGGTGTAAGGCTTTTGTCCATGTCAAGTCACTATCAAGTGTCATAGACAAATGAATAAGACAAATGAATAAGACAAAACTACTAAAATGCCCACCAATATTTCGGTTTTTATGTGTAATATGGAGTCCATTTAATTTTTGTCAATTGTACAATTGTATGTCATGTGACATGTGACATGTCTTATGTCATGTTTTAATTTAAAATGCATATTTAACAAATTAAATATCATTTACAAATTAAATAAATCACATTTAACAAATTGACTAGTAATTCAAAATTACATTCTCATAAAATGGTCATTTAAATACTAGTTAGTATAATTCACAACATCTTGCAGTTATAACTAACTTATCATTCTCATCTCGCGTGTTTCGCAAACACCGATTAATTTTAGTAATATAACTTCTTAAATTACTAACTAAAATCTTATTTAATCAGATTATAATAAGATGTCATTTTCTCTCTTATGATAATAATTTGTTCAATTTTAAGGAATTAATTAATCTGTATCGACATACAATTAATTAATCTTTTCAATTAAGGGAATCGTCCTTTAGGTGTGACCTCAAGGGATCAACTGATCACCACCGTCGCACGACAGTAAAGTCAAACTCTAGCCAGCCAATCATTACCGATATGTGTGGACCAGTTGACTATATATATGTAATGTATCATCCCTTTCGTATTCTTAAAATTAGATTTAAACATGTGATCAATATGATCGACAATTGTGATCGCATTATTGTCGGAGGACACATATTCCAACACACCGTGCCCGTGTTTATATAAAATTGGATCTTGGAATCATTTATATAATTCAGTGGGAGATCATTATATAAATGGGAACTTGTTAAAAAGGTTTCACAAGTTAAAATATTTAAGACGATAAATGTTAATCTTTCCTTTTATTTCTTTTGTAGTAATCACGATGGCTTCGACTAATCAAACCGTCACTATAGCTAGAGATTCATGGCTATGTTCTTTTATGGAAAAATATGTTTTAAAAGCCGACGGTAGTAATTTTAAAGATTGAGAAGAACAACTACTAGCTGCCGTAGGTGATGGCAAATTACGCTACCTTGTAAGGGAGGATTTTTCAAATTATCAAAAGGAATCCGCTGCAATTAAAAATGTTTTGATTTTTTCAATGGATCCTGCTTTACAAAGGCAATGTGTCAAGTTTCGTGATGCACATGATGTATTCTCGAGGCTTTCAACTATGTTTTCTCAAAACCCGACGAACTAGTGGTGGACCGAGTGCTCCACTCTCTCTCTCTCTCACGTCAAAGGATTTACCCAATTTAGGGTAAATTATAATATGACGAACATGAGAAAGAGTTTACATGAGCTCCATTCTTTGCTTGTGCAAGCAGAGAAGGACATGGGATTGAGTGGGAGTACGAGGAAAGATGTGCTTGCGATTAACGTGAAGGGGAAGAAGCAGTTTAAGAGGAACGCAGGTAAGAAGCCCGTTCAGGTGGAGGGCAAAGGTAAAGCAAATGTGAATTGCTCTACCAAGCCTAAACCTATAAAGGGTAGTCCTCTTAAAGATACTTGTAATTAATGTAATAACAAGGGACATTGGAGGCGTAATTTCGAATCATTTGGTACATGCGAATCTTGTCTTCTTGGCAAGATGACTCGTTCACCTATTCTAGGAAAAGGATCTCGAGATAGTGAGTTATTGGGTTTAATACACACCGATGTGTGTGGTCCAATGACAGTCACTGCTAGAGGTAATTATGACTTTTTCATTACTTTTACCGATGACATGAGTACATATGGGTATATCTACTTAATGAGGTATAAAAGTGAAGCTTTTTGATACGGTCGTTTTGTACCAAAATAAATACCTAAGTTACTACTAACAGAAGTCAGCGGTAAGTAGGGTCGATCTCCACAGGGAGGCTAAGTTGCTATCTATCTATTTAATTCGGTCTGTCAGGGTGTCACAGAAATGGGGGTTTTGAATTGATTGTGAACTAACTAAACTACTGAAGCTAAAGGCAAGAGAAGGGAATAAAGGAAATTAAAAATAAGAGAAAGGAAGTATGCTAGGAGTCGGTCTACCGTGGCAGCTATCAGATCTTATACTATCGGGAACACTAAGGCGATTAGACTATTGATAAGAAGAGCTATGGTCGTCACCTTTCGGTCCTTAAACCGCCCTAGAGCGTAAACAGCTTAACTTTCGCCCTCACTACAATACCCTATTGTAATTAAGCAAGCCTTCCCTTCCAATCTTTCGATCTAGGTCGGGGTTAACTAAATTTATGGTCTCCTGCATGCATTCATTCGACCGGATAACAATTAAATTGCCTAATACAATTCCTATCGCAAGACTAATCTATATAAGTCAATTAAAACATCGCTACCACGGCTTCCCTAATCCTAACATACTAGGGGGATTAGCTATGCATAATTAAGGGAGAACAAGAAATAAAGAAAGAACAAATAATAAACATTAAATTAAATTAAAGAGAGAAAAGGGAAGAAAGGATTACTGAAATAAATGATCCGGAAATGAAAGAACAAAAAACAGTAGCAGTAACCGAAGAAAAGGTAATTAGAGAGGTGAAGAGGGAGCGAAGTAAACTGTGTGTGTTTACAATGACATACTGATTTCCTATTTATAAGAAAATAAGATCAGCTAAACCTAATGATGGAATTAGACCTAAAAAGCCCAGCCCGTAGCAAAATCCACTCGATCGAGTGGAATAAAACCACTCGATCGAGCAAACCCAGCCAAAAACCGCTCGATCGACCAACTAAATCACTCGATCGAGCAAAGGCATATAAGGAACTGGTCGATCGAATGAATAAACTACTCGATCGACTGATTATAGAGTCCTAAACCACTCGATCGAGTAGAAAGGCACTCGATCGAGTGGATCTTGACTTCAGCAGCTTATAATTCACGTTAGTTTGACTTTGACTTGTCCTTTTAGCTCCCGAAACAGCTTCACGCATCCCAAGACGGCTATAATTCCCGCTCCAAATCATCTCTTCCTCCAAATGCATGCTAAATGGACGGCAAATGGCTTGATTTCACTACTTTATGGTCCATTCCTGCATTTAAGACAAAATACACCTAAGTAGCATATCCGGGGCATTTCGTAGCATATAACCACGATAAAAACATAGGAATACGTGCATAAAATAGGCTAAAAAGACTATATAAAATGCACGTATCAAATTTCCCCAAACCAAACCTTTACTCGTCCCCGAGTAAACTAAAATGCAACTAATGGAACGGAAAAGATAACTCAGAGCTAGCTACAAATGCCCACTTAAACCAATTTAATGCAAGCAAACTAACACTTATAGCAACACAGTCAAATGCAAACGAGTTGTAAGATGTTTATAATAAAGCTGAACCGTCGACCTTGCAAGACCTTTAATAATGGACTCTCAAGGGTCACTCTTCTCTCGTGAAGCAAAGGGTGAACATATATGTATAAGAGAGAAAGAAAAATAGTCGCTCACCTAAACTACGACCCACATAAACATGCATGCAACTAATGTGATAGAGAATTCTAACTACCGTACACACATTCCAACCAAACGAGGTCCTGTCACAGCCGAGGGCTTACAAAAATATGGTAAAGTGAGGCAATGGGTAAGAAAAGGCAAAACATTTATGGAAATGTGGAGGTATAGGTGATCAAGCTAGTACCTAAACAAAACCATATATCGACATCCGATTCCAACTCAATTTTGAATTAAGCACATGCCCTTCAATTGGCACAAAATCTCACCAAACCCAACTGAAAACACTCCTCAAATGATATAAGTAAGACATAGGAGCGAAACCGAATACAACCATTTTTTCATTTTTCTTTTCTTTCTTTATTTTTTTCGGTTTCTTCTTTTCTTCTTCGAATTTTTTTTCGAATTCCTTTTTTCTTTTTCTTTTTCTCTTTTTTTTTTCTTTCTTTTTCACGTCTTTTTTCTCATCAACCTCCTTTTCTTCATAAATTACCAACTCCAAATCAATATGATACGCGCCAAGATTTGATACAATAAACAGTATACCGCAGAACAATCTAAACTAGCTTGACAAGGCAGGCTTAATTTGGAATGTAGTTAAGGGTCAACAGGCAAATTTGGCTAATGTGGAGTTTATGGGCAAAAATGAAAGAAAGGGAAAATGTAAGCACCTCCCTGCATGTGACACCAACCACTAACCCGAATGTATGTAGGCAAAAAGCAATTGAATTTCATATACGTGCAAATTGATGAACATGTTATGCAAGGAGTAACTACTCACAATCCTACATGAAACTGGTCACAAATGACACCAGTTTATACGGCTCTAATCTTAGAAATTATAAGTAGGTTGCCAAAATTTCAGGTCAAGTCTATTCGTTCAGCTAAATTAAACATTAACTCGTAGATATGCAACAGACAAGCTAAAAAGATTAGTAGTTCAATGCAAGGCTTAAGCAAAAAGACAAATAATAGCGCAATTTCATCATTGAAATCTACCGTTCCGACTCAACCTATATGCAAAAATAAACATGAAATTTTTTTGAATTTGTGAAATTTTCAATTTTTATGAGATTTAAAATTTTTTAACAAAAATAAACAACAATGCAAACATAAATTAAACGTGATAACTGAAATGCAATAAAAACAATATGCAGACACAAATATGGATGCATAACCTCCCCAAACCAAACCGTACAATGCCCCCATTGTACCAAAACATGGAAAGGAAATGCAAACTGAAGGGGAAAGAGAGTAAAAGCGGAAAAACTCACAAAATGCGCGAATAAAGGGACCTCCCCAAACCGACCATGAACATGGGAGGTTGCTAAAGGCCCGGAAAACCGTCTCAGTAAGCTAATCCAAGTCAATAACACTCGATCAAGAGGGATAGTAGCTGATCGAGTAACATGGGCGTCTAAAACTGCTCGATCGAGTAAAATAGCAGTCGATCGAGTAGTTCCTCATCTTGCAGGTGGTCGATCGAGAGGAAGGTCTGCTCGATCGAAGAGAATTGCCGGCAAAAGTGCTCGATCGAGTAGAAAAGCTACTCGATCGAGTGATTCTCAGCTAGTACCTGCAAAACGCAATGAAAAACAGCCCGCAAACTAACAAGACAAGCATACTGAGATAGTCTATGGTATAAAACCATTTATTACAACTTAAATGAAATAAAATGCAGAATAAAATTGCCGGGTTGCCTCCCGGGTAGCGCTAGCTTCAGTCAGGTCCCAGCTCGACCTTCTTTTCTTCGAGCCACTCAAACTAATCACAATCAAAACAGCTCAAAGCGCGCAACAACCTGTCAAATAGCTGCGCATGTGCTACACAACAACATAAGTAGCACCAAAGTGGAATACAGAAATAGGAAATAAAAATATGTAAGCATTTATGTCTAACAAATTTCCTATAACAGCTCCTAAATTTATCCACAAAATAAAGGAGCGCGGGAGCAATTGTGAATAAAGTAGGGCCCCGTTTCAGATTAACGAACTTGAAATGATAAGGACGGTGGAAAATCGTTAAATTACGCGTCCACATGTGAGAGGGTATAGCATTAAAAGAAGGAGCACAAATCAAACGAGGCAATATACTGTTAAAACCAACAATAATGAAATTATCGCTTACTACCTCGGGTTGGTCGCTCTCAACGACGGAATCACTGACAAAGGAATGCATTACCTCATCCGTGCTAGGAGCAATTACCGTCTCAGCTGCTTCTTCATCAACCTCCTCAGTGGAATCCATCCCGTAAATCGCAGCTTCAAGTGTATCCGACTCGGCTGTGAATAAGGGAGGTTCACCGTAACCGTCATCATCGTCAGAATCGTCATCCAAAATGACCCCAAGTGACGAATCAAAGCTCCCAATGGCCAATCCAGTCGATCGAGCAGAATAACCACTCGATCGACTAGTTTCCTCCTGAATTCCACTCGATCAAGTGGAAATTGTACTCGATCGAGCACTTTTTCCTGGAAAATCACTCGATCGACTAATATAAGTCACTCGATCGAGTGATTCCTCCTATACGGGGCTGAAATCTTCGCGTAAGGCAGTGAAATATGATAGAAACTCGTCATCCGAGTCATAGATGTCGTCCTCAGCATTGGGTAACATGGTTTCCTCAGGGGAAAGACCGCTCTCAGCACGGTATACCTCTTCTTCTTGCATCTCAGCTGCTAACTGAGCAATGTCAGTTTCAAGCTTAAGGAATCGAGCGTCCATATTTTTATTGCTCTCTTGCAATTGTGATAAAAGCTTTCCCGTTGAATATGTCAGCTCCGCGATCTCTTCTAGCTCCATCTCAGCTGCTAACTGAGCAACTACAGACTCGAGCTCATCAACTCGCGAGTAGAATTGTCTATCATAATCTTGCTGAGCTTGCACTTGAGATGCAAGTGTCTCCAATAAAGATTTCAGCTCCGCAAATTCCTCTTCTTGTATATCGGGAGGATCTTGTTGCGATGGCCATTGATAGGATGGATGTGGCGGCACAACTACAGTTGCATTGTGCTCAGCAGCACCACATCCCCAAGATTTCTTCCTTTCCCAACTAGCAGGTTTTTCAGCTTGGGCTTCAAACTGAGGAATTAGTTGGGAGACAGATGTCATCTTGGCAAGAGGGATCGAAGGTACTCAAGCCTTCCCTTCGATAATCTCCCTCGTGAGTCTGTCTAATAAACCTGTAGGCCTATCAAAACAAAGACTAAAGAAAAAGATAAGAAAGGCCTCAAGGTACTTAGTCTTCCCTTGAGGCGAAAAGACAAACAAAATAAAACAGATAAAAAGCGTCGCCTCCCCGGCAACGGCGCCAAAATTTGATACGGTCGTTTTGTACCAAAAATAAATACCTAAGTTACTACTAACGAAGTCGGGTAAGTAGGGTCGATCTCCACAGGAGGCTAAGTTGCTATCTATCTATTTAATTCGGTCATCGGGTGTCACGAAATGGGGGTTTTGAATTGATTGTGAACTAACTAAACTACATCAAGCTAAAGGCAAGAGAAGGGAATAAAGGAAATTAAAAATAAGAGAAAGGAAGTATGCTAGAGTCGGTCTACCGTGGCAGCTATCGATCTTATACTATCGGGAATACTAAGGCGATTAGACTATTGATAAGAAGAGCTATGGTCGTCACCTTTCGGTCCTTAAACCGCCCTAGAGCGTAAACAGCTTAACTTTCGCCCTCACTACAATACCCTATTGTAATTAAGCAAGCCTTCCCTTCCAATCTTTCGATCTAGGTCGGGGTTAACTAAATTTATGGTCTCCTGCATGCATTCATTCGACCGGATAACAATTAAATTGCCTAATACAATTCCTATCGCAAGACTAATCTATATAAGTCAATTAAAACATCGCTACCACGGCTTCCCTAATCCTAACATACTAGGGGAATTAGCTATGCATAATTAAGGGAGAACAAGAAATAAAGAAAGAACAAATAATAAACATTAAATTAAATTAAAGAGAGAAAAGGGAAGAAAGGATTACTGAAATAAATGATCCGGAAATGAAAGAACAAAAAACAGTAGCAGTAACCGAAGAAAAGGTAATTAGAGAGGTGAAGAGGGAGCGAAGTAAACTGTGTGTGTTTACAATGACATATTGATTTCCTATTGATAAGAAAATAAGATCAGCTAAACCTAATGACGGAATTAGACCTAAAAAGCCCAGCCCGTAGCAAAATCCACTCGATCGAGTGGAATAAAACCACTCGATCGAGCAAACCCAGCCAAAAACCGCTCGATCGACCAACTAAATCACTCGATCGAGCAAAGGCATATAAGGAACTGGTCGATCGAATGAATAAACTACTCGATCGACTGATTATTGAATCCTAAACCACTCGATCGAGTAGAAAGGCACTCGATCGAGTGGATCTTGACTTCAGCAGCTTATAATTCACGTTAGTTTGACTTTGACTTGTCCTTTTAGCTCCCGAAACAGCTTCACGCATCCCAAGACGGCTATAATTCCCGCTCCAAATCATCTCTTCCTCCAAATGCATGCTAAATGGACGGCAAATGGCTTGATTTCACTACTTTATGGTCCATTCCTGCATTTAAGACAAAATACACCAAAGTAGCA
Source organism: Silene latifolia (assembly GCF_048544455.1). Classification (NCBI taxonomy): domain Eukaryota; kingdom Viridiplantae; phylum Streptophyta; class Magnoliopsida; order Caryophyllales; family Caryophyllaceae; genus Silene; species Silene latifolia. The sequence continues at coordinate 51,754,524 of NC_133529.1, read as the reverse complement.
TATCCGGGGCATTTCGTAGCATAAAACCACGATAAAAACATAGGAATACGTGCATTAAATAGGCTAAAAAGACTATATAAAATGCACGTATCACTTTTGATAAGTTCAAAGAGTTTCAGAATGAAGTAGAAAACCAATTAAATAAGAAGATTAAATCATTACGATCAGATCGTGGTGGGGAATATTTAAGCAATGACTTTAAAGATCACCTTAAAAAATGCGGTATTGTCTCTCAGTTAACTCCTCCTGGCACCCCACAATTAAATGGTGTGGCGGAAACGAGGAATCGAACTTTATTAGATATGGTCTGATCGATGATGAGTCAAACTGAGTTACCTAAGTCATTTTGGAGTTTTGCCATTTTATCTGCTATACGCTCACTTAATAAAAGTCCCACTAACGCAACTGACAAAACTCCATATGAGATACGGAAAGGGAAAGTCCCGAATCTGCGATACATGAAAGTATGGGGTTGTGATGCTTATGTCAAGAGCAAGTCTAACGATAAGCTTGCACCTCGTTCTGAATAATGTATTTTTGTAGGCTACCCTAAGGAAACTTGTTGATATTACTTCTACAATAGTAACAAGAACAAAGTGTTTGTGGTTCGTGAAGCTGTCTTTCTAGAAAAAGAGTTTATTTCTAGAAGACAGAGTGGGAGAAAATTTGAACTTGACGAAGTTCAAGAGGCACAAACTGATGTGACAGTACAGGAAGATGTTCCTTCTATGTCTGAATCGGTTATTGTTCCTTCTGAACCTAGGAGGTCAGAGAGGGTTAGTCGCCAGCCTGATAGATACCTTGGTGTCATCAAGGAAGATGGTGACTATGAGGTTTTACTTTTGGAAAGTGATGAACCTAAGACTTACAAAGCAGCTATTACGAGTTCTGACTCTAAGAAATGGCTCGAGTCCATGCAATCCGAAATGGATTCCATGTACGATAATCAGGTATGGGACCTGGTTGACTTACCTAAAGATGTTCGGCCTCTTCAGTGTAAGTGGATAATCAAGATTAAAATCGGAATGGATGGACATAAAGATGTCTACAAAGCTAGATTGGTGGCAAAAGGTTTCACCCAGGTTCATGGTTTACACTATGATGAAACTTTTGCACCAGTTGCTATGCTTAGATCTGTTCGGATAATGTTAGCGAATGCTGCATTTCATGATTATGAGATATGGCAAATGGATGTCAAAACCGCTTTCCTGAATGGGTTTCTGGAAGAGGAAGTGTTCATGACACAACCTGAGGGTTTTGTGGATCCTAAAAATCCTAACAAAGTATGCAAACTTAAGAGATCCATTTATGGTCTAAAGCAAGCGTCAAGGAGTTGGAATCATCGTTTTGATCATGTTATTAAACAGAATGGTTTTTCTCGAAGTGTTGAGGAACCATGTTTATACATGAAGTTTAGTGGGAGTAAAGTTGTTTTCTTACTTCCTTATGTGGACGACATATTACTCATTGCAAATGACGTAGATATGCTTGCTTCTGTCAAGAAGTGGTTAGGAAATCACTTCCAAATGAAAGATTTGGGCGAAGCTCAGCGCATCTTGGGTATCCGGATCTATAGCGATAGATCCAAAAGGATATTAGCATTGAGTCAAGAAGCCTATATCGACAAGATTCTTGACCGATTCAATTTGAAAAACTCCAAGAGAGGTTTTCTACCTATGGGCAGTGGGATCACTTTGCGTAAGTCACAGTGTCCTACTGAGCCTAAGGATATTGAACGCATGAAATCGATTCCCTATGCTTCCGTTGTTGGATCGATCATGTATGCTATGATGTGTTCTCGTCCTGACGTCTCGTATGCCTTGAGTATGACGAGTCGTTTTCATAAAACTCCAGCTGAGAGTCACTTGATAGCCGTCAAGAATATTCTAAAGTACTTGAGAAGGACTAAAGATTCATTCTTAGTGTTTGGAGGAGAATCTGAATTACGTATAGGAGGTTATACGGATGCCAGTTTCCAAACCGATAGGGATGATTTGAAATCCCAGGCTGGTTTTGTCTTTTTGTTGAACGGAGGGGCGGTTTGCTGGAGAAGTTTTAAAGAGTCTGTGACTGCTCATTCTACAATGGAAGCTGAGTACATTGCAGCCTCTGAAGCTGCAAAGGAAGTTATTTGGATTAGGCAATTTTTAGAGGGACTGAAAGTAGTTCCTACCGCCGAGGATCCTATCACTTTGCATTGTGATAACAGTGGGGCAATTTTTCAAGCAAAAGAGCCCAAGTCTACTAACAAGTCTAGACACGTACTTAGGAAATTTCATGTAATTAGAGATTTAATCGAAAGGAAAGAAATTACAGTCTGTAAGGTTGGGACAGCTGACAACATCGCTGATCCTTTAACCAAGCCTTTGTCTCAAGCCAAACATGATAGTCATGTAGTTTCGATGGGATTGAGACGAATGCCAGAACTGTTGTAAATTATATGATATGTAATAATCAAAATATTGTATTTATTATTTCATATATGATAATTGCATTTATCGTTATATTCAGTTTTATGTCTGAATTTTATATACTTTGTTTTCTCCAAATAGGTTGTAGTGATAATGTCGAACCCTATTAAAGTGAACTGGATTAACATTGTATTTTGTCCCTAGTTACTTAATGGGGTGACGTCTCGAAGTGACTAGATTGTAAGGTGATAGATGACAAGTTTGATTGTCATATAGTCATAGTGATGACTGATCGATTACGTAGGCAAATTGTGGGACGATTTGTCGGACAGTGAGCGTTTATAGAGTCCTTTTGTTGCTGGGTCGTGGCGAGGATTTCTATTTATTCCTTCGAGTCAATTCTTTAGACTGGTGACTATTTGTCTGAGTTGGTGCGGTTTTCTGGTGGCTTTGGTTTTTGTTCTAGGTCGCGCCGTAAAAGGAGGCCGATGAGCATTTACTGGGTCATTGTGATCTGAATCGAACGAAGAAAATAGGTCAACTGGATTGTCCATTTAAGTCATATTTTATCTCAAGGCCACTCGAGGAGAGGTGACTGTAAATGCGTGGCCACGCTCGGATGAGATCTATAGTAGATTATCCTCGATACCATTCTCCCGATTGAGGAAACCACTTTATGATATGATCACGTGCAAGAACGACCTGAAAGACATCTTGCATTGAGTGGGAGATTTTATTGGACAAGAGAATTGGTAACGCACACTTGTGTCGGACAAGTGGGAGATTGTTGGAGTAGTGTCCTCCACAATAAGTGCGTTTACATATTAAATCTCGTTAAAGGAATATCATGGATTTATTTATTTATTTGTCAGCTGGTCATCGTTAATCGGTAATGATTGGCTGACTAGAGTTTGACATTACTGTCGTGTGACGGCGGTGATCAGCTGATCCCTTTAGGTCACACCTATAGGATGACGGCCATATAGAATGAATTAATTTTTTGTATGAGATACGAGATAATTAATTTCTTGTATTATTTGACTTTTAATTAGGCACGTAAAAGTATTATTTGATGACGGGTTACGAACTCGGGCAGAGAAGATTTATTATTTAATTATGTGATATTTAAGTAATAAATTAATAATTTAGAATTTATTAATTAATTGTTAATTAATTATTTTATGCGATATGTGTATATGTTTTGAGGTGGAATTAATTAGCTATTTATATTTTACAAGAGGTTGTAAAATTAGCTAATTGGGATAATATTGACATATTGTATGTTGATAAAATGGTTTTATGATTACTTAATAGTTAAGTAGTCATTGGTAGTTAATTGGTATTATTTAAGTGTTAAATAATCAAATTAATATTTAATTATGTCAGATAGTTAAATATAAGACTTATAAGCATTTGTGGGGCAAATGTCGAAAATCAAAATGGACCCGGAGGGGACCATTTGGACAGATTTTTATACACTACTACTACACTTATTGTGAGTGGAAAAGGTAGGCATTTCCCACTAGCATTTGTATATGAATTGTATACATTTGCATGCATATATATACCTAAGTCCTTCCATCATTTCTAAGGTTGGAAATTTGAAGAAAAATTGGTCTTTGTGTGCTTGTTGTGGATGGTTCATATACACCATCAATATACCATATTTTTCTTCTTATTTTGTTCATCCTTTTACAATAAACACATATAAAAGTAAACTAATAATATTATCAAGGTAATAATATTAGTTAGTATATCAAATATACATACATAATACTCAAATAATATCTAGTTAATATTATTTGTAGTAAGTTTTGGGCTACTCTTGGGTGCACACCAAAGGAGACCATCTTTTTGGTGGTTTGGTGTAAGAGGAGGATCATCCACATTTACATAGCTCAAGAACTACAAAGATAGGCGATCTTTGTGGTGCCCATTTCGCCTTATACCCGGTGTAAGGAATTTTCCGTCTTATAATCTTTGCATGCATGTAGATTTTAGACCGTCACATAAAATTAGTAAGTAATTTTATCATCATAATATGAGTCTTACATGGTCTAAATTACTAACAAAACGTGTTTGAGAGTGTACAACGACACGCTCGTCAAAATGGCGCCGTTGTCAGGGACAGTGTTGTGTATTTAAATCGTTCTTTTTTCTAGTTTTAGTTGTGCTTCTTCTTGAGGGATCTTGGTTCCTTGAGAATTTTAATTCTTATACTTGCTTTGTTTCATATGATCAACATGTCTACTTTAACTTTTTGGCAATTTGAAAATGAGTCATTTGATAAATATATTGCAAGATTTGAAGGTTATATTCCTCATGCTTGGCATCATGGTTTTACTCTTTCAAATTATGAAGCATGTTGTGTTATTTATAATAGCATGAACCTTGAAACCCACAACTTGGCATTTCACTTGAGTGGTGGTAGGATATGTGAGATGAGTTGTGAGAAATTTCGGGAATTTGTTGAGTTCATGACCACCCAATGTCTTAAGAAAATTGTACATGACATCTTTGAAAGTGCCAAGGAAAGTATGGAAGCGATAAAAACCACATTTCAAAAACTCATTGAGGACAACTATAATAAAAATGAGATTTGTGAGAATAAGACACCTTCCTATAAACTTGAGCCAACCTACTATGTTCACAAATTTGCCCCTCCTTGGGAAGATGAAGTGATAGATGAAGAGAGTGATGATGATGAGGAGTATATTCTTGATTGTGAAACCAATGCTTGGATGCCGTCATCCTACTCTTCTTGTGTAACAATGAAACCAACTTCCATGTAATTTGATGTTAATGGGCAAAGTGAGAGTGAGATGGATGTGAGCTTGAGTGAAAACTCATCCTTTGAGGATGACATATTAGAGGGAGACAATTGTGTTGAACTTGGTGAACCTTTTTATGACAATCGCTTTGATAATGGTCCTTGTTGGGATGAGGAATATACATTTGGGAGCCCCAAATTGACACTATTGAAGTCACCTTGGATGAGAGTGAGAGTACTTGCCTTGAATGTGGTGATTTTGACTATTTGGAGGACGAGTTGAATGAAGTTCTAAGGGACTAACCATTTCATGTCCCTTCTATCCATTACATCTCTTATAATTTTTGTCATAATGTTCTTCACATGCTTGTACGGTCGATTACTTAGGCATTATTCAATTGTATAATCTCGTGTTGCTATCCATGCCTATTCATGTCCCAGTCCCAAGAAGTATAACCGACTTCTACGTGCTTTGAGTGCTAGTGATATTTTGACATGAATCTATTAATTGATTACCTTTGGTTTGATGGAGTTCCTCAATAACCATTAACTTGTATATATGCATTTAGTGTAGATTTGCATTCATTTAATAAATTTCATGAAAGATGAAAGGGAGGGATCTTATATTTTAATTGAACTTTTTGAAGGAAATTGATGAAAATGAGAAGATGGAAAATGTAAAAAAAAATGAAGAAAATAGAGAATTTGGGCTTGTGCATATCCTACTTATCATTAAAAAGGAGTTGGGTCAAAATTTGCTTGAAATCCGTGGGGCCTGACCTCAACCCGTGCGAGTTGACATCAAAGGAAAGAAGGATTTTTCACTGCCTAAGAATATGGACGAGTTATGGAAAAAACGCATGTCCCGAAGCTTCAACCCGAGCGGGTCGAAATCAGCTTGAGCGGGTTAAGGCTGAACTCGAGCGGGTTATATTTGACTCCAGCGAGTTGACCCCAAAATCACTTTTTCTCTCATTTGGCTCATGACATTGCTATGTATGCATCTTATCTACCATCTTCATCTCGTACAATGATTGTAAGAACCCTTTCTTTCCCTATCTCTCATGTATAGTTGCATTTGTGTAGTACCCTCATGGTTAAACCCCTTTTTTCCTACATTAGCAATAGTGTTTAAAATCGGTTTTGGGAGGTTAAAACTTGAAGTAACACACATTATAGTTAATCATATAGAATAGACTTGCATTTGTGAAATATCTCATATTGCATTCACATTAGTTAATTCATATAGTATAGTTTGCATTGTAATATAGCTTACATGTCCATTAGTTAGTTGCATATAGACTTTAGTTCTTGCATAGTCACTAATGACCAAACCTATTCCTTTCTACACTTAAAATAGAGCTTAAATCGGTTTCCGGAGGTTTGATCAGAGGTGACCATAGCTTAATAGAGAACATGCATCATCTAGTGTAGTTTAGATTGCATTCATTTGTTATATATGTCATATAGAATTGCATTTAGTTAAAGCATGCATTCATTCATATCATATCATTGCATTTGTAATTCAATTTCCAAAAAACTTTAAAAATCCAAAAACATGTACGTTCTTTTTCATTCCTACTTCTACATGTACATTGAGGACAATGTCCAAAATAAAGTGGGGGATGGGAATTTATATTCCAAAATACATAAAAATTTGAAATTTTTTGAAAAGACCGAAAAATATGTTCTTTAATTTCTTAAAAACAAAATCAATAAAAATTTGAAAATTTCAAAAACCAAAAATATGTTCTTTAATTTAGAATTGTATATACTTGTGTTTTTGTCCTCTTCTCACATAGATACAACATTACATTGAGGCATTGTCAAGGGAATATGAAGACCGCTTGGTATGATCGCTCAAATCTTTATTTCCCTTCCATTTATTTTCATTATTCATATGAGGAGGATTGGCTTACATGTCAAGGAGGATGTGGTGTATTTTGTTGTAGCGGTTTGTGTACCTATGTGTTGTTAGGAGTTGCATCTAGATTATATGGCATTTTAGTTGATAGAAGCATATGCATTAGAGTTTTACATATGTTAGTTGCATCATGGCATGTAGTTTGCATGGTTAGAATTTTTTTGTGAAAATGCCTATTTGGGAAGCTTGACAAGTGTATATAAGGCCCTTGTAGATAATTTTTCTCCTTGAGACTTTGTTTGCTAGAATACCCTCAAGACACCCTAGGATGTGTCGTACTAGTATCCTTTGACCCATGGACTAAGGCCTAGTCAAGAGTACCTTGTGGTGTGATAACTCATTGGCTACCGTTTATTCCAAGGTGACCCTTGATGCCATGCACCCGTTCTTTCACTCCTATCATCAATATTTTGTCAAGAAAAAGGGAATGGGCACAAAAATCTCCAAATTGAGTTCAAGTAACAAAATAAAAAAGTTTGCAAAATGCATCAATGAAAAGAGGAGCAAAAATAGATTCCTATGCTTTAATAAAAGTACCCTTGCTAAAAATCGGGTTACTTTGAAAAATGTTCAAAAATGTAAAATTGAAATTGCCAAGTATCAAAATGCCAAACATAAAAAACGGCAAGAAATTTTCTCCAAATGTCAAATGCTACAAAGATGGGGGTGGGGGGGGGGGGGGGGGTCATCTTCAAAATAAACCCAAAAGGCAAACTACTATCAATGAAACTTATGTACTTTGAAACCCTTTTATCCTTTGATGATCCTACTTAGTTGCATGGTGGAGAGAGGACGACCCTTCTTCTTGTCTAGGCAAGAGGGGGAATTCCGCTATCCTACAGTGTTTTCTAACACCATAGAATCTTGGCTCTTGACAAAAGCATTTAGCAATTGTGGACAAACGTAACCTAGTTTAACACAACTTGGAGGTGACTTATTTGTATCCTCTTGGACTTAATAACTAGGAGAACCAATATCTATGATGGAGTGTTTGCCCTTGAACTGCTTCCCTTATAGGTGATTTTCGCCACTTAGATGAGGAAAGTGGCTATTCTTTTGTAGATGTATCCATTACTTGTTTTGAGTGCTTAATGCTCGGATGTATTGCCATTTTGGCAAGCCCCACCATGCCTTGCAAGAAGGCATCTTACCTCATGGATGTCTTGTTGTGAGTTGAAGGGGCGGAGTGAGACCCTCTAATTGTCTCACATTGTCTATATTAGTATTATTAGTTTAAATAAAGGTCTAGTTCTAGTCACCTATTTACTCGGGACGAGAAAAAGTTCGGTTTGGGGATATTTGATGTGAGTCATAATTACGCACATTTAGTCCCCTAACTAAGCCTCATTTTGCATACTAATATAGCATTTCATAACCATCTTATTCGTCATTTGCTTCCTATTTGGTTTCCTAGTGCATTTTATATGTCTTGTAGGAAAGAAGATAATGAGGCGGAATTCCCGTCTTTCATGCATATTCGGAAGCTTGTTGATGATCTTAAATGGACTACTATGAAGGGGAAGCAAAAATGATGACCAAGGCTGATAGGAATAAAGAATATATGAAGGCATCATAGGCCTAAAAGCAAGAAAAAGGATTCTGCAGCTCAACCCGCTCGGGTCATAGACAACGCGCTCGAGTTGTGCATCAAAACGCTCGGGTCAACCTCAACCTGCTCGGGTTGAAGTTTATTTCTTATTTCAGCACTCTTTCAGCATGTTTATGCTTGTTAAGATAATTTACACCATTGATAACATGTCTTCCATGATAATGAGTGAATAGTTCCTTAACTAGGATTAGTGGGGGATTAAGGGAGTTAATCATGGGGTAAATGTATGCTTAATGAGTTCATATGAATGCTTGCCTATTGTTTTTCAACTTATGCACATATCATGTTTGATGAAATGCTTGATTGAAAACCTAACATATTTCTCTTATCCTTTCCACAAGACTTGTAAGACATAAACCAACTCAAGGCTTATTTGACCATGCATATAGTTGATTCGGAAGGATTAAGTCGACTTGTAGGTGTTGTATAGTCTTGACCGACTCGGCTCCGGGACCCAAACCTTCCTAGGGCTCATTTATGTTATCTCACCATGAATAGGGAAAACCAAGTCGACTTGTAGGTGTTTTACAGTCTTGACCGACTCGCCTCCGGGACCTAAGTTTCCCATAAGAATTGTAAGAGGTACACTAAATTGATTCCAACAATAATAAGTGCTTGCATCTACTTGACTCATTTATTCTATCTTACCATGATTCCCCTATGATCCCATGACATCCTAGTGCCTTTTATCATTTGTTTACATCCTTTTATTTGTTGCCTATTTTACCTTATTGCTTTCATTTGTTTAGAATCTTCAACCCATTTAAATTGTGATTACCCTAAGTGCAACTATAATTAGATTGAACAATTTGAGTACCCCCGTCCTTTGGGTTCGACCCCGACTTGCTTGCTATGCTAGTAGTTGGGTATAAATGTGTTTGAGAGCGTACAACGACACGCTCGTCAAGGGTACGTAGTAGGAAGCTATTTGTTTGAACACCTAATCCCACCTGCCTCCATAAGCCTCTACTAATGATCAGGGAAAATATTTATATTAGATATGTTGTCAATTGTATGCATGCTATGCAACAAACATGTTTTAAACCTAGCATGTGAATAATATACTATGTCGATTGACAAGCAATTTAGCACTTAATTGGGGGTCAAGGTTGGAATTTTGGTTGATTTACATGTGAAAAGGCTAGATAAATAAGTCATACAAGAACGATATGAAATAAATATGAAAATAAAATTACAATAAATTACATGGAATTAATAAATTACAACGACTATTGAATTTACATCATAAACGTGCTCAAAAGGGATTTTAGAAGTAAAAGAAAATAAATAAAAGAAAGGAATAAGATAATTGAAGTTTGAAATATAGGAATATGCCGGAAATATGGCGATAATACAGATAATTGTTAATTAAAATCCTAAAAGTGAAGCAACGTCAAGACGAGAGAGTTCAGAGACAGAACCCAACACAGAACAGGTGCAACATCCACTGCATTCTCCAGAAGAAGCGCATCAGTTTATGCGGCTGTTCTTGAGTTGGATTCTGACTGTGAAAGTCGAACTCGTGTTTCAAATATCATTCGTTGGTTGATTTAGGGTCGATAATTAGCATATGACTCAAAATAGGTGATTTAGTTAGATTATATGCCTACAAGGACCATCATAAAACGATAAAAGGACAAGTTAAATATGATATTAAGGTGGTTTACAAACCTGATACCTATACGATGTCGGAAACGAAAAGGTTAAAACTTGAGGTAGGATTAAGGTAGAAAACAGAAACTTAGAGAATTGACAAAAAACGATGTATCAAAACGAGCCCAAGAGACTTGATATGAACGAATCGAATCTCTAGAAATACGGTTTTGAATAAATGATAAAAACCCACAAATATCGATTATAAGGGATCAAATGTCGAAAACATTAAAAAGGATTTGATAAAAAAAGGATAATAAAAATAATTTGTCGAAGTAAAAGAAAGAAAACGAAAGAACAAAAGAAAACAAAATTTGTAGGAAACCTAAGGAAGAAGAAGAAGTGCAGCAACTCATGGCAGCTCCGGGAAGAGGCGCAGTAGAAGCAGCGGCCTTTCCAGAAGGCGCATCGGTTGATGCTGGAGTGAAACCTCTCACTCGAAAATTTTAGCAAAAAACTAAAGTAACGAGCCTAAGTTTGCATAAAACAAACTGGTTGTTTAGGCGTGTCCTTAGAGGACGGTTAGGTGATATGACTAGACCCGAACACAAAGCAATAGGACTAGCCTTGATAATTGAAAGTACACAAGCAAATGAATTATCAACCCCGAGCACAAAGCAATGGAGCTCTTCAAGCACAAAGCAAAGAAGAGATTTTTTTGAAGAAAACACTTGGTTTCTTTCTTTCTTTTAACTTCACCAAATCTGAGTTTTACACTTGGGAACTTGGCTTATATATAGCCCAAGTCCTTCTAATCCTAACAATACAATTTACATCTAAGGATTAGCAAAAGATAAGCAATAAACAAAGGAAAAAAAAGAGGACAACAACCCTAGGCAGCCGTGTACACTAACAACAAGAACAATCCGAATGTTCTTCTCTAGGTCTTACATAAGTCTTACAAAAATAGGACATAAGAGCTACCTAGTGAACACAAATTTGGAGCCTTCCTTGGTCAATATTCCAGCTGAATTAATCCTTTGAGAGCAGCCCGCAAAGCCCTTAATTACACAAGCCTTACACAAATGTAAAAGTGAAAGCGACATTTGGACCTTCCTTGAAAGCGACATTTGATCTTCATTTGAAAATGATAAAACAGCCCTCTTGGAATATCTTGGCCAACCACATGACTCACTTTAGTCCTAGGAGTGTCTTGATTTATTAACATGAAAGGATAGGACCATTTGGAAGCGAACTAAGGCCGATTGTTGAAAACCGATAAACTTGTTACTCGATTTTATCTTGCGATTTCATCTTAGCTCAGATCCTTATTTAAATAAAAGTCCCTAGGCAAAAAGTCTAAAAATTAATTATATAAATGAGACATAACAAAATTTACCATGCTTTCCTAGACGGATTTTGAGTTTGACCCCAAAACAGGAGACGAGCCAAAACCGGGTTGTAGAACATCTCAGGAAATTAGAAGCATGATGAATATTAAGGCCTATGATAGCTCGTTTGAAAGATAATGAAGTTAACTTTCACCTACAAAAAGAATCAACCTCAAACAATCGGTAAATCTTGAGTTATTCACCGTTTAGTGCTGATGGGTCATAAGTTGTCCAGAAACGCATAGGCTGTTTGCATTGCTCATATCTCAAGCTATTGAATTGATATTGTGGTGATTCAAAATCCATGATGTAGTTAAGACCTTAAGCTTTCCAATGACATAAGAATCAAAGGATTTTCATGAGTATAACTTGAGATATAAAGCTTGGAAATCAGGCCCGCCGGAATGACACTTCAAAAGCGATGAAATGCATTCAATTGTGATCCATTCCTTGGACTTTTTCTTTTGGCTTAAAAAATGAATCACAATGCAACAACTTTTGTTGCACATGTGATTCTTCCCCAAGTCAAATCTCTGCTGATTTCGTAAAAAGGGTTTTAAAAGACAATTTTGAAAGCGTTTTCGAGCATATTTAAGATATAAATTTTTACATTAATGCCTAAAAACAAAAGAGAATAAAATTGTAATTTTCCACCGTCTGACTTACATGTTTAATGAAGCCAGATTAACTAAGTTGTCGTTAGTGATTGCTCGACTCGATGTAGGATTGAAAGTGCCCTCTTTAGGAGGATTTAGTACGATTGATTAAGTTGACTATGTGGAGTTGGTCAAGTGGGCGGTCTATGCAACGTGATTGGTACTTAGAATGTTCTAAGCTTACGTGGTGGAGTAGATCAAGCACATGGGCGTAAAAAAGTAAGATCGCGGTCTTAGAATGCAAAGGGAGAATAGAAAGGCGGACACTCGCGTCAAATATATGTGAGGCGGAGGCCTCTAATTATACTAATCACGAGGAGGAATTTAGGAAAACGTCGGATTAGGAAAGAAATCCAGAAAGATTCCGGAAACAGGGAAAAAAGCAGCCCAGGAAGAGGCGCAGCAGAAACTGCGACCTTTCTAAGAGGCGCAACTTCTACTACGCCATCTCCTGAGGCCTTTCCTCGTTAGCAAGAAAGATTTCCGCGGTTTCATTTAAGAATTAGGGAAGATGTATGTTTCCTTATTCCGTAAAGAATATATTTTCGATATTTAATCGTAAAAAAAAATATTTAGGATTAAAACTCTATAATATTCTAGAACATTCCGACTCGGCTTAAGACGGTTTTAGAAAATGGAAACGATTTTTTACCCGCACTCCAAATGTACTCCAATTACTGTCAAAGCGACAGTATCGGTGCGTAGATGACGACCATGAGGCTGACTCGAATGTTTGAGCTATCACTTGTCGATGAACTTACGAAATGCCATAAATCGCTCAGCGTGACAAACATGCGGTTCAATCATCACTAGGTGGTTGGCGGAAGGTTTAGAAACGAGGTATCTACATATACTTTATCACTCGGTAACTTGTGTGATCTTGAATGGTTCGTTATCATTGAACGTGTATTTATGATGTATGTAAGTGATCGTGTGAGGTTCCCATCTCATGTATAATAGTCTGGATGATATTCATAAGGTTGTTATCTGATTATTCCGTGTAATATGTTGTGTTTTCTGTCTAGTATGGCGGTATTAAGGAATTTTTTTTTGTTAAGGAAGTTGTACTGAGATAGTGTTTATGAAATTGTATAAGTTGCAATGATTATCGATGTAACTGTTGTGCCTCGGATTGCGATCCGGGCACGGTACTCCGTGTTGCGATGTGGGTACCTTCGGGCTGCGGTGCGGCTGTTGGTGGTGGTGTTGCGATGCCGTCAACTGGGATGGTGGAGGAGACGAAATGGTTTAGAAACGAATTTTGAGATATTATGTTCATTCTATTGTTGAGATACAGATATGGGTCGTGTTTTAGTAACGTTATTCCTTTAAAATATTTTTTTTGGCTTGTGGGTGAGAGGGTAGAGCTATTATGGATGAGAATTGCACATGCGGTTATTTATTGTCATAATTTCAGGGATATTTTGTAAATGAGACATGGTTGTTGGAGGTTCTTGGAGTACTTGCCATCGTGTTTTAGATGCATCATTTATTGATATAGTTGTGACAGGTAGTTTGCGGAATATGTGTGGTACTGAGTTACAAGTTTTCAAGTTTTCATACTTTATAGTTGGCGTGGTAGTGATGGAGTTTTGGGAATTAAATCATGAAAAGGCATGGATGAGCGTGGTAGCGATAAAGGGAGTTTTGAGGATCTCATTGGTGTGTACGGAATTTTGGACCGTGCGTTATGTAGTTAGGGTTGGATCATGAATTGTGGAGGATGTTAATGGGTGGTGTTGCAGTAGAGTTAATTTAGGGGATTATCTTTGGTAGTGATAGGATAGTTTGAGGCATATAAATTGTTAGAGATGATAATATTGGATATGGGTGTAGCTCTCAATATTGATGTTAAGAAGGTACGAGACTAGATGGTTATAATAAAAGGGATAGCCTAGGATCTAGCACTGGTTGGGGTTACCGAGGACGTAACATCTAGCTTAGGAGGAATATGATGTCACAATGCGTTGATAGTGTTATTTTTGGTGGTATATTTTGAGGTTTTGAGTTTCCGTTGTAGGATCAAGGACGGACTTGTGGTTTGATACCGTTAAAAAAAATGGTTGTTCTCGTGGGATTGTATATTTGAAACAAATGGACATCGCGTAATGTTGTAGGTGCGTATGTTTGTGAGTGAACTTCGAGGACGAAGTTCATTTTATGGGTGTAACATTTCATTTTGGTAATTGTTCTTGCACGGTGAATTGTATGGGTTGTGGATTGTTAGTAAAAGGTATGGTAGCGAGGTGGTGCGGTATACGTTGGTGTAGAATTGGTTGGACTAGTTGCACGATGATGGTTTTGATATTATGGGTTATGTTGTTTAGGTTGATGTTATTTCTTGAGTGGGTGTCGAGTGTGAAAGAAGGGAGTTGTGGTAGGTAGGTGCAGTTGCGAACTTCGAGGGCAATGTTCATTTTAAGGAGGGAAAACTGTAATACTACTCATTTATGGTCGAAGAGTACTCGGTCGAGTAGGCTGCACCCGACCGAGCACATCTGTTGAGTGTTTGGTCAGGCTACTGACATAGGGACCCTCGACCGAGTTGATGGAGTACTTGGTCGAGTATTGTGTACTCGGTCGAGTACGGGGGACACCCGACTGAGTGCCCGGTCTGTTACGAGTTATTTCCGCAGTTTTGATTAAAATGATTAAAGAAATTATGCTTAATCAGTGACAGGCTAAATCGCACCCCTATCAAAGATAAAGCAACTGGCCTAAACTAATGCAGTAAGGAAAGTCAGGATCGTATCCACAGGGAGAGATAAGTGTTCTATTTGGAATTCCAAGTCCGCCTGAGTCATGAAATTCGGGGGTTTGATTGGTTTCTCTACTAACTAATATAGGAAGCAAGAGAAATTAAATGTATAAAAAGGATTTCAAATAATTGGAAGAAAGAGGCTAGGATATCGGGTCACCATGGTCAACAACGATCAAAGGTAAGGTCAACGGTTAGCATAAATACGGTCTAACGGGTAATGAAAACGTCCTTTCGGTCCGCCATTCGTCCTAGAGTACTAATTTAGCTTTCGCTCTAATCGGGATGGTCTATTTTTTTTAGCAGGTCTAACTCTTTCCAATCTCTCGATATAGGCCGTAGTTTCCTAGGTAAATTAATCAATTACGTGCACTTAATTAATTAAACGCTATTAAATGCTACAATTACCACCACAAATTTATATTAATGCCAAACACTATAATCTAATTATGATCATCTTATAACCATGGCTTCCCTAAATCCTAACAAGGAAAATTAGCTACGCATATTTAAATTACGATAACAATAACAAGTATGATGATCGATTTAAACATGATAAGCAGATGACAAGAATAAATAAACATAAAATAAACAAGAATAAAAGAGAAAAGAACAAGTAAGAAGAAGGAATAAATGAAGAACGAAAGTTATTTTATTACCGAGTGAAGGAAAAGATTACAAAGTTTCAGGTCCAAAAGCCTAAGCAAAAGCAACGTAGAAGGTTTTTTTTTTGGTGAAATGTAAGTACTTCTCATTAAGCTCAAAATGTGTTACAAGGATAACATAAACAGAAAAACACGATCAACAAAAGCATAAGACTAAAAAATTGAGTCGATCCAATCCCTATCTCTCATAGTGAGATTCTCTACATGGATGAGCCTAACTCTGCATCTGATAACAGCCTGGATCTTCATGCTCAGAACTTCAGGCCTGCACACCATCCCTTCCTATCTTGCTGCATTCCTTTGATGCCATATCCCATAATAGACAGCCATGAAAGCTGCCAAACAACAACTTTTCTGTAGAGTAGTCCAATTTATTCTCCCTACCCAGACTATACCATTACCCTCTGGATATGAGATATGTAACCAGTAGCAGATAGCAGTCAGCACCATCTTTGTGTATTTGCACTGCCGAAACAAGTGAACTACAGTCTCAGGTTCTATACAGCAAATGCAGCACCAACGATCAGTAGTAACACTATTCCTAAACAACTTATCTCTGAGATTGAGGGCTTGCTTAATGATAAGACAATTCATGAAGCTGTGCTTGGGTAGAGACCACCTCTTCCAAACCAGCTTAGCGCAACCCACCTTCTGCTCTTTGTGTCGAAGCCATTCATACCCATACTTGACACTATATCCCTTATGATGAGCATGCCAAATGCCATTATCATAACCATCCTGAAAAGTATCCCTCATCTTACAGATGGCCTTCCAATTCCCACTCATATGAGACATAGGAATATGGTTATCCTAACTACCACTTTTCATATAAATTTGATGCACCCATTTGACCCAAAGACTGTCAGGCTTGCTGTAAATCCACCATACCAGTTTACCTACAGTGGCCATATTCCACGTGAAGCTATGTTTGTTTCCTAGGCCACCCTTACTATTTGGGGTACAAACCTGCTCCCAGTTCACAAGAGGAGCTCGAATATAGTTTCTAGTACCAACCCATAGATAATTTTGACATATACTGTCAATTTTCCTTGGCACACCTTTAGGGATTAGGAAAATATTGGCCCACTAAGAAAAAAAAGGTGAGCACAGACTGCACCATGATCAATCTGTCAGCATATGAAATTTTCTTAGCTCCAAAAGATCTAATCCTCTTAAAGATCTTCTCAATCAAAATTTGACAATCAGCTTTCCCCAACTTACTAGCAACAATAGGTACTCCAAGGTATTTAAAGGGAAGCTGCCTCTCACTGCAGCCTGACATGTGAATGATCTGATCCTTAACTGCTCTCTGAACTCCATTAAAGTAAATGTTTGATTTTTGAGAATTCATTTGAAGACCAGAAGAAGCAGAGAAAGTAGCAAAAGATCTAAGCAAGACCATAATAGACTGCTTATCACCTCTAGAGAAAAGCAACAAATCATCAGCAAACATCATATGATGCAAGCCCAATCTCCCACATAAAGAATGTAATTTAAAGTCCAGAGTTTCAGTTGTGAATTGTATGATTCGTGTAAGATACTCCATTGCAATAGTGAACAAGAGTGTGGAAAAAGGGTCACCCTGCCTCAGTCCTCACATCATTAGTCCTACACAGGGGGGGGTTGTGAAGGAGAGAAATATCATAGAAAATATTTTAGTGTGTCATGATGTTATAAGATTGTATAATAGGGATTCTGTTTCACCTAGATGCCTCCTCAAGGTGGACCTGAAGAAAGCCTATGATTCACTCAATTGGAAATTCTTTGAACAGATGTTGGATGCTTTATGCTTTCCTTACCCCTTTAAGCAGTTGGTAATAGAATGTGTGACCACTGCATCTTATTCCTAAGGAGTCTACCATGAGTGAAGAAATCTTGCACCACTTTGCACATGTCCTCAACCACGACAGGCCAAGCATCTCTATAAAATGCACCGGAGAACCCATCAGGTCCAGGAGCCATGTGGATAGGAATGTCAAACACAATTTTCCTAATCTCTTCAGTGGTCACAGGAGCAAGAAGAGTAGCTTGCATTTCAGGAGTACAAACTAGGCCTCTCTGAACAACCTGAGCATTAACAAGTTTCATATCAGTTGTTTCCCCCAACAGTGCCTGATAAAACTCCAAGAATGCCTTGTGAGTTTTAAGAGGTTCAGAGATCCAGTCACCATGTTCATCAACAATCCTTAACATAGTATTCTTAGCTTGCCTCCCTTTCATATAACTATGAAAATTTTTGGTATTACTATCACCCTCAGAGAGCCAAGTAGCCTTAGATTATTGGACTATGAAACTATCACATGCTTTTTGTAGTTCAAGATAATCCTTCATAGCAACGAGCTCAATGCCCAGTATATCAGCATTTGTAGGATCAGATCTCAACTGTTCTTGAACAAACTCCACATGCTTCCAAGCTCTAACAGTATTATTTTCAACATCAGCATACAACTCACTATTCAACTTTTTTAAAGGTTGCTTAAGAAGCTTTATCTTTTTTACAAACTGAAACATAGGAGTGCCAAGAATATTTTGACTCCAAATCTGAGTCACACAGGGTATAAACTGTTCAGTACCACTCCACATATTAAAGTATTTAAAGGATGTTTTTGTATGCAGAGTATAGCAGATTCTCTGGATAAGGCATGGGGTATGGTCAAAATATCGCTCAACATGGAAATAAGCATAATAATCAGACCTCTGAAATAACCATTCATGATTCAGTAAAGCCCTATCCGGTCTACTAAAAACTCTTGTATTAGCCTCCTCTTTATTTTTGCATGTAAAGTATGATCCCATGGCAGGCATATCCACAACATTACAATAGTTAGTACAAAGCTGAAAGTCATTCATTTCCTCCTCAGTTGACTGACCCCCTAACCTTTCACTGGGTCTAAGAACTGTGTTAAAGTCCCCACAGATAAGCTAAGGACCAGACAGGGTATGCTGGAAATGACATAATCTAGCCCACAGTCCTTTCCTCTCCTGGACCCCATTAAAAGCATAAATCATGGTTAGATGGAAAGACTCCCTTGTAGCCAGCTCATCCACCTTCACATGAATGAACTCAGCATTATACTCAATAAAGTGCATTTGATAAAGGTTAGGTTTCCATATAAGCTACACCATACCTCCTTTATGCAACTGAGTATTGGTATATATTTACCACCCTTCACAAATATTATGTCTCACAGAATTTAGAGAAGAAGGTTTTACCTTCGTCTCAAGGAGACCAAACAACCCTACAATATGATGATGCAAGAACCACTTCACATGTTTCTGTTTGGTAGGAATGTTTAACACCCTAATATTCCAAAAGCCTATCATTGCCCCCCCCCCCCCCCCCTCATCATAGTGTCAATCCCAACTTTTGGTGTCTCGTGGTTTAATGCTTCTAGAAAAGTATGTTGCCCAAATTTCAGAGAGCTACGACCCTTATCTATCAGCTCCTTTCTAATTAACCTAATGACAGCCATAGCAGGGGTAGTCACTATACAGGATCCAATAGCATTGCCTGACAACTGACTCTTCTTAGTATGTCCCATTGGAGTTGCAGGAGTAGGAGCTTGCCCAGTGATGAGGACTCCTTTAGGTGTTACCACCTTTGGGTCACGCATCCTAGGAGAGGCAAGAGGGATTGTCTTCCCCATAGGAGCTTTCACCTTAGGTTGCCATTTTTAGACAATCTTCTTACTCTTTTGAGCAGGTTAAGGTTTTTTATAAGCTTTATCAGGATGACCCATTCCAGCACAGGCCTGACATAGGATAGGAAGCCACTCAAATTCAACTACAATACATATCACAACTCCTTCATCATCAAGAAATTTAATCTCCTTTGGTGGAACCTTTCCAAAAGGCACATCTATTAGAACTCTAGCCCAACCTAATCGAGTCCTCTCCTCCGTTGGTCCATCACGTCTAACATATTCGCCCATTAGAACTGCAATTTTAAGTATACACTGCCCCCAGAATTTCAAAAGGAGGTTGAGAAGTTTAACCCAGACTAGTACCACTTTCACATCAGCTTTGGTAAATGTTTCAGTAGGAGATCATGGTCGCACAATCAATTGTTTATTCCCATACAAAAAATGACCATGCTGTAATATCGCTTTCTGATCCTTTGGTGACTTAAATCTCACTAAAAAGACACCATAAGGTAGAAAGGATATCCTATCAATCCCATAATCCGCCCAGAGGTCACTCACAAAGTCCTCCACCACATCCCACAGAGGGTTCGCTCCCAAAATGAAGCAGATTACAGAGTTTTTCCAAAAATCCAATTCCCTCTTAACATCAGACGCAGAGAAACGCAACATACCTTCAGGTTCCTCAGAAAAATCCAATTCCTTCTTATTCTTACCCCGATTCTGAACGATCCATTCCTCTATTTCCTCATCAATAATAAGATTATCAAGTTCATAAGGATCGATAACCACCGGGTTGGATCGAATCTTCACAACTTATGAAGGACGAGCTATAGAAAAATCGAGGGGAGTAAAGCGATTTTTATTCGATTTTTTTTGGATTTTTTGACGAAGATGACGATGAAATTTTGTGCGCCGTCATTGACTCCTAGGTTTCAGATTTTCCTCTTTTTTTAGATTTTTTCTCTTTCTATCTCTTTGATGTGACTCATATTTGAGCACATTTAGTCCCCGAATTAACCTCGTTCCCATGCTTTATAGTACATAATTGGGTCATTTACTATCCCTAGTTACCCATTTTGCATATTCTTTGATGTTTTGTCCCCTTGGTAGGAAAGGAGTGCTAGCCTTGCATTTACATGGCGAAATGGAGCTAAATTGATCGCATCTAATGACCAAGCATCAAAGAGAAGACCAACACTAGAGGCCTAAGTAGATAATAAAGTGAAATGGGCAATGATTAATGGATCCTTGCATCCCCGAGATGATCCTCTCGGATTGTTAAGGAGGAAAAGAAGAGAAGCTGTCTGGCCAGCAATCCGAGCGGATCAGGCACGATCCGGGCGTCTCCTAGCAGCTTGATCCGGGCGTCCTGTGCCCAAGACGAGCGTCTTACAGCTCAAGAATCCGAGCGTCTTCCAGGCAATCGGAGCGGATCGAAGGTCAGAGAGCCCGTGCCACAGCCCAAGACGCACGGATCGTGGCAGGACTAGCCCGAGAATATGCTCATTTCCTTCGAGAGGAGCATTTCCTCAACTTTTCTTAGGGTCTTAATAGTCATTTAAGCCCTTAGTAACCCTAATCTTTGTACCTAATCTTTAGTATAAATATCCCTTTGTACTACCTAGATTAGCACCATCTCTTAATCAATTCCTAATCAATTCTTAGTACTCTTTTAATCCATCCTTAATTAGTTCTTAATACTCTCAAATTAGTTGTAATACAATCTATCAATATTAATCATATCTGAATCTTTTCTTAATTTCGCTATTGTTCATCATTTATTTTGAGTAATTAGAAGAACATTTGGGTTTATTGGGAGATTGACAACCTTCCATCAATCATCAAGTACTTCTATTATTCTTTGCATTATTATTTTGGAATCTCCATAGGTATAATTCTCTTTACCCTTGTTTTAATTATTGTTAATTACTTTCATTTATTCATCATGTTTAGCCTTGTTAGTTGGAAAGCAATCACCGGAAGAAAAATTGAGTCCTACCATGAGTGTCATGTTCTTTATGTCCACCATCTGGGCATAAGAGTGTGGCATAAGGTTGTAGGGAACACTTTAATTGCAAGAAAGGGTACTAATCATTTTACCGACCTCGACTTTGTCTATCATGAATCCACCATGAATGTCAACAAAATGTTCACCAAGGAATACAATATACTTCAACTCCTAAATGATCGGTGGCTTACAATTGACCATGGGAAAGAAGGAGCGGCTTTTATTGTTAATGGAGGCTTAGTGACATGGTTAGCAAAACACTTCAAACCGGATTTTAACAAGGATAAGACATATAAACCGGTTAGAGGTGGCAACCTTCTTGATTTGGCCACTATGATTAACAAGTTTCATTGGGTCAAGAACGATAATCTTGACAACAAATTTGAGTGGCTCACTAAGGAAGCTAAGTCCTTCATCTTGCCAATCAAGATATGCCGCATCAATGTTCGAAGTCCAAGCTACTTACTCCCCGTCTCCGATGAAGCCGAGATGATCATGAGGCAACATAGGGAATCAAATGACAAGCCCTCCTCCTCCTCTATTGTGACTCTACCTTATCCAATCAAATATCAAGAATTCACACCAAGTGGCAGAAATGTTAAAATAGGTAATGACTATTTGACTCAATTATTGCAACACATGCATAAGCAAGCTTATGAATACCGAGTCAATGCCTACCGAGCTCAATATCCGCCCCTCCTTCATCTAGCTAGGCAAGGACTCCTTGATCCTACATGTCCTTTGCCTAGTTGGCCGGATAGGGAGGTGTTCTTCCCGGATGCTCCTAGAGATGCCAACTTGGATGGTGAAGTTACTAAAGGGAAGGAGATTGCTGTTGAGAGCGGGGAAGGTAGCTACTCTTGCCATGAAGAAGAGGAAGAAGAAATGGAAAGCTCAAGTGATGAAGATGATGGTGAAGCCTCTGGGTCCATGGAGGTAGATGATGACGATAATAATGAGAATGATGAAGATGACGATGATAGTGATGAGGATGTCGCCATGAGCGACAATTGAGGATTGACAAGCTCTTGGAGGATGCCACAATCCATTGTGAGTTTTCTACACCTCCTTTTAGCTTTGTCTTTATGTCATTTTATTTTATTCTTGATCATTGGTTTTGAGTCCTAGCAACACTTAGAGGACTCCCACCTCGGTTTCTTTGAGGTGTCTTATATTGTTCCCACTTTGAAAATCCAAAATGATAAACTAGTTTCATGCATTGCATACTTGTGCATGAACTCCCCCATTTTTATACTAGCAATAGTGTCTTACATGGTTTGGGGAAGTTCAAGCATAAGCATTGGGATTCAATTCAAATTGTGCTCTCCAACCAACAAATTGATGCATCATATAGTATAGTTTAGAATGCATTCACTTGTTTATATATCATATAGTTTGCATTTTAGTGTAGAAATCATGCATTCTTATATTAGCTTGCATAATTTCCTATCGTATTGGCCATTGAGGACAATGCCCATGGGAAATTCTAACTTGACTTTTAATTAAAAAATGATAAAAATTGAAAAATTTTGAAAATACAAAAACATGTCTTTTTTTTCATAAACAAAAACCCATAAAAATTAGAAAATTTGAAAAACCAAAAAAACATGTGCATTTCTTTATAGTGTAGAATTGTATATTTTGTATATATTTGTTTATTTGTCTATCCTTTTTTACATTGATTGACTACACCACATCCGAGACATGAGGATTATGAAGACCGCATGGTATGATCTTTCCAATCTCCTTTTTCCTCTTTATGTTAATAACTATGTGGCTTTATTTTGTTCGATGCGGTATATACCAATGTGAATTTAGGAATTGCATTTAGATTATATGGCATATTAGTTGGTAGAAGCATTTGCATTAGGTTGTATAAGGCTCCATTTGGCACGACACTTCAGGTAGCCTATTTGACCAAAGTAGTTTATTTGACCAAAATTTCAGCTACCTGATTTTTTTGCAAGTGTTTGGCAAGTAGCTTATTTGGTCAAATAAGGTACCTGAAATGAAATGCTACCTCAGGTAGTATTTGAGAAATTAGGTACCAGAAATGACTTATTTTCCATTGTATACCCCTTTATTCTATAATATTAAATAATTTTCATATCCTTTTACGTCATTTTACCAAAATCAGCTACCTTTTCAGCTAGTTGCCAAACACATTTTTATATAATCAATTACCTTATCAGCTCCTAATTTTCAGCTACCTTATTAGTTACCTTTTCAGATTTCAGTTACCTTTTCAGTTTTCAGCTACCTTTTTAGGTTTCAGCTACCTTTTCAGGTAGTTTTGCCAAACAGAGCCTAAATGTTAGTTGCATCATGGCATATACTTGCATTTTAGAATAATTTTGTGAAAACATCTATTTGGGAAACTTTACAAGTGTACATAAGGCCCTTGTAGATACTTTTTCGTCTTGAGACTTTGCTTACTAGAATGCTTGTAAAACACCCTAGGATATGTTATGCTAGTATCCTTTGACCCATGATATAAGGTCTAGTCAAGAGTACCTTGTGGTGTGATAACTCCTTGGCTACCGTTTATTCCAAGGTGACCTTTGAAACCATGCAACCATCTTTCATATTCTACCACATTTTTGTCAACAAAAGGGAATGGGCACAAAAATAGTTCAAATTTGAGTTCAAGCAATGAAAAGAAATGAAAAAGTTTGCAATTTGCATCAAAGAAAAGAGGAGTACAAAAATAACAACTCCTATGCTTCAAATAGAAGGCACCCTCGTTACTAATTGGGGTGACTTTGAAAATGTTCAAAAGAAAATGCAAAAAGTTGAAAGTTGTCAAGTATTGAAATGCCAAACATCAAAAAAAAAGTTGGCAAAAAGAAAGTGTTCTCAAATGTCAAATGCCACAAGAAATTGGGGGGAAAAACAACAACAAAAGCAAACTCCCATATGAAACTCAAATACAAATGATCCCTTTATCCATTGAATCCACTTTTATGCATGGTGGAGAAGGGATGACCCTTCTTCTTGTCTAGGAAAGAAGGGGAATTCCACGATCCTCCAGTGTTTCTAACACCATAAGGAGTCTACTCTTGACGAAAGCATTTAACAATTGAGGACAAAGGTACCCTAGCTTGACACAATTTGGAGGTGATTTATCGGTATCCTTCTAGGCTTAGTAGTTTGAAGAAACCGTATCTATGATGGAATGTGTACCCTTAGATTGTTTCCCTAGTAGATAGTTTCCGCCACTTAGATGAGGAAAGTGGCTTTTCATTTTTGTAGATGCATCCATTAGATGCTTTTGTGCGCTTAATGCTTGGATGTATCGCCATTTTGGCAAGCCCTACCTTGCCTTGCAAGAAGGCATCCGACCTCATGCTTGTCTTGTTGTGAGTTGAAGGGGCAGAGTGAGACCCGCTAATTGTCTCATGTCGGCTATATTAGTAGGTTAGTTTAAATAAGGGTCCTAGTTTTTGTCACCTCTTTACTCGGCACGAGCAAAGGTTCGGTTTGGCGATGTTTGATGTGACTCATATTTGAGCACATTTAGTCCCCGAATTAACCTCGTTCCCATGCTTTATAGCACATAATTGGGTCATTTACTATCATTAGTTTCCCATTTTGCATATTCTTTGAAGTTTTGTCCCCTTGGTAGGAAAGGGGTGCTAGCCTTGCATTTACATGGCGAATTGGAGTTAAATTGATCGCATCTAATGACCAAGCATCAAAGAGAAGACCAACACTAGAGGCCTAAGTAGATAATAAAGTGAAATGGGAATGATGAAAGGATCCTTGCATCCCCGAGATGATCCTCGCAGATTGTTAAGGAGGAAAAGAAGAGAAGCTGTCTGCCCAGCAATCCGAACGGATCAGGCACGATCTGGGCGTCTCCCAGCAGCTTGATACGGGCGTCTTGTGCCCAAGACGAGGGTCTTACAGCTCAAGAATCCGAGCGTCTTCCAGGCAATCCGAGCGGTTCGAAGGTCAGAGAGCCCGTGCCATTGCCCAAGACGCACAGATCGTGGCAGGACTAGCACGACAATATGCTCATTTCCTTCGAGAGGAGCATTTCCTCAACTTTTCTTAGGGTCTTAATAATCATTTAAGACCTTAGTAACCCTAATCTTTGTACCTAATCTTTAGTATAAATATCCCTTTGTACTACCTAGATTAGCACCATCTCTTAATCAGTTCCTAATCAATTCTTAATACTCTTTTAATCCATCCTTAATTAGTTCTTAATACTCTCAAATTAGTTGTAATACAATCTATCAATATTAATCATATCTTAATCTTTTCTTAATTTCTCTATTGTTCATCATTTATTTTGGGTAATTAGAAGATCATTTGGGTTTATTGGGAGATTGACAACCTTCCATCAATCATCAAGTACTTCTATTATTCTTTGCATTAATATTTTAGAATCTCCATAGGTGTAATTCTCTTTACCCTTGTGTTAATTATTGTTAATTACTTTCATTTATTCATCATGTTTAGCCTTGTTAGTTTGATTGACAATCTTATTAGCATGTTGAATTTGATAATGAGTGAGTAGTCTCCTAGCTAGGGTTAATGGGGAGTTAGGGGAAACCAACATGAGGAATGATTCATGCTTAATCTAATATGTCTTCATAATTTATTTACTTGCTTGTAGTGATTTCAACTTATGCACATGTTATGTTTGATTAAATGCGAGCCTATGAATCCTTGCATTTTTTGATCCATCACCTATCTTTTCAATGAGGCTTGTAAGCTTATACACCAACTCGAGCCTCATTAGACCATGCATATAGTTAGATAGGAACGATTAAGTCGACTTGTAGGTGTTGTACAATCTAATCGATTCGGCTCCGGGACCCAAACCTTCCTAGGGATTGTAAGCTTATACAACAACTCGATCCCATCACAACAATAAGTGCTTGTATATAATTGAGAACATGTTTGTATGATCAACTCCCATGAATCCCCTATAAACCCATGACACCCTAGTGCTTTTAATTCAATTGTTTACAACCCCTTTATTTACCTTGCTTTGTTTTTATTCATCTTGTTGATTAGTTTAGTAGATCTCCTACCTCAACCCCAAATTGTGACACCCTAAGACACGACCATTTACAATTGAAAATCCTACATCAATACCCGTCCCTTGGGATCCGAACTTTACTTGCCTCTTTACTAAGAGTAGTTCGTAATGTTATAAATATTGTTTTGGTTGGTAGCTTTTGACGACGAGTTTGAAACCACACCACTCTTCACATCGTTTGTGTGTCAATCCAATTTTAGAAGGTGTTTAACAAGATGAAAAGATAACCTAATAATGTTTACTAAGTCTCTCTTAAATAATAATGGGAGTAATGGACCGAAATTGTAAAGCATATTTCGAACAAACTAGAGATACGTCGATCGACCAAGGGGAACACTTGATCAACTTCAAACGGCCGCCATTGAACTTCAAACGGCCGCCATTTCTTGCAACACACATTGAACTTCAAACGGCCGCCATTTCTTCGTTACTTGAGAAAATAAAGTGTTTTCGGTGGCGTTGGAAATATAAGAGGATAAGCTTTTACTTCCAATTGAAATCACTTGATTATCAGTTGTAGAACTCGTATTATGGCTCTTCAGAATAGGCACTAGTAATGTGTAGCTCATATATCACTCAAAACTAACACCAATTACCAGGGAAGGGTCTTTTCAACCCTTAACCTCTTCAAATCTTCGATAAGCTTCCTTAGAAGTAAGAAGTCCGATCTATAGATCTTCAAAATCTCCATGTGCTCGAGAATCGGCTCAAATAATGTAATAATGTTTTGTTTCCTACAAAACCAATAATACGAATACACCGAAGTAGCATATGTGGAGAATTTGACACTAAAATAGCCACCAAGAGCATGTAATGTGCATACAAATGCGTGCAAAAAGATGGAATAAATGCCTATAAAAGGCACGCATCAAACCTCCCCAAACCAAACCCTTGCTTGTCCCCAAGCAAGCAATAGACACAAGACATAAAAGGGGACTAATGGAACGGTATACAAACTCAAAGCTAACTATGCGTTTGGTACGCCCAAACCAATTTAGTGCAAACAAATCAACGCTAAAGTACAAAAATAAATGAAAACGAGTTAAATCAATGATAAAGCTACTGAACCGTCGACCTTGCAAGACTCGTATATATCGGACTATCACGGGTTGCTCATCACTTATTTAAAGAACATTGTGACTATGTTGTAAGATAGAAAGAAATGAAGCCACTCACCTAACTGCAACCTATAAGAGCATGCATGCAATTTAACATGATAAATACCTCTACCGACCATACATACGCATTCCAACCAAACTGGACCAACACACATTGTAGACACCTCGTTTCTGCACCTCCCGCTAACCACCCAGTGATGATTGGGCCGCATGTTTAATCACGCGGAGCGATTTATGACATTTCGTAAGTTCGTCGACACGTGATAGCTCAAACAGTCGAGGGAACCTCATGTTCGTTATATACGCGCCGATACGGTTGTTTTGACAGTAATTAGAGTACATATGGAGTCCGGGTCAAAAACCGCTTCCATTTTCTAAAACCGTTTTAATACCGAGACGGAATATTCTAGATCTTTCTAAAGTATTATTTCTAAATTTTATCTTTTACCATGATAATATCTTCCTTGCGGAATAAGGAAGCATACATCTTTCCTAATTCCTAAATAAAACCCGCAAAAATCTTTCTTGCTGAGGAGGAAACCACCCAAGAGAAAACGCAACAGAAGCTGCGCCTCTGGGAAAGTTCGCAGTTCCTGTTGCGCCTCTTCCTGGGCTGGTTTTTTCCCTGATTCCAGATTTGTTCCAGATTTCTTTCCTAATCCTACTTTTTCCTAAGTTCCTCAACCTGTTTAGTATAAATATAGGCCTTCGCCTCACATATTTCACACGCTAGTGTCTGCCCTTCTCTTCTTCCTTTGCATTCTAAGACCGCGCTCTTGCTTTTCGACGCTTACGTGCTTGTTCTACGCGACCACCTAAGCTCAGATCATTCTCAGTACCAGTCACGTTTGCATAGACCGACCAAATTGACTAACTCAACTTAATCAATCCAATCAATCTACTTAAAATACTTTTTTAAGGGCACTTTCTTACCTACATCGAGTAGAGCAATACATAAACGACAACTTAGTCAATCTCGTTTCGTCAAACATGTAAGTTTGAGGGTGTAAATCCCAATTTTCTTTATCATAAGTATGCTGAAAATCGTTTTCAAAACCACGCTTTAAAACTCTTTTTGACGAAACAGCATCGATATCACATCGAGAAGAAACGCATCAACTGATGCGTCTTCTGGAATAGTCGCATCATCTGCTGCGCCTCTTCCACAGGCTGCTTATCAGCTGCTGCTCTTCTTCTTCCTCGTGCCACTGTTTGTTTTCATCTTTTCGTTTTCATCTTCTTTATTTCTCCCAATCTTTTATAGTCTCAGTTTCCAAAATTATTTCATTAAATCCTTTTCAATAATTTTCCGACTTAAATCCCTTATAACCATATTCGCGGGTTTTCGTCATTAAATTGAATCCCAGATTTAAGAGGCTCGATTTGTTCATATGAAGTCCCTTGAATTCGTCTTTGATACATGATTTCCATTCTGTCTCATCTTCAACCTCTCTTTTATTTCCCAGTTTCCGTCTTAATCCATTTTCAAGTTTTGCCCTTTTCATTCCGACGTCGTATATAGACATTAACTTGTAAAATCATTATAATTTATCACCTTCTGACGGTTCCATATGCATGTAATATGATTAAATCACTTCTACTCGAGTTACATACCAATAATCGACATTAATTAACCAACGAACAATAACGGTTTAATGAGTCTGACTTTCACAGTCAGACCCCAACCCAAGAACGGATGTGCGGTCTGATGCGCCTCTTCTAAGGGACGCAACAGATGCTCCTGTTCTGAGGTGGTTTCTGCCTCTAAGCTCTTCTCGCTTTGACGTAGGGTTTCTATTTAGTTTTTAAGCAACTATTATTTGTATTATCATTTTTAATTCGACATATTTTCATATTTTAATTTTATTTTACAAACCCTTTTCGAGCATATATGTGACGTAAATTCAAATTATCAATTGTAATTTATTTTTTGTAATTTATTTCTTTATTGTAATTTATTTCTTGTATGATTTATTTATCTGGCATTCATATGTAATTAACCTAACTTCGTACTTCGACCCAATTAATTGCTAAATTGTGTGTTCACCGACATAGTTAATGTTCACATGCTACAACTAAAACGTGGATGTTGCATTGCATGCATATTGACAGCATATCAAATATAAACAACTTTCCTGATCATTATTAGAGGCTGCTATCGAGGTGGGCGGGATTACGTGTTCAAATAAACGAGCTTCCTAATACGTACCCTCACCCCTTACTCAAGATGTCTATCAACATCCGTGTTCATTAGCATCACGAGAGTCAGTCTAGACATAGAATGCTCAGGGTAACGGATTTCTTAGTGTTCGTATCACTACATTGTGTCTTGACATGGCGCGAAGTATTCGAACAGTTCCAATTTTCCATTAAAATTTGTGGCGACTACACAAATGCAGGCTTGTCAAACCTTTCACCGGTTTCAATGCCTTTCGAATCGGTAATGGCCTATGACGTGCTTTGGCCCTCGCGTCTGCGTTCCGTGGGATAAGTGCCGCCACCTCGAAACTAACGCGCGGGTCACGCGGTGCGGGTGGCTGCGTCCTCACACGTGCCGAGGACTTACATATGAATGTGAGGCGAGGTAATTGGGTAAAAGGGGGCAAAATAAATTTGGCACAATCCTTTTCACAGACCAGGGTACGATAGCTTGGTATGGAAACCCACCCTTTAAACCAAAACCCTTCTAAAAGCAGTCAGCATACAGTTATAATGCCTATGCTTATGTTTGTTACTTGTATATTGTTACCTTTGTAAACAAAACTATAACGAAATTTTCTATACCTTTCTTCAAAATACAAAAATGTAAATCTTTCAAATTGTCCTAAAAGCTCAAAATCAACAAAACCAAGCCGGAACGCTGTCAATAATTCAAAAATCAACCAATTTCAAAAATCAACTTCAAAATCGACACTCCTACAATCACACACAATGATTGTCCAGGATAACATTTGAAAAGCAACTTTTTTTCTTAACCTACACGACAGACACGATTCCTTTTCCTTTTTAGTCATTCCACGAGTCTTTTCTTGTTCGGCTAAGTGTGCAAAGTAGTCGATTCTTATCTTCAGTCCAAGATGGTCGGAACAAACGAAAGTGAAGCCAGTGTCCGGGGTCCACCCGAAGGTAATGGTAATAATCAAGTTTTGGTTGCATTACTCCGTCTCCAAGCTAGTCAAGACGTCTCCTATGCCCGTCTCCAAACAATCGAAAGTCGCATTGTGGTCGTGGAGGCTAGACTTCCTCCAACGGAGGGTCCTATTCCTGACATCCCTTTGCACGACAATTCTCCACCCTTCAAAAAACCTGAAAAAGATTCTCCACCTATCCTTACAGAAGCAGAAAAGCGTCTTCACTACCTAGAAGAGCAACAAATGTACCTCAAAGGAGATGACATCTATAGGGAAAACAACCGAAAGTATGAAGCAGTAAATTCCCAACTACCAACCAACTTCAACATGACTGACATCTTGAAATTCAAGGGGCACGAAAATCCTCTAAACCACATTTGTGCTTTCAAAGATTACATGACTATCAAAGGCATTAAGCCATAGATGTTCTTAAGGATCTTTCCTTCATCTCTTAACACCATTCCCAAAAAATGGTTCTATTCCCTAGACCACATGAAAATTTCTACCGGGGATGAAGCTGCCATCGAGTTCACTAAACAGTACGCAGATAATGCCGGGATTCAAGTCAATATGCGCACTCTAGAGGTTCATACCTAAAATGAAAAAGAAGGGTTCACCGACTTCCTAAGTAGGTGGAGGAAGACTAGTACCCAACTTGTTGAGCGTCTAGATGAGGTCACTCTTGTGGAGAAGTTCGTGGACAATTTAAGGCCTATCTATAAAAATCACTTGAGGTATTAAAACATCAAGTCTTTCAAAGACTTAACGGTGCTAGGTACAAGGATTGAAGACGATATTTGCAAAGGACTCTTGTCCAAAACTGTGGGACGCAGATATCAAGGTTCAACACCAACTGGAAGTCGTTGCTACGGTTCCACTAGCAAGAAGGACGAAGTCAACCCCGTCGAGTCATCCAAGAAGAGCAATACGCCGAGAAAGTTCACCGATATTGGTGACACATATACAAATGCGCTGAAAAGATTAATGAAAGAGGGTAGAATCCAACCAATAGGACCTACAACTGACCCAGAAAAGAAGTCTAAATTCTCGGATGACAATGCCTATTGCGAGTATCACAGGGGTAAAGGACACGGCACAGAAAATTATTATAGGTTAAAGCATGCTATCCAAGACATGATCGAAGATGGACGATTGCTTATGCCTCCCGCGAGTAAGTTTAACAACACAAAGAATCCTCTTGGATTCTGATGATTTCAGATGAGGAATCCACCTTAGATTGTTCACACCTTATCTCTCCAATCGAGGATGAGATCAATGTGGTCTATCAAGGAGAAACCTACTCCACCATCACACCCACTATTTCATATTTTGTCGCATGGGCAAGGAGTGTGAGTAGACAAGTCGCTGAACTGAAAGATGTCGTGTCATCCTTATGAAAACGGAGCGTCTCAACTCAGGAAGCCACGTAAATGGCCGTTACTTTATCCTACGAATCTACAATACAAGAATTTATCACGGTAGTTGACTATTTGGTCCAGAAGATTCTAAGTTTAGAATCCGAAATTCTGCGATTGAAAGGGCTCAACACTAACAAAAAAGTTTTGAGAGACGATGACGAAGATATTTACCTCAAAGAACATCCTTTAGTCAAAACCTCGGAAGATCTTGACGTGGATCATATTACTCGATCTGGTGGCCCATATCAAAGTATCACTCCAGTGCAAACAAATAATTCTGCTGCCAATGGGAATGTCACACCTCAAATAGAAAACAATGAGGTTCAATCACTGACCTGTTTGATTCATTAATCTCATTAATTTACATATTCATATATGAAATAATTTATTTAGTCATAAAATAAATGTTAGATCTTATGCATGCAAACTAAAAAGATAAGAGAAGAAATAATCTTTCTTACTTTGGGATTTCGGATATAAGGGCACCAACAAGATCTCCTTCTTGTTAGTTCTTGAGCTTCCTTATAATGGATGAACAAAAGGTCCAAAATAGAACCTCTCCCAAAAGCATATACCCAAGGAAATCCCTTAATAACTTATATAATTACGAACTAGTAATAATATAAGTTTTACTTAAAATTTGACACAAAAATATTAATTTGTTCTCTTGAATATTTCGGTCAAGAGAGGAGTGATTTGTGTGTTTTTTTGTTTCTCTATGTTTTCACAAATTATAGAGAGAATTCATTTTCTTACACTAGAAAATATGAGTTGAAGTTGTGAATCAATGATAGATGAAAAACTATATCTTTTCTCTTGGAAAAATCGGTTGGAGGAGGGAGTAGAAGCCAATGCATGAGCTTGTTTTTCTACCCAATAAAAATAGGCATGCAAGGCTACAAGTAGGGTTTGATCATTGTGTTTTCCACTTAAAAATAAAAACACAATATAAACCTAATACTCCCTCCTTTTTCGGCACACTTAAATAAAATGGGTAGGTCCATTTTATTTTTGTCATTTGTCAATTGTAACATATGTGACATGTTACTTGACATGTGAAATTGTAATGTATTTTTAACATATTAAAAATCAACATACTCATAAAATATGTCATATACAAAATCGACTAGTAATTCGTAATTACTTGTACCAAAACGGTTTATGAAATTCTAAATTACAACGTCTTGTATTTATAATAAATTATTCATTCAATTTCAATTTCAATTGTTTCGTAAACAATAATTTTATCTAAGTAATAAAACAATTCGATTACTTAGACCGTATCTAATTTAATTGAATTACAATAAGACACGTTAACTTTACTCACAAAATCATCCGTCAATTTTAAGCAATTTAATTAACTCGTATCGGCATACGATTAATTAAATAATCAATTAAGAGTATTTCCCTATAGGTATGACCTAAGGGGATCAACTAATCAAAGACTGGCCGCACGACGAATGTCAAACTCTAGTCAGCCAATCATTACCGATATGTGTGGACCAGTTGACTGTAAAAAATTACATCCCACATGTATTCTTAAAATGCGATTTAAACATGTGATCATCATGATCAACAGTTGTGTTCGCATTATTGTCGGAGGACACATATTCCAACAATCTCCCACTTATCCTCGACAAGTGTGCGTCACCAATTCCCTTGTCCTATTACTATCTCCCACTCAATGCAAGGTGTCTTTCAGGTCGTACTTACAAGTGATCATATCGAGAGTGGTTTCCTCGATATGGAGAATAACTGATTGACTGGAGTTATCTACCATAGATACCTTCCGAGCGTGGCCACGCATTTCCAGTTCATTACTCCTCGAGTGGCCCTGAGATATTGTTTTAACCCTGACAAGGGGGTGGACAATTCCTATCGCACTATTCCCTTCGACTAGCCACAGCCATCATAACCCAAAATATGCCCATTTGACCCCATTTACGAAGGTCGTAGTAACATAAATCAAAGTTAATCTGAAACTGTGCCACCTTAGGCGAACAGTCTTTAGTCAAAAGAATCGACTCATTAGAATACTATAGTAGCTCTTGCCACGACCAAGCTATATAAATTCGCCAGAACTCTATAAGCGATCATAAGGCCCGACAAAGTGTTCCTAACAGTCTGCCTATGTGATCGACTAGTCATCTCACATGACTCTATGGCACTTGAACTTGCCATCAATCGCATCACACTCTACTCACTTCGAGACGTCACCTCATACAAGTAACTATGGGCAAATACCATGTTAATCCGAGTTCACTTTAACGGGGTTCAATGTAACACCCCCATTTATTTAAGGTCCTGAACTAGGACTCCTCAGATAAATGACGGTGTTACCATCTCGGAAACCCGAGGCAGTAGATAACAAAGGAAAGAAACACAGTACTTTATTAAAATGTTTATAGTGAGATTACAACTGGAATTAAAACAAAGCTTCCAAAAATATGACCAAAAGATAAAGTCTGATAAAACTACTAATAAGACTAAGGTGGGCTAGGCACTAAGTCAGTCATCCAAGCTCTCTTCCCGGCCAACTCCCATCAGTCTAAAATACTGTCAATCTGCTCCCAATAATTGGATCATCACAGCGCACACGAATAATACACAGGTCACCAAGAAGGTGAGTAGGGAAAACAATGAAACAATAAAATATGATATGCATGCTCCTCCGTCACCTCCATCTCCATCTCAACTCATATCTCATATCTCATAACCCGGACAACCCAGCCATACCGATCCCGGTAGACTATATATATCGACCAGAATCGATCGATCTGCATTTCAGTTGAGACACCAGGGCAAGTCTGCGAACCCGCTGGCCTTATCACAACTCACATCGTATCTCAACATCGTCACTCCTACACCATCCTCCAACTCCAATGCATATGGGATGCTCAACATAAATTAATGCAACACAATATATATATATATATATATAAATCACTGAACCGATAAATCATAAAATCATGTTGGTTACTCGATGTTGTGATATCATACTCAATACGATCAATTCAGTCAATCACCTTCCCATATATGAATCATAACGTAAATCAACAACCACGAATCAAGTCAACACAATTAAACAACAACGATAATAAGTCAAGTGTATTTCTCTACCTCAAAGTCCCAAAGAAATCCAATTAAGTAGTTCAAGCGATCCGAGAAAATAAAGCAACGAATCTGATTATCGATCCTTCACGAATCCGTCACCTAAAACAATTATAATATTTATAATTACTAACTACTAAAAATAGATATCTCCCAAAATAGAAGCTTTCCCGAAATACAATCCCGACACCAAACTTATGTCCAACTGATAACTAAAATAACCCGATTAGTATTTGACCCAACTTCCCAAAATAGCAGGTTACTAAAAATAGAATTTCTTAAAATGGAAACTTTCCCGTTATAGTAACTTTTCTCTTTTAACAAACCCGACTCGAAACCCGTCTTTAATTATTTAAATAACTCGGGAATTAAATTAAATAAATTATTTAGAAGACTCGGGAACTAAATTAATTATTTAGAATACGATCCGTTACGAATTATAACGATTTAAATCATGAAAACCCGTTTCAAAACTAAAACAATTCGAATAACCCGATTAAACACGACCCACACCTTCACTCTCGCTCACATCCCTCACGCACCGCCTGAACCACACCGACAACCACCAGGCCAGCTCCCCACTTCAACCCAGCCACCCACAACCAAGCCCCACTGTCGATCGCCACGGTGAGTCGAACCAGGGCCATCAACTGGCCTGGTTCACCACCGTGCCTCACTTAACACCCCCTGTTTATCTCTTACCACCACCGCAACCAACAACCACCCCCTGCCAAACAACCACCATCCTACTCGCCGTCAAGCAGTGCACCTAGGAGTCGTGGCGCCGCCGGTTCGGCCTCCCCCGAGTCCACGGTGGCGCCACCCCAAACTTAACCAATCTAACCCACCTGAAAACCCGTATGAAAACCCGTGTGTCTACCCCCCGTCGACAACACCTCCCCGCCGCCATTTCCACCGCCCAAAACCACCATAACCACCACCACAACACTCGTCACTGACCACCCTACCCCTATACCCCGTCAACAACCACCAGAAATGCCCCTATCAGACACGCAACCACCCACAAAACCCGACATCAAAACTAAAACAGAGGAGATGGGTTGAACTTACCTTTCCTCGCCGCCACGCCCGCCACTGGGTTGCCCACGGCCATCGACAACAGCCCCTAGATCTTCCTCGTCGTGTCGTCAATCACCCACGCCACTCTCTCTCTCTCTTTATGCGTGAAAGTTGATATGGAGGTCATGAAAGAGGGAGGCGTGTTGAGGGAGGCGGGTTGAGGGATTAGGGTACTATTAGGTTTAGGGTTAGGGTTAGGGTTAAATGGGTTGAACATGTTATTGGGCCAACTCCAATGGGTCGAGGGTAAATGGGTTGGCTCACATTTCGAATTCCGTATAAACCCGTCTCAATTAACTTAGATCGATACAACGCGAGTCAAGTAAAATAATTAACGTAATTATCGACTCAACAATTAACCCGACTTAAAAGTAATATAAAATGTATAATAACTAATATATAATAATATTCGTTTAATCGATTATATAAAATACGGGGTATTACAGTCTTCCCCCCTTAAAATGAACTTCGTCCCGAAGTTCGCTCCCGTATTCAAACCTCAGAAGGGTATTGTATATCGTACATACGGACGTCACGCATTTCTAACACAGTTAACACACAATTTTGACACATCAATTAAACATAACAGACACGAAATGTTACATTCTGCCCTCCTAAAAATAAACTTCGTCCCGAAGTTTAACTCATCTTCACTAAACCCAACTAACTACAACTAATAACTACCTGAGAACACAAATGTATAACAACTAAATAATCATCTGAGAACACCGTCATCTTCCATCTAAATTCCGATCTCGAACTCAAGTAACTCAATAACCATGGTCACACTGGACCGTAAACGTAACTCGGCACAAAGGCCCCACAACTCAATACTAGTGGCCAATCTCAATCTCAATATCAATAGTTTAACTACACTCTCCTTTTACACATCAACCAACTAATGTAGTAGGAACAAAACATATAGAACTCATTTGCATAGGTACCCCACAACGAAACATCAACTTGATCAAAACTACAATCTACAAACAAGTGCAATATAAACATTAAGATTTTACAATCCTACCCGACTAGAAACATGGTTACGTCCTCGTAACCTCTTTTCAATTTTCGTATGCCCATGCAACAAAATCATTATCAACCACATGTGACAGGAAGGAACACATGATAAGGGATTGCGCATCAATATTAAGGTCGAAACAAGGTTTTATTAAGGAATTAACTGATTGTCAACAAGTAACATTTATTACTAGCTCATGCTTAACTTAAAAACGCTACATCCAACTAAAAGGACAACAAGAAAGGAACCAAGGTTTACACGGTTTCAGAACTAAACAAATTGGATGATCAATTATAGACTATGAACGAGCGAGAGCAAAATCAACAAAACAATTTAAAAACTTCTCACATTTGTAAACATATCACAGGAAACAGATCTACCACTGCTATCCCTCACAATCACATGATCTTATTGACATGTCCGTACAACCATTTACTCACTCACTGGTTTAGGTGACGAATTAGGCCGATGACTTTAAGCAATCAACAACATACCCATCATTCATATTTTAAATTATCAAAATTGTTTGCACAATATCAATTCTGAAAACATATTTCCCAATAAAAGTAACAACATATGATTTATGACAACGACAACATTCCTTCCATATCCCTCATGTGTTTAACATCTTAGCAACCATATCATTCAATTGTGTCCAAAGAACTTAGTATAATTCATTTTCAAAGAAAAACAAAGATATTGTATAAATAGTTTTAACATATACATTTGCCATCATATACTTTGTAGAACACTAGCTATGATAAAAGATTAGCAACTTGAACAATTTCTCTGATTTGCATGATTGAATAATTAGGCAACTCGTAGGCTCAATTAAATGTAACTATAACGACTATCATTTAAACCAATGCATATCTTGTGAATCATCAAAGGTTATCCTATTATAATTGTCAACATAGTTATCATAACAATCTTTATTATAATATAATTGATAGTAACGACTCGAGAATATAGATATGCCAATTGTCGTGTTATATCAAACAGT
The DNA here is from genome assembly GCF_048544455.1 of Silene latifolia. Classification (NCBI taxonomy): domain Eukaryota; kingdom Viridiplantae; phylum Streptophyta; class Magnoliopsida; order Caryophyllales; family Caryophyllaceae; genus Silene; species Silene latifolia. The sequence goes on along the minus strand of NC_133529.1, from coordinate 51,716,163 downwards.
TTCCTTTATATCACACCCATACAATTGCAAGAATCACTTTAGCATTTTATGACATCGTAATAACGAACATATTCAATAAGGAATAACAACACCGTTTATTATCATGTTATAGGTGTAGGTCCAACTGAAATAAGTTAATGCGATGACGGTAATAAATATAACGATGGGCACACAACTCATATGAAAGACATTAGAACTCAGATGCATCCTACATGTGTGAACATTTAGACATACTCATTACTACCATCCATGTGTAAATATTTAGACATAATTATTATAATTATTCATGCGTGTATATTAAAACAATCAATTTGTTGGGAAATGTGTCCTCAACAATAGTGCGATCACATGATTTAAATATCATTATGAAATCTCATTTTAAGAATACAATTGGGAAGTAATATTGTTACTGTCAACTGGTCAACATATATCGGTAATGATTGGCTGACTAGAGTTTGACATTACACTTGTCGTGTGACGGTGGTGATCGATTGACCCCTAGGTCATACCTAAAGGGCAATACTCTTAATTGATTATTTAATTAATCGTATAATGTTGCGAGTTAATTAAATTACTTGAAAATTGACGGACGATTTTGGAAGTATAATTTACGTATCAAATTGAAATGTGATTAAATGAGATACGGTCTGAGTAATCAAATTGTATAATTACTCGGATGAAATAAATTGTTTAAAGAAACAATCGAAACTGAATGAATTATTATAAATACAATCTGTTGTGATTTATAAATGGTAAAATATTTTGGCACAAGTAATTATGGAATTACTAAGTCAATTTTTGTATGTGACGTATTTTTATTAATACGTTGATTTTTAATATGTTAAAAATACATAACAAAATTTATGTCACATATGACATGTGACATATTGACAATTGACAAAAATAATATGGAATCCATATTACCAAGTGGGCCGAAAATTAGAGGGTTTATGTGCTAATTATATGTTGATTGTAATTAGTGGAAAACACAATGATTAAAAGCAAGCCTAGCCATGCAAGCCTATTGTTCCTTGTGAAGAACAACTTCTCCATGCATTGGCTCCCCAATGGCTCTCCTCTTACACGGTTTTGGGGAAGAAAAACTATCATTGTTTTTCCTATAATTTTTACCTAATAATATACTAAGAGTAGTGTATTATCATCATTCATTCACTCATCCAAAATTAGTGTTTTAGAGAGATAAAATGCTCTCTACTTCTCCCTCCATTAAAAACCGAAATATATAAGTGTTTATAAAAGTTTTTGGTTCAATTTTCTACTAAGATTAATATTATACTAGTACTTATAATATTAATTAGATTAAGTGAAAGCCTTGGGTATAAAGCTTAGGGAGAGATCTTATACTTAGATCTTGTTCATCCATAAGGGAAAGCTCAAGAACAAGAGAGAAAGGTGATCTCTCTTGTGCCCAATATAACCGAAATCTTCAATGTAAGGACATGATTTCTTCTCTTTTAATATATTGTTTGCATGCATAAAATCCGTATTTAATTTTATGACAAATTAATTAGACATATATGAGTATGTTAGTATGTATATGAATCTACATTTCCTTCAATCGGTATCATGAGCCACGGTTGTTTGCATGCAAATTGGTTAAAAGTTTTTCCGAGTTATAAGAATAACAAAATAAAACTTGTAAATTTTGTGTTATTATGATATATCACGAAATCATTACATGCATGTTAATATTTCTGGTCCTAAAGTGTTTTGGGATTTTTTGGTTAATTTTTCGGATTTTTATTGTTCATAATTTACAATAATGGCATTTAAATGTGATTTTATGAGTAAAAATGTCATTTTTGGTCTAAAACTTGCTATACTTCGAATTTTTCATTGATTTTTGGATATGTTGTGATACATATTATTTTGAGATAACCTGTAAATTTTCATAATTTTAGGACTTGTTATGCTCGAAAAATGGATTTTTCAATTTTAATTCGGATTTAAAGTGAAAAATAGGTTAATATGAGTTAAATTTCGAATCTGGTCATAGAAATTTTATATGTTGTCACATGCAATTTTACAAGATGTGTGTAAAATTATTGGCCACAAAGAAGTCTTTATGCATGATTTATGGATTTTTGAAGAAAAATAGCATAAATAGTGACATTATTAGTTAAAAATTAATAAAACATAATCTATGACTTAGGAAAAACGTCTAATGTTGCTTTTTATTATCTTTTTCAGATCTAAAATTGAAAAGTTAATGAATATAATTTTTCCTCATGTTTTATGATTATTTTAGTAAAAATCGATAAACCGCAACATTGTTTTTCCAGAAATTTCGAAATTATTTTTAACCTAAGATTTTGAACATTATGAGTGTCATGGTAATTTTCCAGAATGTTCATGAATTTAAATTTCAAATTTTGAATTTATTTGAAATTTTATGATTTATTTGAAGTTTAATAGCTTATTTTGTATTTTTTGGTCCATTTATGAACAATTTTATAAGATATAAGTTAATTATGGTCAATTTATTAGTGAAGACTAAATTTTGAGTCCTAAGGGGTTAGGGTAATTAACTAATGCATAAATATGAATTTATGTAATTTTGTGATTATAAAATGTTGAAATCACGCAAATCCGTAAAAACCAAGTAATATACGATATTGGCAATTTAAAGGCGATTTAGCATTAAATTGAGCATGTTCATACATATTATAATGCTGCATTTTTCTTTATGATTGTCATAATTTTAATTTATGTTATTTTGAATTATGTATTTTTACTTAGTATGGCCTTAGATTTTAATTGGTATTTCCCGAAATGTATGGGAATATCGATTCGGTTGTAATTTTATTGTGATCTCGTATCACCGTTTTGTAATTTAATAGATTTATTTTATTTTAGTTACAAATGTATAATAGGAATTATGTAATTTATTATGTAATTTTATTCATTCCGGAGTTCCTAAAGACGGATTTCTTCAAGAATGGCGATACATAAAGACGGTGTTACATCGAGATGCGTGCCACAACCGAAGTTCAAGGGACCAATGGAGTTGGTTTCCGAATATGTAATAGTTAAAGAGTTTTTCTATTTTAGGAAAGGCCATACTAGGATTTATTTATTCTTTTATGCTTGCATTTTATTTTATGTCACATGCATTGCTAAATCGCCATAACTAAACATGCATTGTCATTTTATCGAGTTCATCGACCGTGTCAATTAGAATTATCGTAGTTCACCGCTTTAGTTCACTTAAAACGTGATAGATAATAAATTGACATGACCTCTCGCTAAAACAATCAATTGAGACTAGCCTTACCAAATAGTAGAAACCATGAAAACCTATTTCGTGAGGGAGTGCGCTCGGCCACACCGGGGTACAAACCTTGTTACGTAGGGGAAGTGGGTGATGAATGTTAATCCACCGAATTCATGTTGATAAGGGATGTATCGGCCACACCGTGCCCAAGTTAATGTGGGTTTGGATCATGGACACATTTATTCGAAATTTGGATTGAACTCAACAAAAGTATTTGATAAGGGATGTATCGGCCCCACCGTGCCCTTGTCGATGTGTTTTGGGCTAAAGATAATTGTTAATGTAATATTATCGACCGAGAGTTCTAAAAGTAGAATCGATTAAACGTTAATCCACCGAGTTATATTGATGAAGGATGTATCGGCCCCACCGTGCCTAAATCGATATGAATTTGGGTCTTGGAATCATTTATCATAGTTGGGTAGAGGTCACTATGTAAATGCTATACTTGTTTACAAGTATTAATATAACGATAAATGTTTTGTTTTCCACTATTCCGTTATCATATTGTTCTATTTCTTTACCACAATTCATATACGATATCATTTCGATTTGATTCAAATCTCCGTTAAAATATCGTAACTAAAGACAAATATGAATTTGCTTCTGAAACCTCAAATGAACCATTGCTAAGGATCTCTTGTAAAGAGTATAGATTAAAGTTATTCATTATCAAACAGGTTTTTGATTCTTGACTAACACTTCTACTTACAATGGATTGTTTTTCATATACTTAAGTGAATTAAGTATCTTGAAGCGATAAATTGTTTTGGTAATTAGATTTGTTGGAATTCGTAATTGACCAAAATAACGCAACCACTTCAATGAAAGTTTTAAGACTAAAACGAACAAATGAAGAGTAATCTTCATAAGATTTAACTTTGCTTTTCTAAGTAAAGAATCATTGAATTTAGTGGGAGCATTCTCTTAAACCGTTAAGATGAGGACGAGGTTCAAGAAAGTAAAGATTATAATGGAATTGATACAAGGTAATGTTAAAGGCAAAGTTGTTGAGAATAACGATACTAAACCTATCAATCCCGACCGATAAAGTTTCCATTGTCTTAAAATGTTGGACACGAGAAAGGAAACTACCCGAAATTATTGAAGAATCAACAAGATTAGTTGTGGGACATCTAATGGGACATTCTTCTTTAAAAATGTTTATTTGATTAAACATAAATTTTGCTAGTACTACTTCGTCAATATTAGAAACCAGTGGAGGTTTTCATCATTATGTTTGATACATAGGATGATTAGAATATGATGACTAGCAACAATGAAGTTGAGAGAAAGAGTCATTGTGTACTAAATCTAGTTTTTGGGTTTGGAGTTATGCTTAATTGTGACTATTAAGTACATAAACTCTAAATTAGAATACAAACTTGTTACGATACAAAAGAGGTTTCACTTTTGTGACCCTTTACACCACGATTTGATATATGGCTAGCCCATTATCAAGGTGATAATATTCTAAACCAAACTAGAACGATATATCATGAAGATGATACAAGACTCAAATTGGTAACCCAAGATTAAACCTTAAAATTTTGGAATGATGAACGCAAAGAGTTATCGAATACTCTTGAAACCATTAGATTGTTAATGGTATATGCGTATCTTGTATTCAAAGCAAGATGTCTCGTGCCTTTTGTTTGAAAAAGGAGATGTAAATCATTGATCCAAAATAGGTTGATCATTTTCTTTTACCAACGATTTAAGTTGACACTAGTGTGTTCACTTAATAAGGTAAATAGAGAAATCTTTGAAGAAGTTCAAGAGTTCAAGGAATCACGATATAGTCGTGATGGGATTATCAAAGTGAAGACTTTGATATAAGCCAAAGGAAATGTGATATAGTATCACAAGTTAATCTCTCTTAGCACGCATTATGAAATAATGTGTGGATGGATAAGAAATCAAACACTATTCGATATGGTTTGGACTTCAATCAAGTTACTTTGAGTTACTTGATCCTTTTGGGGATTTTATCATTTTTGTCTAAATTATTTTTCCACTAATACGAATCATATGAGATATGAAATGGTAAGGGTACCATGGTTGTAAGTTTTCACAAGAAACAAATGCTCATTTTTCCCTTTCAATTTTCACGAGTACAACGGGTTTGCGGCTCATGAAGCTGTCTTTCTAAAATACAAGTTTATTTTTAGAAGACAGAGTGGGAGAAATTATTCAAAGATTATTCAAAGAGCCACAAAGATGTTATGTCGCAAGAAACTGGTCTTTCTTGGCTACGTGAGATGTTTTGTGTAAAACGTTGTCGCAAGAAACTGGTCTTTCTTGGCTACATGAGACGTTTTGTGTAAGACATTGTTTCTTCAAAACCTAGGAGGTAAAAATTCGTCACTTGTTAAAAATGATGAATTCATGTTACTTTTAAGAAAGTAAAGAGCTTATAACTTACAAAGAAATTGTTTGATTCAAGATTGATTACTTCTGGAAAGTAATGAACATATGACTTACATAAGAGTGTTTAAGTCACAACTCAATACAAGGCTTAGAGCCATGAAAATCCGAAATAAAAGGCTTGATTAGTGACAAAGGGTTTTGCACTAATAAAGAGAGATTTCAAGGTTTGATTGGTTGCAAAGGGTTTTGCACCAATTGAAATGCTTAAGTCTATTTGGATCTTCTTAGGGATTGTGTTTCATTATTATGAAATACATAGCGAGTGAATCTAAAACTCACTTCTTCAATTAGAAGGAATGTATTCAATACATGTCTTGAGTTTTGAAGATTCTTGCAATCCTAAGATAATGTGAAACTTAAGAGAGGGTCTTAAGTAGGACATCAATGAGTTGGAATCAACATTTTTGGATCATGTGATAAAACATTTCTCGATAAGTCGAGAAGTTGTGTTTATACATGGAGTTTAGTGGGAGTTACGGAAATTTTAATTAGTCCGATATGTGGATGACATATTGATCATCAAGAATGATTTAAGACTTTTGGAGTATTATAATACATCTTGAATATCCGGATTTATGAAGATAAATCCACATGATATTAGCGTCAGTAAGAAGTCTTATGTTGATAAGATTCATGACTAGTTCAATTAAATTGAACATATTTGATTGATTTCATTTGCTTCCGCTGCCGAATCAATTAAAAAGAAATGATGTGCAACACTTCATATACTTTGAGTATGATGAATTGTTTTCAAAATCGAATTTAAGTAATCTTTGCCAAGTACGCCATAAAGATTACCCTTAAGTGCATGCAGAAGCATTAAGGAAGTAAAGCAAAGTGTTTATGATGCAATTTTGTGTAAGTGTGTTACACAAGTGACAATTGACAATTGAGGTTGCGCATGGTTTCCGACAAAACCATAATCAAAACACATTAGGATGGTTAAGATACCATTGTGGCTATGATAATTAAGAAGTAGATTTTCTAGAATCGTTCTAGGCAATAAAGAACAATGAGAGATATTTATAACGGAAATTGAGTACACTTGCAATCATGAGATGTGCAAGAGGATGAGTCCCGCACACTCGTGAAAACAAAGTGGGAGCTATTCTTAGGCAAGAGGGCCTATGTCTTGATTGGATCTCGACACGTACTCAGAAAGTTTTGTAATGCAAATGTATACATTACAAAGGAAAACGAGTTTGTAGTAAGGTTGAGTAAGGTACAAGAAGTTGATAAAACCTACTAACCAAAGCCTTCTCATAGGCTTAACATGATGAGTCATGTCATTTCAATTAAATTGAGATGAATAACTACATAAAAGATCAAATTAGATTATAGAATATGAAGTAGTAATCAAGCATTGACTATTCATATGTGATAATCGCATTTGTCGTTTGAGTTTTACTTTAAAACTCTTTTATTTACCTTGTTACATCCAAACGGGTTGTAGAGACAATTGAACCCCGTTAAAGTGAACACGGATTAGCATGGTATTCGCCCATAGTCACTTGTATGAGGTGACGTCTCAAAGTGACTAGAGTGTGATGCGATTGATGGCAAGTTCAAGTGCCATAGAGTCATGTGAGATGACTAGTCGATCACATAGGCAGACTGTTAGGAACTTTTTGTCGGGCCTAATGACCGCTTATAGAGTTCTGGCAAATTTACATAGCCTGGTCGTGGCGAGAGCTGCTATAGTATTCAAATGAGTCGATTCTTTTGACTAAAGATTATTCACCTAAGATGGCTCAGTTTCAGATTAACTTTGATTTGTGTTACTACGACCTTCGTAAATGGGGTCAAATGGGCATATTTTGGGTTATGATGGTCGTGGCTAGTCGAAGGGAATGAGTGCGATAAGAATTGTCCATCCCCTTGTCAGGGTTAAAACAATATCTCGGGGCCACTCGAGGAGTAATGAATCGGAAATGCGTGGCCACGCTCGGAAGGTATCCGAGTGGATAAATCCGGTCAATCGATTATTCTCCGGATCGAGGAAACCATTCTTGATATGATCACTTGCAAGTACGACCGAAAGACACCTTGCATTGAGTGGGAGATAGTAATAGGACAAGAGAATTGGTGACGCACACTTGTCGAGGACAAGTGGGAGATTGTTGGGAAATGTGTCCTCAACAATAGTGCGATCACATGATTTAAATATCATTATGAAATCTCATTTTAAGAATACAATTGGGAAGTAATATTGTTACTATCAACTGGTCAACATATATCGGTAATGATTGGCTGACTAGAGTTTGACATTACTTTGTCGTGTGACGGTGGTGATCATTGACCCCTAGGTCATACCTAAAGGGCAATATCATTTAATTGATTATTTAATTAATCGTATAATGTTGCGAGTTAATTAAATTACTTGAAAATTGACGGACGATTTTGGAAGTATAATTTACGTATCAAATTGAAATGTGATTAAATGAGATACGGTCTGAGTAATCAAATTGTATAATTACTCGGATGAAATAAATTGTTTAAAGAAACAATCGAAACTGAATGAATTATTATAAATACAATCTGTTGTGATTTATAAATGGTAAAATATTTTGGCACAAGTAATTATGGAATTACTAAGTCAATTTTTGTATGTGACGTATTTTTATTAATACGTTGATTTTTAATATGTTAAAAATACATAACAAAATTTATGTCACATATGACATGTGACATATTGACAATTGACAAAAATAATATGGAATCCATATTACCAAGTGGGCCGAAAATTAGAGGGTTTATGTGCTAATTATATGTTGATTGTAATTAGTGGAAAACACAATGATTAAAAGCAAGCCTAGCCATGCAAGCCTATTGTTCCTTGTGAAGAACAACTTCTCCATGCATTGGCTCCCCAATGGCTCTCCTCTTACACGGTTTTGGGGAAGAAAAACTATCATTGTTTTTCCTATAATTTTTACCTAATAATATACTAAGAGTAGTGTATTATCATCATTCATTCACTCATCCAAAATTAGTGTTTTAGAGAGATAAAATGCTCTCTACTTCTCCCTCCATTAAAAACCGAAATATATAAGTGTTTATAAAAGTTTTTGGTTCAATTTTCTACTAAGATTAATATTATACTAGTACTTATAATATTAATTAGATTAAGTGAAAGCCTTTGGTATAAAGCTTAGGGAGAGATCTTATACTTAGATCTTGTTCATCCATAAGGGAAAGCTCAAGAATAAGAGAGAAAGGTGATCTCTCTTGTGCCCAATATAACCGAAATCTTCAATGTAAGGACATGATTTCTTCTCTTTTATTATATTGTTTGCATGCATAAAATCCGTATTTAATTTTATGACAAATTAATTAGACATTTATGAGTATGTTAGTATGTATATGAATCTACATTTCCTTCACAATTAACTTTTAACGCCATCAACCTACCAAGATATGACAATATAGTTTTATATTTATATATCCGACCACTATGCAAATATGATGCACACCCAGAGACATTACAACATGCCAAATGTATATAAAGTATGCAAACAACTGGACTCGTATAAACATTTCACCCTCGATTAAGAATCAAATTAAGCTATCCAATTTTACTCATGCTATCATGCCAGCAATGTTATCAACTAAGTTTTAATTTTATCACTTGTTAAGATATATAAATACTGAACATGCGTGCTACTATCGTCATATAAAGCATTATAAATTCACATTACTAAAGTTCATGAATTAATCAAACAACTGTATGAAACTCAACCTAGAACACACATTTTACAAGTCATGTTTCACGTTGTAACTTTCAAAGATCACGAATAAACAACCGTTCGATTAATACTTGATTCATATTATTTTTATAAAACACGGAGAGTTAAAAACACAGGGGAAAAAGAATTAGGTCTAAAGCACAAGAATTTCATTTTTAAATAATTTTACAACTCAGTTGGTCCAAACAAACATGTGACAGCAATTGGTCCAAAACTTGGGTCAGTTTGCAAAACCTACCGTTTAATATAGAGACATCAAGAATTTTTCGTGGCTTATCAATTTGAAAACATATGCGAATTTTATGATCGATGGAGTTGGAATTATGCGAAAATTATTAATACAATTTAAATGAGGATTTTTACAAAATCGTTGGTCAAAACATCACTGCACAGAAACTTCCTAACAACAACTCACTAAAATATTTATTACTCCTAATCCGTATATCATATAAGTATGAAACCAACGCCAAATGAACACTAACTCCCGAGGTTATCTCTCATTAAATTTTCATCCATAGGCAATAAACAGAAGGAAAATGGCAGTAAGGTCAATTAAAGAGTAAAATCAAACAAAACGAGTTTCAGCACTAAGTCGTTCATCTTCTATGTTCCAAACTCTTACAACCATACTATCGATACTAACCTATCCTAACTTAAATCTCACACGGTACTTACATAAACATCTACCCCATAGAATCCCTTCGCATCTCGATCTACTCCTTACATCTAAATCACGATTGCTATAACTAAAAACATGCAATTCAACAATGTTTCTAATTACTATCACAATACTATACTAGCATGGCTTCGGGATCACATAACCGCATATTACTAGGCATAATAGTACTATCAACACATCATTCAACATCCAACTAGGTAACTATCATCGACTCACAATTATTTTCATACTCACGGCTACCACAACACTTCATTGATTATTAACCTGAACTCGAAAATTTTATTTCTCATTTCCACAACATCATATGCTCACGTCATCATTCATACAAAATTCTTACCGTAGCGTTGTCCTGCAGAATGGTTAGAATATATGGGTCTCAAGGTATACATCAACTCGATTATGCAATAATCAATGTATCAATCAGTTAGCACTTATGCAACGATATAGGAATTTCATGCTCTACCTCATGCAACTTTGCTACCCTTTCTCTCATATACACTCAGGGTTTCCGGGTCAAACTGAGAGGGCCGCTGGTTTGGTGTGAGGGGGCCCCTAACTCATACCTTACCTTAGTGTGCTCCTAACAGTTCTATCCCGGGGTTCATTTTAATTAGACACATCCTATGTTCATTGGGCTCATTGGTTTAGGCCTGAGGATCGTTCGCTCTGATACCACTTTGTAACACCCCCATTTATTTAAGGTCCTGAACTAGGACTCCTCAGATAAATGACGGTGTTACCATCTCGGAAACCCGAGGCAATAGATAACAAAGGAAAGAAACACAGTACTTTATTAAAATGTTTATAGTGAGATTACAACTGGAATTAAAACAAAGCTTCCAAAAGTATGACCAAAAGATAAAGTCTGATAAAACTACTAATAAGACTAAGGTGGGCTAGGCACTAAGTCAGTCATCCAAGCTCTCTTCCCGGCCAACTCCCATCAGTCTCTGAAATACCTGTCAATCTGCTCCCCAATAATTAGATCATCACAGGCGTACACGAATACACAGGGTCAGTCGCGAAGCTGAGTATGGAAAACAATGAAACAATAAAATATGATATGCATGCTCCTCCGTCACCTCCATCTCCATCTCAACTCATATCTCATATCTCATACCTCGGACAACCCAGCCATACCGATCCCCGGTAGACTATATATATCGACCGTAGCCGATCTGCCAGCTCGCAGCTGAGGACACCAGGGCAAGTCCTGCAGAACCCGCCTGGGCCTTATCACAACTCACATCGTATCTCAACATCGTCACTCCTACACCATCCTCCAACTCCAATGCATATGGGATGCTCAACATAAATTAATGCAACACAATATATATATATATATAAATCACTGAACCGATAAATCATAAAATCATGCCCGTTAATCGATGTTGTGTTATCATACTCAATACGATCAATTCAGTCAATCACCTTCCCATATATGAATCATAACGTAAATCAACAACCACGAATCAAGTCAACACAATTAAACAACAACGATAATAAGTCAAGTGTATTTCCCTACCTCAAAGTGCCAGCAAATCCAATTAAGTAGTTCAAGCAGTCCAGAAAATAAAGCAACGAATCTGATTATCGATCCTTCACGAATCCGTCACCTAAAACAATTATAATATTTATAATTACTAACTACTAAATATAGAAATCTCCCAAAATAGAAGCTTTCCCGAAATAAAATCCCGACACCAAACTTATGTCCAACTGATAACTAAAATAACCCGATTAGTATTTGACCCAACTTCCCAAAATAGCAGGTTGCTAAAAATAGAATTTCTTAAAATGGAAACTTTTCCGTTATAGTAACTTTTCTCTTTTAACAAACCCGACTCGAAACCCGTCTTTAATTATTTAAATAACTCGGGAATTAAATTAAATAAATTATTTAGAAGACTCGGGAACTAAATTAATTATTTAGAATACGACCCCTTACGAATTATAACGATTTAAATCATGAAAACCCGTTTCAAAACTAAAACAATTCGAATAACCCGATTAAACACGACCCACACCTTCACTCTCGCTCACATCCCTCACGCACCGCCTGAACCACCCCGACAACCACCAGGCCAGCTCCCCACTTCAACCCAGCCACCCACAACCAAGCCCCACCTGGTCGACTGCCGCCGGTGAGTCGAACCAGGGCCGTCAACTGGCCTGGTTCACCACCGTGCCTCACCAAACACCCCCTGTTTATCTCTTACCACCACCGCAACCAACAACCACCCCCTGCCAAACAACCACCATCCTACTCGCCGTCAAGCAGTGCACCCAGAGTCGTGGCGCCGCGGTTCGACCTCCCCCGAGTCCACGGTGGCGCCACCCCAAACTTAACCAATCTAACCCACCTGAAAACCCGTATGAAAACCCGTGTGTCTACCCCCTGTCGACAACACCTCCTGCCGCCATTTCCACCGCCCAAAACCACCATAACCACCACCACAACACTCGTCACTGACCATCCTACCCCTATACCCCGTCAACAACCACCAGAAATGCCCCTATCAGATACGCAACCACCCACAAAACCCGACATCAAAACTAAAACAGAGGAGATGGGTTGAACTCTTACCTTTCCTGCCGCCACAGCCGCCACCAGGGTTGCCCACGGCCGTCGACAACAGCCCCTAGATCTTCCCTGTTGTGCCGTCAATCACCCACGGCCACTCTCTCTCTCTCTCTATGCGTGAAAGTTGATATGGAGGCTGATGAAAGAGGGAGGCGTGTTGAGGGAGGCGGGTTGAGGGATTAGGGTACTATTAGGTTTAGGGTTAGGGTTAGGGTTAAATGGGTTGAACATGTTATTGGGCCAACTCCAATGGGTCGAGGGTAAATGGGTTGGCTCACATTTCGAATTCCGTATAAACCCGTCTCAATTAACTTAGATTGATACAACGCGAGTCAAGTAAAATAATTAACGTAATTATCGACTCAACAATTAACCCGACTTAAAAGTAATATAAAATGTATAATAACTAATATATAATAATATTCGTTTAATCGATTATATAAAATACGGGGTATTACATTCAATATTGTCTCTACAACCCGTTTGGATGTAACAAAGTATAAAAGGAGTTTTTAGATTTAAAAAACTCGAACGACAAATGTGATTATTACATATGAATAGTCAATACCTGATTACTACTTCATACTCTTAAAACCCTAAACCCTGCATTGAGATTTAAATTTAGAACCAACTGTGCGTCACCATTCAAGGAATACCAGAATAAGGTTGAGAACCAACTGGGTAGAAAGGTTAAAGCACTCCGTTCAGATCGGGGTGGCGAATATCTTTCAAATGAGTTTGATCAACACCTTAAAGACTGTGGAATTTTTTTACAGTTAACTCCACCTGGAACACCTCAATTAAATGGTGTGTCCGAACGGAGAAATCGAACACTACTTGATATGGTTCTATCCATGATGAGTCACACGGTAGTACGTGATTCATTATGGGGTTTTGTTCTTTTGTCAACTGCTCTTATACTTAACCGAAGTCCGTCTAAAGCTGTCGACAAGACTCCATATGAAATGTGGAAGGGAACGGTCCCTAACTTGTCCTTTATTCGGGTTTGGGGCTGCGAGGCTTATGTCAAGTGGAGACACGAGGATAAACTCGGCCCGCGATCGGTCAAGACATACTTTATTGGTTATCCAAAAGGAATGTTTGGTCATTACTTCTATTCGCCTACCGAATATCGCGTTTTTGTTGCGGCTAGTGCAAAGTTCTTAGAGAAAGAATTTCTCGAGAACAAGTCAAGTAATAGAACCTTCGAGCTGTCGGAGATTCAAGAACCAACAACCGAGGAACAGATGGAGGAAGTTGTTCCTTCAACTGATAATACGGTTTCCATTTACATCTTAATTTAATTCTTATTAAATCAAAACATCTACAAATTTATCATATTATCATTTTAACATTATAAAACAACAATATCAATAAATCAAAATGGAATCAAAACAACAAAAACGAAAAATCATCTCGGCTGGAAAAAATTTTAATTCGGCCGAAACCCTTTTTTTTTCTCGAAATTTTGTTAAATTCATTTGTGAAAACCATATAAAATAATTTCGTGGCCAATTCTCTGATACCACTTTTGGGAAATATCGGTATACTTCCTCTTTAAAAATCGGATTATAACGAAATTATAATTATGAAAAACTAGTCATAAACGAATTTACATTAACAAAAGAATAGAGATTTAGAATTAACCTTTGGTCCTAGCAATTTGGCCTACGAACAATATCGAAATCGATATTCTCCTAATCGTTGCATCCAAAATACTTTGAGAAATGCCTCTCAATTTGCTAGAATGAGATCCCCAAAATTGATAATTATTTTTAGGGTTTTTGTGTTTTGTGATGATGAGAATTAGGTCAAAAATTAGGTTAAGAAAAATGATCTCCCTATTCCCCTTTAAACGGTAAAATGAGAGGAGAATAAGGGAAGATTTTTCTTCCTCTTATTCGGTTTGACCGAGTGACCCAATAAACAAATAAGGAGATAAATCTCCTTATTTTAGGTTGTTGTCTAATTGTATATTATGTGTATTATTTATCAATTGTCAAATATATCGACATGTATTAATAAGTCCACTCATAACAGTTTGCAGTCGATTTATCAATACCGGTCTGTCAACACTTATTATGACAATATCGTATAATATATACATTAACTATAAATATCGCATATTTATAATTTGCTTATTAAATATAACCGTTTACGTTTAATTACGAATTAACATCTTAATTCGTTTAAGCTAACATTATATACAATAATTAAATATAACAGTTTATATTCAATTTACGAATTTACAATTAATTCGTCTCAGCTGATATTATTTAATTGTATTAAATAATCGTCTCATCATCACATTGACTAACTGTTTAGTCAAATACATGGACTAACCTTTTAGTCATATAAGGCATCAATGTGATTATATTTCCATAATCACATCTCTCAAACACATCCTTTAGGGGTGACATTTAGGGACCAGTTGATCACCGCCATCAGTATGATAATAACGTCAAACTTCTAGCAAGCCAACCGTTATTAAGTAAACGTTAATCAACTGATAAAATACTAAGTATACCCTTGTGAACCTATAAGAGATTTATAAATTTTATCACACTAATTGTGGAGGACACAAGCTCCAACACTCTACGCACTTCGAGACGTCACCTCATACAAGTGACTATGGGCAAATACCATGTTAATCCGAGTTCACTTTAACGGGGTTCAATAATGTCTCTACAACCCGTTTGGATGTAACAAAGTATAAAGGAGTTTTTAGATTTAAAAAACTCGAACGGCAAATGTGATGATTACATATGAATAGTCAATACCTGATTACTACTTCATACTCTTATAATCCATTTCCATCTTATATGTAGTTGTTCATCTCAATGCAATTGAAATGACATATGACATTACTCATCATGTTAAGCCTATGAGAAGGCTTTGGTTAGTAGGTTTTATCAACTTCTTGTACCTTACTAAACCTTACTACATACTCGTTTTCCTTTGTAATGTATACATTTGCATTACAAAACTTTCGGAGTACATGTCTAGATCCAGTTTAGACATAAGCTCTCTAGTCATAGAACAGCTCCCACTCTTTTCACAGTGTGTGGGACCCATCCCTCTCGCACATCTCATGATTGCAAGTGTACTCAATTTACGTTATAAATATCTCTCATTGTTCTTTATTGCCTAGAACGATTCTAGCAAATCTATTTCTTAAATAACATAGCCACAATGGTTCCTTAACCATCTTCACCTGTTTTGAATATGGTTTTGTCTGAAACCTTTCGCAATCTCAATTGTCATTTGTGTAACACCCTTACACAAATTAGTTAATTGCATCAAAAACACTTTACTTTCCATCCTTAATGCTTCCTTAAGGACTTAAGAATAATCAATATGGCTACTTGGTAACTATTACTTAAATTCGATTTGAAACAATTCATCATACTCAAAGTATATGAAGTGTTATACATCATCACTCATTTAATTGATCCGACGGCGGAAGCAAATGGAATCAATCAAATATGTTCAACTTGATTAAACTAATCATGAATCTTATCAACATAAGACTTCTTATTTGACGCTAATATCATGTAGATTTATCTCCATAAATCCGGATATTAAAGATGTATTATAATACTCCAAAAGTCTTAAATCATACCCAATGATCAATATGTCATCCACATATAAGACTAATTAAAAATACCGTAACTCCCACTAAACTCCATGTATAAACACAACTTCTCGACTTATCGAGAAAAGTTTTATAACATGATCAAAACATTGATTCCAACTCATTGATGTCCTACTTAAGACCCTCTCTTAAGTTTCACATTATCTTAGGAATGCAAGAATCTACAAAACACATCACATGTATCGAATACATTCCTTCTTTAATTGAAGAAATGAGTTTTAGATTCACTTGCTATATATATATATATATATATATATCATCATAATGAAACACAATCCCTAAGAAGATCCAAATAGACTAAAGCATTTCAACTAGTGCAAAACCCTTTGCCACCAATCAAGCTTTGATATCTAACAATTCACTTGGAATTTATTTCGGATTTTCATGGCCCTAAGCCTTGTATTGAGTTGTGACTTAAACACTCTCATGTAAGTCATAGACTTAAACACTCTCATGTAAGTCATATATTCATTACTTTCCAGAAGTAACTTGAATCAAACAATTTTTTGTAAGTTGTAAGCTCTTTACTTTCTTAAAAGTAACATGAATTCATCATCTTCAACAAGTGATGAATTTAACCTCCTAGGTTTCGAAGAAACAACGTCAAAAAATACAGTTTCTTGCGTCATACAATTTCATAAAATTTTTGACACAATTCTTTTGTGGCTCTTGAATAATTTCTCCCACTCTGTCTTTTAGAAATAAACTTGTATTCTAGAAAGACAGCTTCACGAGCCACAAACCCGTTGTACTCGTGATTATTGTAAGGAAAATTGAGCATTTGTTTCTTGTGAAAACTTACAAGCATGGTACCCTACCATTTCATATCTCATATGAATCGTTTTAGATTTAGTGGAAAAATTATTTAGACAATATGATAAAATCCCCAAAAATAAGATCAAGTAACTCAAAGTAACTTTATTGAAGTCCAAACCATATCGAATAGGGTTTGATTTCTTTATCCAACCACATTATCCCATAATGTGTGCTAAGAGAGATTAACTTGTGATACTATATCACATTTTATTTGGCTTATATCAAAGTCTTCACTTTGATAATCCCATCACGACTAGATCGTGATTCATGGAAGTCTTTGGACTTCTTCAAAGATTTCTCTTTTTACCTTATTAAGTGAACATATTGGTGTCAACTTAAATCGTTGGTAAAAGAAAATGATCAACCTATTCTGTATCAATGATTTACAACCTCGATCTCCTTTTCAACCCAAAAGCACGAGATATCTTGCTTTGAATACAATATACGCATATACCATAAGATTAACAATCTAATGGTTCCAAGAGTACTCGATAACTCTTTGCGTTCATCATTCCAGATTTTAAGGTTTAATCTTGGGTTACCAATTTGAGTCTTGCATCATCTACATGATGTATCATTCTAGTTTGGTTTAGAATATATTCACCTTGATAATGGGCTAGCCATACATCAAATCGTGGTGTATAGGGTCACAAAAGTGAAACCTCTTTTGTATCTTAACAAGATTATATTCTTATTCAGAGTTTATGCACTTAATAGTCATAATTAAGGTACAACTATAAACCCAAAACTAGATTGATTACACAATGACTCTATCTCTCGACATTATTTGATGCTAATCGTCATATTATTATCATCTTATGTATCGAATACAATGATGAAAACCTCCACTGGTTTCTAATATTGACGAAGTAGTATTTAGCAAAATTTATGTCAATCAAATAAACATTTAAAGAAGAAGGTCTCATTAGATGTCCCACAACTAACTTGTTGATTCTTCAATAATTTGGGGTAGTTTCCTTTCTAGCGTCCAACAATTAAGACAATGGAAACTTTATCGGTCGGGATTGATAGGTTTAGTATCGTTATTCTCAATAACTTTACTTTTAACATTACCTTGTATCAATTCCATTCTAATTTTACTTCTTTAAACCTCATCCTTTTCTTAACGGTTTAAGAGAATGCTCCCACTCATTTCAATGAGTCATTGCTAAGAGAAGCAAAATTGAAATTCATGAAGACTACTCTTCATTCGTTTGTTTAGTCTTAAAACTTTCATTGAAGTGGTTGCGGTATTTTGGTCAATTGCGATTTCTAACAAATCTAGTCACCAAAATGATTTAACGTTTCAAAGGACTTAATTCAATTAAGCATATGAGAAACAATTCATTGTAAGTATATATGTTAGTCAAGAATCAAAAACCCTTTTGATCACGAATAACTTTCATCTATACGCTTCACAAGAGATCCTTCCAATGGATAACACGAGGTTTTAGAAGAAAATTCATATTTTGTCTTTAGTTACGATGTTTTAATGGAGATTTGAACTAAAATCGAAATGATATCGTATAAATTGAGGTAAAGAAATAGAACAATATGATAACGGAATAAAGAAAACAAAACATTTATCGTTATAATAATACTTGTAAATAATTTTACAAGTAAAGCATTTACATAGTGACCTCTACCCAACTATGATAAATGATTCCAAGATCCAAATTCATATTAACTTGGGCACGGTGTAGCCGATTCATCCCTTATCAATATAACTCGGTGGATTAACTCTTTAATCGATTCTACTTTTAGAACTCTTGTTAAATACTTTATCTTTAGCCCAAAACACATCCGGCAATGGTCGAGAATACTTTTGTTGAGTTCAACCCAAATTTCGAATAAATGTGTCCATGATCCAAATTCAGATTAACTTGGGCACGGTGTGGCCGATACATCCCTTATCAACATGAATTCGGTGGATAGACATTTATCACCCACTTCCCCTACGTAACAAGGTTTGTACCCCGGTGTGGTCGAGCGCACTCCCTCACCAAATAGGTTTTCATGGTTTCTACTTTTTGGTAAGGCTAAGTCTCAATTGTTTATTTTAGCGAGAGGTCATGTCAATTTATTATCTATCACGTTTTAAGTGAACTAAAGCGGTGAACTACGATAATTCTAATTGACACGGTCGATAAACTCGATTAAAATGCATGTTTAGCTATGGCGATTTAGCGATGCATGCAACATATAAATAAAGTGCAAAGCATAAAATAATAAAATCCTAGTATAGCCTTCCTAAAATAGTAAATCTAATAAACTATTACAAATTCGGAAACCAACTCCTTTGGTCCCTTGAACTTCGGTCTTGGCACGCACTTCAAGGCAACACCTTCTTTGATGGATCGCCTTCTCGAGTGGCACCGTCTTCAAAGAACTCCGGAATAATTAAATTACAAAATGTATTACAAAATTTCCTATAATACATTTGTAATAAAGAATAAAAATAAATCTATTACATTACAAAACGGTGATACGAGATCACAATAATTACAACCGAATCGATATTCCCATACATTTCGGGTAATATCAATTAAAACTAAGGCCATACCAAGTAAAATTACATAATTCAAAAATTACATAAAATTAAAATATGACAATCATAAATAAAATGCAGCATTATAATATGTATGAACATGCGAAATTTTATGCTAAATCGCCTTTTAAGAGCCAATATCGTATATTTATCGGTTTTTATGGATTTGCGTGATTTAACTTATTAAAATCCCAATAATTACATAAATTCATATTTATGTACAAGTTAATTACCCTAACCATCTTAGGGATCAAAATTAGTCTCCATTAACATTTTGACAATAATTAACTTTGATTTCTAATATTGTTCATAAAAGGACCTAAAATTACAAAAATAAGCTATAAACTTCAAATTAAATTATAAAAATTTCAAATAATTTCGAAATTTGAAATTTAAACTCATGAACATTCTGGAAAAATACCATGACACTCATATGTTCAAAACTTAGGTTAAAAATTTCGAAAATTTATCGAGAAAAACATTGTTGCGGTTTATCGGTTTTAACAAATATGACCACAAAAATATGAGAAAAATTATTTTCATCAACTTTTCACTTTTAGATCTGAAATATATGATAAAATTCAACATGTGAGGTTTTTCCTTTAGTCATGAAGTATGTTTTAGCATTATTACTAATTATAGTCACTATTTATGTGATTTTTCATCAAAAATTCATAAATCATGCATAAAGACTTCATTATAGCCAAATATTTTACACACATCTTGTAAAATTGCATGTGACAACATACTAAATTTCCATGACCAGATTCGAAATATAACTCATATTAACCTATTTACCCATTTAAATACGAGTTTAATTTAAAAAATCCATATTTCGAGCAAAACAACTCATTTTAACATGAAAATTTACAGGCCATCATTAGATAATATATGTGAAAACATATCCAAAAACCACTGAAAAAATCGAAGTTTAGCTATTTTTTGTCCAAAAATGACATTTTTATCAAAAAAAAATCACATTTTAATGCCAATATTATATATAATGAACAATAAAATCCATAAATAAACCAAAATGTCCTAAAATCCATAAATAAACATGCAAAGTTATTTATAGGTTTATCTTCATAAATCCAAATTAATTAGTTTTGTATGTTAATCTTATAACTCGGAAAAACTATAAACCGATTTGCATGCAAACAACCTAAGGCTCATGATACCGCTTGTTTGATTCATTAATATCATTAATTTACATATTCATATATGAAATAATTTATTTAGTCATAAAATAAATGTTAGATCTTATGCATGCAAACTAAAAAGATGAGAAAAGAAATCATCTTTCTTACTTTGGGATTTCGGATATCAGGGTGTTGGGAAATGTGTCCTCAACAATAGTGCGATCACATGATTTAAATATCATTATTAAATCTCATTACAAGAATACGGAAGGGATGATACATATATATATATATATATATAGTCAACTGGTCCACACATATCGGTAATGATTGGCTGGCTAGAGTTTGACATTACTGTCGTGCGACGGTGGTGATCAGTTGATCCCTTGAGGTCACACCTAAAGGACGATTCCCTTAATTGAAAAGGTTAATTAATTGTATACCGATACAGATTAATTAATTCCTTAAAATTGAACAATTCAATTTGTGAGAGAGAATATTGATATCTTATTATAATGGGATTAAATAAGATTTATTTTAGTAAATAAAATGCTTTATTACTAAAATTGTTTATTGTTTGAGAAACAATAAAGATAAGAATGAATGGTTGATTATAATTACAAGATATTGTGAATTATAATTATATGACCCATTTTATTTATGTGATCAAGTATCACTAGTCAATTTGTTGAATGTAATTTAATTAATTTATAAAATGATATTTACGTGATAAATATGCATTTAATTAATTAGTAACATGTATCATACTACATGTGACATATTGTGTGACAAATGACAAATTGACAAAATAAAATGGTAGTCCATTTTATGCATATATGGACCGAAATATGGAAAGAGTTAGTGGGTTTTGGTTGTTTTATTTTATTTAATAAAATGGCATGATGATGCCTACCTACAACTAGCCTTACACCTACTCTTACACATCTATTTCTTGTGAAGACAAAAAGTAAAAATAGATGCCCTATTTTTCTTTAATCCAACCGTGGAAAATAAATGGGCAAGTGAATTAATTCACTCATCATTCATTCTAATACATTACATGCAAAAAGTTCATGTATTTTTCCTCTCTTCTCTCTCTTTAATCTTCATCAAAAAGATGAGTTTTTGATTCAAATTTGTTCAATAGATTACTAAAATTATCAATGTAATATATGAGTATTAGTAATCAATTTTAAGGTAAACCACAATATAAATATCTAGTACATATTAGTTTGTGGGTTTAAGGGATAGTCTTGGGTGCTACTAATTGGAGGGCTTCTATTTTGAGGTCATGTATGTTCATCCAATATTGGAAAGCTCAAGAACTAACAAGAAGGAGATCTTGTTGGTGCCCATTTGACCGAAATTTATTTGGTGAGAAATTGATTTTCTTATCTCTTTTGTTTTAGTTTGCATGCATAAGATTTGTAATTAATTTTATGACTAAATTAATTTGAAACATATATGAATATGTTAAAAATGAGATATATATTTCCAACAAGTGGTATCAGAGCACAAGGTTGTTTGCATGCAAATCGGTTATAGTTTTTCCGAGTTATACGATTAACATATAAAACTTGTAAATTTGTGTTATTATGATATATCACGAAAATAAATTTTTGCATGTTAAAGTTTCTGATCCTAAAATGTATTTAGGATATTTTGGTTAAATTATGGATTTTATTGTTCATTTTATATTATATTGGCATTAAAATGTGATTTTTATGATAAAAATGTCATTTTTGGACGAAAATTAGCTAAACTTCGAATTTTACAGTGGTTTTTGGATATGTTTTCACATATATTATTTTTAGATGATCTGGAAATTTTTATAATTTTATGAGTTCTTATGCTCGAAATATGGATTTTTCATTTTAAAAATCGAATTTAAATGAAAAATAGGTTAATATGAGAAATATTTCGAATCTGGTCATAGAAATTTAGTATATTGTCACATGCAATTTTACAAGATGTGTGTAAAATAATTGGCTATAATGAAGTCTTCATGCATGATTTATGGATTTTTGATGAAAAATAGCATAAATAGTGACTTAATTAGTGAATAATTGCTAAAACATACTTCATGACTAAGGAAAAACGTTACATGTTGCATTTTATTATCTTTTTCAGATCTAAAATTGAAAAGTTGATGAATATAATTTTTCTCATGTTTTTATGATTTTTATTGATAAATCCGATAAACCGCAACATTGTTTTTCCCGATAACTTTCGAAATTTTTAACCTAAGTTTTTGAACATTATGAGTGTCATGGTATTTTTCCAGAATGTTCATGAGTTTAAATTTCAAATTTTGAATTTATTTGAAATTTTTGTGATTTATTCGAAGTTTATAGCATTTTATTGTAATTTTGAGTCCATTAATGAACAATTCTAAGTAATATAAGTTAATTATAGTCAAATAGTTAGTGAAGACTAATTTTGAGTCCTAAGAAGTTAGGGTAATTAACTTTTGCATAAATATGTATTTATGTAATTATCGTGATTATAAAACGTTGAATCACGCAAATCCGTAAAAACCGTGTAATATACGATATTGGCTCCTTAAAGGCGATTTAGCATAAAATTGGGCATGTTCATACATATTATAATGCTGCATTTTATTTATGATTGTCATAATTTTATTTTATGTAATTTTTGAATTATGTAATTTTACTTAGTATGGCCTTAGTTTTTAATTGGTATTACCCGAAATGTATGGGAATATCGATTCGGTTGTAATTTATTATGATCTCGTATCACCGTTTTGTAATTTAATAGAATTATTTTTATTTTAATTACAAATGTATAATAGGAAATTATGTAATTTGTTATGTAATTTATTTATTTTGGAGTCCCATAAAGACGGTGTCACTCAAGAAGGCGATACATAAAGACGGTGTTACTGCCTCAACCGAAGTTCAAGGGACCAATGGAGTTGGTTTCCGAATATGTAATACTTAAATAGTTTTTCTATTTTAGGAAGGCCATACTAGGATTATTTTATTTATGCTTTGCATTTTATTTATATGTCGCATGCATCGCTAAATCGCCATAACTAAAACATGCATCATCTTTTAATCGAGTTTATCGACCGTGTCAATTATAATTATCGTAGTTCACCGCTTTAGTTCACTTAAAACGTGATAGATAATAAATTGACATGATCTCTCGCTAAAAATAAACAATTGAGACTTAGCCTTACCAAATAGTAGAAACCATGAAGTACCAGTTTCGCAAGGGAGTTGAGCCGGCTTTACCGTAAGACAAACCTTGTTACGTTGGTGAAGTGGGTGATAAATGTCTATCCACCGAATTTATGTTGATGAGGGTTTCATCGGCTACCCCGTGCCCTAGATGATGTGGATTTGGATCATGGACACATTTATTCGAAATTTGGGTTGAACTCAACAAAAGTAATTGATAAGGGTTTCATCGGCTACCCCGTGCCTTTGTCGGATGTGTTTTGGGCTAAAGATAAATGTTAATGTAATTTTATCGACCGAGAGTTCTAAAAGTAGAATCGATTAAAGAGTTAATCCACCGAGTTATAATGATAAGGGTTTCATCGGCTACCCCTTGCCCATGTTAATATGAATTTGGATCTCGGAATCATTTATCATAGTTGGGTAGAGGTCACTATGTAAATGCTTTACTTGTTATTTACAAGTATTAATAAAACGATAAATGTTAAGTTTTCCACTATTCCGTTATTATATTGTTCTATTTCTTTACCACAATTCATATACGATATCATTTCGATTTTTTCAAAATCTCCATTAAAACATCGTAACTAAAGACAAATATGAATTTGCTTCTAAAACCTCAAATAAACCATTGCTAAGGATCTCTTGTAAAGAGTATAGATTAAAGTTATTCATTATCAAACAGGTTTTTGATTCTTGACTAACACATCTACTTACAGTGAATTGTTTCTAATTTTGGTAACAAGATTTGTTGGAAATCAAAATTGACCAAAATAACGCAACCACTTCAATGAAAGTTTTAAGACTAAAACGAACAAATGAAGAGTAATCTTCATGAATTCAATTTTGCTTCTCAAAGCAAAGACTCATTGAAATGAGTGGGAGCATTCTCTTAAACCGTTAAGATGAGGACGAGGTTCAAGAAGTAAAGATAATAATGGAATTGATACAAGGTAATGTTAAAAGTAAAGTTATTGAGAAATGACGATACTAAACCTATCAATCCCGACCAATAAAGTTTCCATTGTCTTAAATGTTGGACACAAGAAAGGAAACTACCCCAAATTATTGAAGAATCAACAAGTTAGTTGTGGGACACCTAATGGGACCTTCTTCTTTAAATGTTTATTTGATTAAACATAAATTTTGCTTGTACCACTTCGTCAATATTAGAAACCAGTGGAGGTTTTCATCATTGTATTCGACACATAAGATGATTAGAATATGAGGACTAGCAACAATAATGTCGAGAGATAGAGTAATTGTGTACTCAATTGTGACTATTAAGTGCATAAACTCTAAATAAGAATATAAACTTGTTAAGATACAAAAGAGGTTTTCACTTTTGTGACCCTATAGACCACGATTTGATGTATGGCTAGCCCATTATCAAAGTGATTATATTCTAAACCAAACTAGAATGATACATCATGTAGGTGATGCAAGACTCAAATTGGTAACCCAAGATTAAACCTTAAATTCTGGGATGATGAACGCAAAGAGTTATCGAGTACTCTTGAAACCATTAGATTGTTAATGGTTTATGCGTATCTTGTATTCAAAGCAAGATATCTCGTGCCTTTTGGTTGAAAAGGAGATCGAGGTTGTAAATCATCGATCCAAAATAGGTTGATCATTTTCTTTTACCAACGATTTAAGTTGACACGAATATGTTCACTTAATAAG
Source organism: Silene latifolia (assembly GCF_048544455.1). NCBI lineage: Eukaryota > Viridiplantae > Streptophyta > Magnoliopsida > Caryophyllales > Caryophyllaceae > Silene > Silene latifolia. Next base: position 51,690,382 of record NC_133529.1, on the reverse strand, counting down.
GTAAATAGAGAAATCTTTGAAGAAGTTCAAAGTGTTCAAAGAATCACGATTTAGTCGTGATGGGATTAGCAAAGTGAAGACTTTGATATAAGCCAAAGGAAATGTGATATAGTATCACAAGTTAATCTCTCTTAGCATGCATTATGGAATAATGTGTGATTGGATAAGAATTCAAACGCTATTCGATATGGTTTGGACTTCGATCAAGTTACTTTGAGTTACTTGATCCTTTTGAGGATTTTATCATTTTGTCTAGATTATCTTTCCACTAAATCTAAAATGATTCATATGAGATATGAGATGGTAGGATGCCATGTTTGTAAGTTTTCACAAGAAACAAATGCTCATTTTTCCCTTCATTTATCACGAGTACGACGGGTTTGCGGCTCGTGAAGCTGTGTTTCTAAAATTCAAGTTTATTTTTAGAAGACAGAGTGGGAGAAATTATTCAAGAGCCACAAAGAATGTTATGTCGCAAGAAACTGGTCTTTCTTGGCTACGTGAGACGTTTTGTGTAAGACATTGTTTCTTCAAAACCTAGGAGGTTAAATTCGTCACTTGTTAAAGATGATGAATTCATGTTACTTTTAAGAAAATAAAGAAAGTAAAGAGCTTACAACTTACAAAAAAATTGTTTGATTCAAGTTGATTACTTCTGGAAAGTAATAAACAAATGACTTACATAAGAGTGTTTAAGTCACAACTCAATACAAGGCTTAGAGCCATGAGAATCCGAAATAAAAGGCTTGATTAGTGACTAAGGGTTTTGCACTAATAAAGACAGATTTCAAGGTTTGATTGGCTGCAAAGGGTTTTGCACCAGTTGAAATGCTTAAGTCTATTTGGATCTTCTTAGGGATTGTGTTTCATTATTATGAAATACATAGCGTGTGAATCTAAAACCCACTTCTTCAATTAGAAGGAATGTATTCAATACATGTCTTGAGTTTAGTAGATTCTTGCAATCCTAAGATAATGTGAAACTTAAGAGAGAATCTTAAGTAGGACATCAATGAGTTGGAATCAACATTTTGATCATGTGATAAAACTTTTCTCGATAAGTCGAGAAGTTGTGTTTATACATGGAGTTTAGTGGGAGTTACGGAAATTTTAATTAGTCTTATATGTGGATGACATATTGATCATTGCGAATGATGTAAGACTTTTGGAGTATTATAATACATCTTTAATATCCGGATTTATGAAGATAAATCCACATGATATTAGCGTCAATAAGAAGTCTTATGTTGATAAGATTCATGACTAGTTCAACCAAGTTGAACATATTTGATTGATTCCATTTGCTTCCGCTGCCAAATCAATTAAATAAAAAATGATGTATAACACTTCATATACTTTGAGTATGATGAATTGTTTTCAAAATCGAATTTAAGTAATCTTTGTCGAGTAAGCCATAAAGATTACCCTTAAGTGCTTGCAGAAGCATTAAGGAAGTAAAGCAAAGTGTTTATGATGCAATTTTGTGTAAGGGTGTTACACAAGTGACAATTGAGAATTGAGATTGCGCGTGGTTTCCGACAAAACCATAATCAAAACACATCAGGATGGTTAAGATACCATTGTGGCAATGTTAATTAAGAAGTAGATTTTCTAGAATCGTTCTAGGCAATAAAGAACAATAAGAAATATTTACAACGGAAATTGAGTACACTTGCAATCAAGAGATGTGCAAGAGGATGAGTCCCGCACACTGTGAAAACAGTGGGAGCTATTGTTAGGCTAGAGGACCTATGTCTTGATTGGATATCGACACGTACTCAGAAAGTTTTGTAATGTAAATGTATACATTACAAAGGAAAACGAGTATGTAGTAAGGTTGAGTAAGGTACAAGAAGTTGATAAAACCTACTAACCAAAGCCTTCTCAAAGGCTAAACATGATGAGTCATGTCATTTCAATTGAATTGAAATGAATAACTACATACAAGATCAAATTAGATTATAGAACATGAAATAGTAATCAGGCATTGACTATTCATATGTGATAATCGCATTTGTCGTTCGAGTTTTTCCTTTAAAACTCTTTTATTATACTTTGTTACATCCAAACGGGTTGTAGAGACAATTGAACCCCGTTAAAGTGAACACGGATTAGCATTGTATTCGCCCATAGTCACTTACATGAGGTGACGTCTCGAAGTGACTAAAGTGTGATGCGATTGATGGCAAGTTCAGGTGCCATAGAGTCATGTGAGATGACTAGTCGATCACATAGGCAGACTGTTAGGAACACTTTGTCGGGCAGTGACCGCTTATAGAGTTCTGGCAAATTTATATAGCCTGGTCGTGGCGAGAGCTACTATAGTATTCTAATGAGTCGATTCTTTTGACTAAAGACTGTTCGCCTAAGATGGCACAGTTTCAGATTAACTTTGATTTGTGTTACTACGACCTTCGTAAATCGGGTCAAATGGGCATATTTTGGGTTATGATGGCTGTGGCTAGTCGAAGGGAATAAGTGCGATAGGAATTGTCCACCCCCTTGTTAGGGTTAAAACAATATCTCAGGGCCACTCGAGGAGTAATGAACTGGAAATGCGTGGCCACGCTCGGAAGGTATCTATGATAGATAAATCCGGTCAATCAGTTATTCTCCAGATCGAGGAAACCACTCTCGATATGATCACTTGCAAGTACGACCCGAAAGACATCTTGCATTGAGTGGAAGATAGTAATAGGACAAGAGAATTGGTGACGCACACTTGTCGAGGACAAGTGGGAGATTGTTGGGAAATGTGTCCTCAACAATAGTGCGATCACATGATTTAAATATCATTATTAAATCTCATTACAAGAATACGGAAGGGATGATACATATATATATAGTCAACTGGTCCACACATATCGGTAATGATTGGCTGGCTAGAGTTTGACATTACTGTCGTGCGACGGTGGTGATCAGTTGATCCCTTGAGGTCACACCTAAAGGACGATTCCCTTAATTGAAAAGGTTAATTAATTGTATACCGATACAGATTAATTAATTCCTTAAAATTGAACAATTCAATTTGTGAGAGAGAATATTACCAAAATTTGTTCAATAGATTACTAAAATTATCAATGTAATATATGAGTATTAGTAATCAATTTTAAGGTAAACCACAATATAAATATCTAGTACATATTAGTTTGTGGGCTTAAGGGATAGTCTTGGGTGCTACAAATTGGAGGGCTTCTATTTTGAGGTCATGTATGTTCATCCAATATTGGAAAGCTCAAGAACTAACAAGAAGGAGATCTTGTTGGTGCCCATTTGACCGAAATTTATTTGGTGAGAAATTGATTTTCTTATCTCTTTTGTTTTAGTTTGCATGCATAAGATTTGTAATTAATTTTATGACTAAATTAATTTGAAACATATATGAATATGTTAAAAATGAGATATAGATTTCCAACACAGGGCACCAACAAGATCTCCTTCTTGTTAGTTCTTGAGCTTCCTTATAATGGATGAACAAAAGGTCCAAAATAGAACCTCTCCCAAAAGCATATATCCAAGAAAATCCCTTAATAACTTATATAATTATGAACTAGTAATAATATAAGTATTACTTAAAATTTGACACAAAAATATTAATTTGTTCTCTTGAATATTTCGGTCAAGAGAGGAGTGATTTGTGTGTTTTTTTGTTTCTCTAAGTTTTCACAAATTATAGAGAGAATTCATTTTCTTACACTAGAAAATATGAGTTGAAGTTGTGAATCAATGATAGATGAAAAACTCTATCTTTTCTCTTGGAAAAACCGGTTGTAGGAGGGAGTAGAAGCCAATGCATGAGCTTGTTTTTCTACCCAAGAAAAATAGGCATGCAAGGCTACAAGTAGGGTTTGATCATTGTGTTTTCCACTTAAAAATAAAAACACAATATAAACCTAATACTCCCTCCTTTTTCGGCACACTTAAATAAAATGGGTAGGTCCATTTTATTTTTGTCATTTGTCAATTGTAACATATGTGACATGTTACTTGACATGTGAAATTGTAATGTATTTTTAACATATTAAAAATCAACATACTCATAAAATATGTCATATACAAAATCGACTAGTAATTCGTAATTACTTGTACCAAAACGGTTTATCAAATTATAAATTACAACGTCTTGTATTTATAATAAATTATTCATTCAATTTCAATTTCAATTGTTTCGTAAACAATAATTTTCTCTAAGTAATAAAACAATTCGATTACTTAGACCGTATATAATTTAATCGAATTACATTAAGACACGTTAACTTTACTCACAAAATCATCCGTCAATTTTAAGCAATTTAATTAACTCGTATCGGCATACGATTAATTAAATAATCAATTAAGAGTATTTCCCTATAGGTATGACCTAAGGGGATCAACTGATCACCACCGTCGCACGACAGTAATGTCAAACTCTAGTCAGCCAATCATTACCGATATGTGTGGACCAGTTGACTGTAAAATATTACATCCCACATGTATTCTTAAAATGTGATTTAAACATGTGATCATCATGATCAACAGTTGTGATCGCATTATTGTCGGAGGACTCATATTCCAACATGACCACCTAATGAAGCAACTACAGAAGACAATGGCTGATCTTTCAGTATGGCAACTGGTTGGTAGTTAATCTCCACATCTCTAAGCTTTACTACAAGCATTGGCTAACCTCAACATAGCACATGACTGTACTCCTGACGATGTAGCTAGTCAACCTAGTCCTCCAGGACTCAATCAAGCTAAGTAACCCAGTTACTTTCTCGGATGAAGATTTGCCACCTTTTGGCGTCAGTCACAATCTAAACTTGTACATCACGGTCACATGACTAACCAAGGTGTTCGTGCATACGATGGGACGCGGCGTAATGTGAGAGGCCATATCAATCTGACTATAGCTACTGGACCAATCGAAAGAAAGGTCAATTTCCGGATAGTAGACATCGAGGCGTCATTTAACATACTTCTAGAGAGGCCATGGATTCACGCTTCCAAAGCTGTGACATCCACACTTCATCAAAAGATCAAAATCCCTTTAGATAGTTGAGTAGTGACGATCACTTCGAAACCTATCAAAGTAGTAATAGAGAAAATGTCCAACAATCAAGTCGTGTCAGATCCAGTGCACGAGTTAGGAGGATTCCAGATCATCAACCTTGTAGAAAGTGAATTACCACCTCTATAATTCAACCCATATTCAAACCTGGTGGTCAACCACATACTCAAATCCCAGGAATACTTCCCAGGTATGCCACTAAACCCTATCTGGAGCAACACCTTCCCACCATTCAAAGAAGGCCACTCCCAGAAGATACCATTAGGATTGGGATACGAGCCTACAATATCTGAAGCTTTCGAAAAGCTCGCTCAAGTTCACGATCACAAACATCGATGAGTCACTTTATGGGTACTTCGTCAAGGAAGAAAACCATGAATCTTTTCGCGGATTTCCAAAACCCTGGATGTTCAAAGGAACCAAGCTAGCCGGGATCGAAGTATTCCAGGATTTTTATTTCATTCCTCAAGAAACGGTTCTTGTCGTTAAAGCTCGTCTGACACCTTGTTTCAACGAACAAGCTGTTGGCCTTTTGTTCGGAGAAGATCGATTCGTCAAGGCAGCCCAAGCAAGATTATTACCGTGATACTACAAGATGACCATTTCAACCCTGCAACGCTCATCACGGATGCAAATCCAGCCAAACAGGAGAGAGGATGGAGAAAATCAATCAAATGGACCAATAACCAGGGAAGGCTCTTCAAAATCACAACTGGAGAAGGCTAGATGTTCAATTGGGAACCAAAAGATGACGAATTTGAATCTGAGTCAGGGTGGGAGTCAAAAACCGAGTCTAAGTCTAGGCAAGTCGTTAGAGAGTCTCCCCATGTTGTCTCTCCCTATCCCATCGTCTCTCCTAGTTTAGCATCATCTAGTAACAGTAGCTTGGGGAATGCCCCGTCAACTGCCCATTTTCTGCCACTGACTACCGTGCAGATGGCTTCTTTGTTTCAGCGATTTTCAAACATTATATGAATAAATCTGATTCTGCTTACTCTTCGTGTTATCGTGATTGCAATTATGTATACGATGATACTGAGGATGATCCTGACCCAGACTCAATCGAACAACCACCTTATATAATAAAACAAATACTGGAGGAGGGGAAAGGGGAAGCAATTATAGTGAAAACTGAACCTATCAACGTAAGGATAGATTTAGAACCCCAAGAACTTAGGATAGGAACAACCCTAGACCCAAATGAAAGAGCTCGCTTCATCAACATTCTTCACGAATTCAAAGACATTTTTGCTTGGTCGTATAAGGATATACAAGGGATAGACAGGGATATTACAGAACATCGAATCCAAATCAATCAAGATTTCAAACCCGTAAAGCAGAAGCTTCGCCGAATGAGAACAAAATGGGCTCTCAAGATTAAGGAGGAAGTGGAGAAGCAATTCAAAGTCGGGTTCATCAAAATTTTCGAGTACCCAGACTGGGTGGCTAACATAGTCCCCGTACCGAAAAAGGATTGGCGAATCTGGGTTTGTGTTGATTTCAGAGATCTAAAAAAGGCTTGTCCAAAAGCCGATTTCCCACTCCCACACATCTACGTACTAGAGATAATACAACAGATCACGCACTCCTTTATTTTATGGATGGATGTGAGGGATATAACTAGATCAATATGGATGAAGAAGATATGCGTAAAACGGCGTTCGTCACTCAGTGGGGTACCTATTGCTACACCGATATGCCGTTTGGATTAATAAATCCTGGATCAACATATCAACGGACCATGACTACCCTATTGCATGCCATGATACACAAAGAAGTAGAAGTACATGTAGATGACACGATCGTCAAATACAAGGATAGATAAGTTAACATCGCCAACCTTCGCAAATTCTTTCTCAGATTGCGCAAGTACAACATGAGACTTAATTCTCAGAAGTGAGCATTCAGAGTCACATCCGACACACTATTGGCATATGTAGTCAATCAGAGGGGAATAGAGATTGATCCATCCAAGATCAAGGCTCTAATCGAGATGCCACGGACAGAAAATGAAGTTCGAGGATTCCTGGGCAAGGTGCAATACATAAGCCGTTTTATCCCAAAGCTCACTATGATTTGCGAACCTATATTCAAAAAGCCCAAGAAAATGGACCACACCATGTGGGACGAGGATTGTCAAAGGGCATTTGACAGAATCAAGGAGATATTGGCCAAGCCACCTGTTTTAATGCCACCACCGAAAGATCAACCTTTATTTCTCTACCTCACAGTCACAGAAACAGCCATGGGGGCTATGCTCGCACAAGTCGTCGGGAACGAATAAAGAGCTATCTACTACCTTAGCAAGAAGTTCATGGAATATGAGAATAAGTATACACCACTTGAAAAGACATGCCTCGGTCTTGTGTGGGCAACCAAGAAACTATGCCATTATATGCTTAACTACTCCGTCAAGGTGTACTCGAAGATGGACCCTGTCAAATACATTTTCGAAAAACCTGTCTTAAATGGGCGTTTGGAAAGATGGACTTTGATGCTCTCAGAGTTGAATCTCAAATATGTACCTCTGAAGGTCATTAAAGGACGAGCAGTGGCCGAATTCTTCTCAGACAACCCCATTCATGATACCCAAGTAATAGATACATGGTCATTTCCAGATGAAGATATTCTACACACCAATACATAATCATGGGACCTCTATTTCGATGGGGCTTCTATTTTAAGAGGGTATGATATAAGAGTGTTGCTCAATTCTCCTGAAGGCGAGCATATACCAATTTCTTCCAAACTCGACTTCGAGGTAACCAATAACGCAATGGAATATGACGCCTGCCTCATCGGTTTACAAGCAGCAGTCAGTTAAGGCATCAAGAGACTTCGACTCCACGACGACTCGTCTTTGATCAACAATCAAATTACTGGATCTTGGAAAATCCGAAGTGAAAGTCTTACGCCATATCAAGACAAGATAGATCAAGTGGCTAATTATTCGACCAAGTGGTTTACTTACATCTACCTCGAGAAGAAAATCAGTTTCCAGACACTCTATGAAACTTGCATCCTTGATCAACATGCCCGACAGCATGATAGAACTGCCACTATGCAATGAACGACGGTCCAAACCCACTTATGTGCATTTTCTTACCAATGAAAAAGAAAATAAGGAGGAGCCTTATTATCATGCCATTCTGAATTACAAGCTCAGTGGCGCGTACCCACCCGACATGGATATGAGGGGACAACGAGCGATTCGTCTACTATCATCTCAATATGTCCTAAATCAAGGAGAATTATACAAGATAAAGCCACAAGGCGTAATTTTACTTTGCCTTGATCATTCTAAAGTAAAGAAAGGTATGGAAGAAGTCCATTATGGAGAATACGGTCCTCATATGAGTGGTCCCAAGTTGTCAAAGAAAATCATGCGTCTAGGATATTATTGGACAACAATGGAGACATATTGCATTAAATACGTAAGGCATTGCAACAATTGCCTGATCTTCGGGAATGTACAACATGTCCCACCATCTCTACTATACACGATGACTTCTCCTTGGCCGTTTGTGGACATGGGCTACATGCACGCCAAGCCAACCTGTGGACGTACATTGGTCTTTTGAAAGCCACGCTCGGCGGCGTAAAAATGCTTTCGACCGGATCGCTTTAGATCGGTCGGTTTCGTCTCGGTAAAGGTCTCGAAACGATATAGAGAAGTTCGGAGTCGCCACCAAGCATTTGTGGGATGCTTGGAACCCGTTTGAATCCACTTTATACCTAGGTCAATCAAGGGAAAAAGCGCTGTTTGACATAGGTACTAAAGATAAGGACTCTCGTGCGCCCTGGATAAGGCCATCCACTATCCAAAGTTTCTGAGTAAGGGGTGAGGGTACGTATTGGGAAGCCCTTTAATCGAACACCTAATCCGGCCCGCGTTAGCGGCCTCTACTGATCGATCGTGGTTGTTTAAGTGCAAAAGTTGATAAAACGGTTTAAATGCATGAATGCGCATCCAAAAGCTTAACCTAACATGTGAGAATTTCCTAAGTCGGTTTGGTTATCCAAATATCAAATAATTGATGTCGAGTTGGATTTAGATTGATTTGCATGTGAAAACGGAAATTAAACATCCATTTACCAAATTCGGGTTATGATACTTAACACGATCCATTATTTGAAAAAGGGTGTCAAATGACAAAGTGTAAGAACGTGAGCTTGTCAATCAGATCCGTCATGTATTCAGATTAACCGTAATTGGGATCGTCCTAGACAAATGCTAAAATGAGGCAGAACAGTGCATGGCAGCCCCCATTGGGGTGCGAGCCTATTGGCGAGGGAAAGGGCTCTACCCAGGCTTTTAAAATATGAAAACCTACGGCCTCTTGGGGCGCGAGTCAGACGACGACCCAAGGGGCATCTCCTGGTTGTTAAAAAGGTTGTTTAAAACCGTTTTTTGTGATTAATGATTTGCAAGTATGATTTGCATGACTCGGAATAATTACTATTGTGTTAGTAATATTCGTTGTCGAATTTGCAAGTTTGAAAAGCATAGTTTACAAATAAAAATGTAAAATGTTTGATTTGAACTAAATATGTTAAGGTCATTTCTTTGTAATTAGTCAAGTTTGTCATCATACTCGGATTAAACCGACATGGTATAAAGAACCAAGGATGATTATGAATTATGACTAATATATTTACAAATGTAAACAAATGAGAAAAATGGTAAATAAAATAAAAGGGGGTTAAAATACCCTTTAATTTGTAATTAACCAATAATATCATCGAGTCACGGAATAAACCGTCATGGTATAAAGAACCAAGGATGATTTTTGTAATGGTCAAAATATGTTTATCATAAAAATAAATTACAATGGTAAATAAAAGAAAAGAATTTCCCTTAAAATGTAATTAACCAATTAATATCACCGAGTCACGGATTAAACCGTCATGGTATATGGAACCAAGGGTGATTATGATTTATGGTTAAAAAGTTTGTCATAAAAAACGATTTGAAACATTTGAAATGGTAAAAACCGATTGCAAATAAGAAATGAAATAAAGAGGAAAGACGAGAACAAACACGTTTGAGTCTGACCCGAGAACCCACAAGAGGCGCGAGCCTCTTTGCATAGCAAAGGGCTTCTGTCTCGGACCAAAGCTCGGTTTTGGCTCGTCTAACCTATATTTGAATCGTGTTATGCATTGTTCATGCTTATAAACTCATAAAAACAGTAAAGACATGAAATAAATGGGATATTTACACCCTCAAACTTACGTGTATTGATGTTTGCGACGTAGACGACTTTAGAGACGGTTTTCTCGTTGTGACTACTCGCGATCAAAGAAGTTTAAAAGAGTGCCTTAAAAAAGGATTTTGTTTTGAAAATGAGTTGAAAATATGTTAATTAAAACATGTTGATTAATGAATCGAGTTAGTCAAATGGGTCGGTCGAATGCACGGCGACGGTACCAAACAAAATGTGTAAGGCTTGTGTTTACGATCGGTAGGTCGTAAACACATGTCGATTTTCTGACTTAGGATGTCGGGTCTAGAAGTTTAAGGGAGAAGGAGGGGGCAGACTCTCGCGTGAGGATTGTGGTGTGTGATGGTGGGTGTTTATAAAGAAATGGGGGTGGTAGCAAGTCGGTTAAGTTTGCTTGCTGGCCAAGGGCATGCCTAAAAAGGCGCGAGCTACCTAGTGACTGAAAGGGGTGTACTGTCCCTTTCAGAAATTTGGATTTTGCATTTGTTCTAACCAATGTTTTGTTGGTTGTGATTTGTGGTCTTTGATGGTTGCTTAGCCATGTAAGCCTACTCTTGGGTGTTATTTGAGGTAGGTATTTTGTGTCCTTGACTCGGGTTTGACCCGTGTGAGTCGGGATTTGAATTTCGAGTCGGTTTTTGTCCCGGTGTCGGTTTTGACTCTAATTAGGGTCATTTTAATGGAAATGACATGATAAAGACATTCATGGCATTATTTTCGACATTCGAGATTTAGGTTGACTCGGTTTGACTCAGGTTGACTCGAGTTGCGGGTTTCTGAGTCGGTTATGGGTCCGAAGACGGTTTTAACTCTAAATAGTGTTATTTTAATGGAAATGAAGTTAGAAAACTTTTGAAATCATTTTTCATATCCGACTAGTGCATTAAACCATCTCATGTATAGCCAATCCACGCACGCATATCTAAAACACGTTATAGTCCGATCATCATCGAGTGGTTTTTTGAAGGTGCGGATATTGGGTATCTACACCGTTTTCTACTTGGGTAATTGACATCATCGGGAAGATCACTCTAGCTGGAACATATGGTCACTATTTTATTTTGGTGGCCATAGATTACTTCACAAATTGGGTAGAAGCGACATCCTATACTGCTCTAACATCCAAGCATGTGGATAAGTTCATAAAAACCAATATCATCTGTCGATACGGGTTCCCACACGAGATCATCAGCGATATCGGGTCCCATTTCCAAGCTGAAATCGAACAGTTGTTGGCCAAGTACAAAGTCAAGCATCATCACTCTTCGCCTTATCGACCTGAGACTAATGGTGTAGTGGAGGAAACAAACAAAAATGTCGTTATGATCCTCGACAAAATGATGACAACTATCGAGAATAGCTAAGCAAGATAACCTTTGCATTATCGGGATATCAAACCTCAGTCAAGACGTCCACTAGGGCTACTCCTTTCTATCTAACATATGGCATGGAAGACGTACAACCAGTAGAGCTACTAGGGCTACTCCTTTCTATATAACATATTATGGGGATATCGAACCTCAGTTAGGATGTCCAAACATATCAAGCACGGATTAGGAGAGCCTTCAACAAGAAAGTCAAACCTCGAAACATTAAAGAGGGAGACCTAGTGCTCAAATATGTCCAATCTCTTCTACCAGTTGACCCAAGGGGAAAATTCAAACCTATTTGGGTCGGACCTTATCTAGTCAAATCTATACACTCACGGGGTGCGGTTAAAATTACAGATTTAGACGGGAATGAGTTTTCAAATCCGACTAATCTAGACCGACTCAAATGATATTACCCTTAGAATAGACCTCAAAAGCGTGCCATGTGAGATCCACGTGTCGCTCAAGCGACACGTAAACACACGGCACTAGTCGACCTCGAGATGCGTACCATCTTGCTCTCGCGTGCTGGGATTTCTTCATTTTCATCCTCAGTATCATCAATATAACTTAATTGCATTCTTAAGAGTAATTTTCAATGAATACGTAGACAATCCTTCACAGGATACGACCTAATCAATTTCTAAAAAAAATGTAAGTAGAAGGACATTTGCTTTGGCACTTGGAATTCAAAAGAATAAATAAAGGGAATTGATTTTACATTCCTAACTAAAAGCAATTAGTTTATCCATTTATTAGTAATACGCCAAATAATACAAAATGCTAAAATAAATGCTAGGATAGGATTCTAAAAATTCCGCCGTTTATTACAACAACAATAAAAAATAAATGCTAATAAAGACTTAGGATATTTCTATTCTTCCATATTCCTCTTGCCTTTGTCATTTTTATCATACTTCTTGTCTCGACCTCGAGGGGGGCGCTCTTGCGTTATCTCCGACCTAATCACCAATGGTCTTTCTCGAGGCCTTGTCTTCCCATTTCGATCCACAATCATCTTCTCAACAGGATCATTCTTTGGCTTTTTCTTTGGGCGGACGACTCGGAATCCAACTTCTTGTTCCTCTTCAGTCAAGTATTTCTTGTTCTCTTTTGCCACTTCATGGATTTTATAGTCAATCAGCTCATGCTTTCACAGCTTCTCGCGCTCCTCCGAGGTGTTAGCCTTGGTCCACTGCAAATGAGAATTTAACACCTACAACGAACCAACTGGGCAGGAATTAACCACATATTCCTTTGGGTCCAATGTAATGCCCATTCACGGCAGGACAGAGACGTGTGTTAAAGCGGTCTGCGGAACGGTGTCAACCTTCGGGATTTTTTGCTTGATGTGTCTAACTTATATACGATTTTACCCCCTATTTTAGCTCGATTTTAATTGAATATCGCACTTTTATTAGTGTATTTATGAGCTAATTCCGTGTTCTAGAGTCTTTGCTTGTTTTTATTGTATTTTGTAGGAAATGTAGCTTTTATAGCTTTTCCCATCGAATGTGCAAGCACTAAAGTTCACGAGGCTAAATATAACAACACATGCAAATGGAAGGGCGTTTTGGAAAATTCCGAGCTAGGAAATCCCGAACATGGAAGAAATGAACATGGGTCGATTGATAAAGATAAATAAAACGAAGCCCATAAAGAAGTTGAGAAAAAGGAGCTTAGGATACCATTTTGGATTCCATATGAGCATTCAACCCGAAGATTAAAGACGACTTAATAGCCCACATTGGATTCTTCATGCAATTAATCCAGTGATTAAGAGAAATCAATCTGGGATTAAGTGTCCTCGATCAGGGTAGCCTGTCCCCGATCGGGGTTACCTCCTCCATGGTTTTTACGTTTCACCCCTATTTTACTATAAATAGGGGCCTTAATCCGTCATTAGGGGATATCTTTTATCTTCTTTTACATCCTTCATATACTCTTAAGCACACGATTCTCTTAGTTTTCATATTAGTTTACATTTTGTTAAGCAATTCCTTTGTTACAAACAATTTACATTAAGCACTTGTTCTAAGTAATACAATATTTACATTCAAGTTGTTTGTTTTGTTATTTGACTTCTTCTTATTCAAGTTCCAAGTTCTCTTGTTACGATAATTTCGACTCTTGTTTATTTCGTTAAATCGTTCTTCATTATCGTTATTTCATAGTTTACATTATTGTTTTTAGGATTTTCATATTAGTTTGTTATTACATTACATAATCAAGTTAATATCACCATAGTTTATTTCTAGCATTTTCTTTTACATTTATTATCACTAACATTTTCACTATCTCATAAGTTATCATTACTAATTTATTCATAATTCGTAATATTTCATTTAGTTATATTTCTATTACAATCATGTTTATTAATTAATACTTCTTTAGTTTAATTTCTAATAAGAGTGAGTAGTTTCATATGTCTAGGGATTAGGGAAGCCATGCATAATTAGTATTTGTAAAATGTTAAGTTAGAATGATATAATATTGTTTGATAAGTTTCTATCACATGCTTGTTTTATTTGCTAATATTTGGTAATTGATCACTATCTTAGATTAATTTGTTAATTCACTTTTATAAGTCGCGAGGCACAAAAATGAATTAGACTAAGCATCTTATAGTAGATCGGCCTAGCCTTAGCGAGAGCTCGTTAGGACATATTATATGGTTGACAATAAATCCGAGAGGTGGTTATCATAAGACCTAAACAAATTTACAATATTAGCTATTTCTAGTTTAAAATGAACTATATATATATATATATATAAAGAGAGAGAGAGAGAGAGAGAGAGAGAGAGAGAGAGAGAGAGGCAAGATCCGGTGAGTCTACCTAAATATTTGAGTCCCGTGAGTCCACTTATGTATCACAGCTTATACACAAGAATATCAAACACTACACGAAACAATATCACTGCTTATATTGAACAATATCACGCAAAATATACAACAAAAACAGTAAAAAGAAGGCTTAAAACTATAGTCAGTGACACTAATCGTCGACGGCAACCATCCACGGCCCACCACCATCCCTTCACCTCCCCAACGACCACCACCCATGACCCACCACCACACGTTCACCTCCACAACCACCACCACCACGACGCACAAGTCCGTCTCACGACCATCGCTGCCACCCCTCACTAACATACAATCAACGATCCTTCTTCCATTAACCTCCATCTAAGAACAACGCTGCCGCTGTTAAATTAGGGGTCTCATCGCCGGCGATGAAGGAAATAGGCGAATATACAGAAGAGAACAAGAGAGGAAAAAATATAAAAGAAGTAATATGCAATAACTCCGACGAACACGCCGCCAAAATCGACTCACCGGCGGGAAAGTGCGCGAGGATGGTGATATTTGTCGGAGCTCCGACCCTAGCACTGATGGGTGTAAGAAAAAGTATGAGAAAAGAAGTTAATAACAGAGGGCGAATCTGGTTCAGTAAGAGTGATATTGTTTAATATGACGCGTGATATTGTTTAGTATAACTTGTGATATTGTTTCGCTGGACTCACGGACTCAAAAAGATAGGGTGGACTCAAAATGATTAGGATCACATGAGTCCACCCTATCTTTTTGAGTCTCGTGAGTCCACTTATGTATCACACACTCTACACAAAAATATCACAATTTTTTTTATGAATAAAAAAAAATTATTAATAATTTTTTTTTTTAAAAAAAAAAAATTCAAACCTGTGATATTGTTTAGTATAACCTGTGATATTATATCTAGTTTATGAGTCCAGTAAAAGAGTATCACAAGTTATACAAAACAATATCACACCTTACAATAAACAATACCACTGATTGTACTAAACAATATCACGGGTTATACTATACAATATCACACCACTGAATCTACGTTACGTTTTCTAAATGACTAAAAATCAAAGCTAAACTGGGATCACAATCCAAAATCCTACATATAAGTGATGTATCAAACTGACATAAATGGTGTGAAAATAAAACAAATAATTTTTGGGCAGATTGAACTAACGACTCAGATTGAATTATAAAAATAAAACAAAGACCAACATGGCGACATTCCTTCTTCCCAACCCTCTGACATCACAACTTTTTTCTTCATCCTCTCTCCCCTTAAAACAAAAAAACCATATTTGTGTGGGAAAAAAAATTAATAAACAAAAAAAAGACTTAGAATTTTGGGCAAAAAATTACAGTAGCAATGGTATCTCATGGAATTTCTCGGATTCTAAACTCAAATTCAACAATATTGTTAATTTTCAACATTTTCGATCCCAGATATTACGACGTCGTATGATAGTTAATCACACTCTTCCCAGTAGCCACTTCCACCAACAACAACGCCACCAAACCCAAACCCGTTAGCCTCCCATTTACCCTTTCCGAATACGGGCTGAACCCAAATTCCACCTTCACTCCGCCTGACATCGGTTCCTTTAGCGGGACTGGTTGGAGTAATACTCCCCCGGGTTTAGCACTAACCGACCCGGATTCTAAACCCCGCTTTACTTTCTTTTCCTTCCTGATTTCGGCTTTCTTCCCCGTTCTGGAGCGGTACCTGAGTCGGACTTGTGCAAGGCGAGACTCGAACGGGTCCTCGTTGGTTTGTTTGGGGTCGGGTTATGTTCCGAGTCTGGATCGGAGGAGGAGGATGCTTTGGGGATGAAATGGGTGGGTTTGAGAGGGCGGGGGAAGAGGGTTGTCAAGTTTCGGAAAGGGTGGTCGAGTGATGACGGTGGTGATAAGGGCGCCAATGGTGCTGCCATTATCTTGGTTCTTGTTTAAGTTCTTTGGCGTTGGTTGGGATGTGTGAATAACGGATTTTTGCCATTTTTTTTTCAAAATAGATAAGCTTATTTAGAATTAGATTATTTGTAAGTGTGATTTTTAAAGATTAAGTTTTCATACTTCGTTACTCCTCCCGCTCCCTGTCTGACCTTTGTCGTTCGTATCCTTATCTTTTTATTCATTATGAACTCTATCTTAATTCACCAATTCGTGTCGGAATCTGAATTGAATGGCCAGCCATGGTGAGTCGTGGTTGTGGTGGACTCCAGTGATTGTCGATTGATGATGAACGGTGTCACGGGTAGCCATGATGAAGGTGTTCATGGAGGACAAAAAATAGTGATATTCTTGTGTACAACTTGTGATACATAAGTGGACTCATGGGACTCAAAAATATAGGTCGACTCACCGGATATTGCCTATATATATATATATAGTTCATGTTAAACTAGAAATAGCTAATATTGTAAATTTGTTTAGGTCTTATGATAACCACCTTTCGGATTTATTGTCAACCATATAATAGGTCCTAACGAGCTCTCGCTAAGGCTAGGCTGATCTACTATAAGATGCTTAGTCTAATTCATTTTTGTGCCTCTCGACTTATAAATGTGAATTAACAAATTAATCTAAGATAGTGATCAATTACCAAATATTAGCAAATAAAACAAGCATGTGATAGAAACTTATCAAACAATATTATATCATTCTAACTTAACATTTTACAAATACTAATTATGCATGGCTTCCATAATCCCTAGACATATGAAACTACTCACTCTTATTAGAACTTAAACTAAAGAAGTATTAATTAATAAACATGATTGTAATAGAAATATAACTAAATGAAATATTACGAATTATGAATAAATTAAAAATGATAACTTATGAGATAGTGAAAATGTAAGCGATAATAAATGTAAAAGAAAATGCTAGAAATAAACTATGGTGATATTAACTTGATTATGTAATGTAATAACAAACTAATATGAAAATCCTAAAAACAATAATGTAAACAAACCAACCAACCAATTGAATCGACCTAGATATAATTCTACTCATAGCATTTCATAACACAATTCCCGTCTCCTTGTGTTCAACCCCTACTTTACTATATTAACTTGTTAGCCAATTTTAGAGTATCTTTGTTAGGTGTGCGATAGCCTATCAAATTTTGGCGCCGTTGCCGAGGAGCACGGTTTTATTGCGTTTAGAATTGTTGATTTCTATCTTGTTTTCTTTTTTCTTGAGGAACACTTGTTTCTTTAGACCGTTACAAGTTTCTTGAAGATTGTTGTCTTATGCCCAGGTCCTCTAGTACCGGAGAATTGATTCCCTTTGATCCAGAGCCCGAGAGAACGTTTCGTAGCCGACTCAACTATTTCAAGGAGCTTGACGCATCTTCTAGTCCTGGTGGTTTGGGTCGCATTCGTACAAATTACCTAATCCATGACGAGGAAGAATATTCTAGTTCATCAGCTCCACCGCCACCACCATACCCAATCAAAAAGATGGTGAAGCTTTCTGATCACTCCAACTCCACCGCGGCTATGCTTCCAAGGGGTATCACTACTACCCAAATAGGAGCCGCGGATTTCGAGATCAAACCGGCTTTCATTGGGCTTGTGAAGAGGAGGCAATTTGGGGGAAGTCCTTTGTAGGATCCCAATTTGCAAGTTTAAAATTTTTGGGACTATTACTCCATGATTAGGCAAACTGGAGTTACACAACCTCAAATAAGGGAGATACTCTTCCCTTTTTCATTGAAGGACAAGGCTAAGCTATGGATCAGTAGCCTTGATAGAGAAGCCATGGGGATTACCAATTGGGAGACTTTGGCTCTTGTTTTTTACCAAAAGTTTTTTCCACCGGAGAAAACTCAAACTTTGAGTAGCCAAATCACGGGGTTCCGCCAACAAGCACTAGAGAGCTTGTATGAAGCTTGGGAGAGATACAAGGAGTTTCAAAGACAATGCCCACATCGTGGGTTCAATCCTTGGTTTCTTTCTATAACATTCTACAATGGATGTTGTGCCGAGTCTCGACGAGTTTTTGATTTCCCCAACAATGGGCGGTTTGATCAAATTGACACCAATATTGCTCATACCACGATCTAATCCATGGCGATTCATTATGCCTAATATGTCAATTCTCGGAGTGCACCGATAAAGGGTGAGGAGGAAGCCATTCACTCGGATGACCAAGAGAAGACCATATTTAGATGTCCCTATGGTACCTTTGCCTACCGTAGAATGCCCTTAGGGCTTTATAATGTCCCCGCTACTTTCCAACGTTGCATGATAAGCATCTTTTCCGATTTCTTTGAATCTATTATGGAGGTGTTTACGGATGATTTTAGCGTTTATGGTTCTTCATTTGATGCATGTTTGGCTAACTTGACTAAAGTTTTGAAGCGTTGTGAAGAGGTTGGCTTGGTGCTAAATTGGGAAAAGTGCCACTTCATGGTGAATAAAGGAGTGGTACTTGGTCATATTGTTTCCGAAAGAGGTATTGAAGTGGACCCTGCTAAGGTCCAAGTTATTAAACAACTACCCCCACCGGTAAATGTCAAAAGTGTAAGGAGTTTCTTAGGCCATGACGGATTCTACCACCGTTTTATCAAAGACTTTTCTAAGATTGCCAAACCCCTTAAAAGCTTCATTTAAAAGATTCTCCATTTGTGTTTACTTATGATTTTCTGGAGTCTTTTACTAGGATCAAGAAGGCTTTAATCTCCGCACCTATCATCCAATCACCGGATTCGAACTTGTCATTCGAACTCATGTATGATGCAAGTGACTATGCAGTAGGTGCCGTGCTAGGACAAAGGAAGGACAAGGTGCTCGCTCCTTGCTATCTACTATGCTAGCAAAAACATGGATGCGGCTGAAATCAATTATGCCACCACGGAGAAAGAGGTACTTGACATTGTCTATTCCTTAGACATTGTCTATTCCTTAGACAAATTCCGCTCTTACTTGATCGGTTCCAAAGTCATTGTTCATACTGATCATGCCTCTTTAAAGCATCTCCTAGCCCAACAATAGGCCAAGCCAAGGTTGATAATATGGATCTTGCTCTTGCAAGAAGCTGATCTTAAGATTCGAGACAAGAAGGGGGCCGAAAATGTTGTTCCCAATCACTTATCCAGATTGAAGTATGATGATGGAGGTATTGATATACCTATTGATGACTCTATCGCCGATGATGCTTTGATGATGTTGGAAGCCAATACACCTTGGTATGCCGACATAGACAACTATCTAGTTGGAAAGGAGTTACCACCCGACCTTTCATATCAACAAAGGAAGAAGTTCTTACATGATGTCAAGTTCTTCCTTTGGGACGATCCTTATCTATTCAAACATTACTCCGATGGGCTATTCCGGAGATGTGTCCTACAATGGAATATGAAACGTGTGCTAGAAGGATGTCATTCTTCTCCTTATGGTGGTCATCATGGACAATCCAAGAATGTTTCAAAGGTGTTGCAATCCGGTTTCTATTGGCCTAGCACGTTCCAAGATGTCAAGATTTTGTGATGGCATGCGATGCTTACCAAAGGATGGGCTCTATTTCAAGAAGATACGAGATGTCTTTAAATGGGATCTTAGAAGTGGAAGTGTTTGATCTGTGGGGTATTGATTATCAAGGGCCATTTCTTTCATCAAGAGGTAATCCTTACATATTGGTCGCCGTCGATTATGTCTCTACATGGGTAGAGGCAATTGCTACTCCCACTAATGATGCCCGAGCCGTGATCAACTTATTCACGAAGATCATATTTGCGAGATTTGGTGTGCCTAGAGCGGTCATTAGTGTTCGTGGTACTCACTTTGGTGAGAAACAACTTGATGTGCCGCTACAAAAGTTTGAGGTTTCCCATAGTACAAGCTTGGCTTACCATCCACAAATGAGTGGCCAAGTATAAGTCTCTAATCGTGAGCTCAAGTCCATTCTTGAGAAAGTTGTTGCCAAGTCGAGGAAAGATTGGAGCATGAAGCTTGATGTCACCTTGTGTGCCTACCGTACCGCATATAAGACACCTATTGGTACTGCACCATATAGGTTGGTCTATGTAAAGGCTTGCTAGCTACCAGTTGAGATGGAGCACAAGGCATATTGGGTGGTCAAAAACAAGGATGCAAACCAAAGTGGAGAAAAACATCTATTGCAACTCAATGAGCTTGATGAATTCCTCTTGCAAGCTTATGAAAGTTCCCGTCTTTACAAGGAGAAGACGAAAAGGTGGCATGACAAGAAAATCTGAAAGAAAGAATTCCACATCGGTGATAAGGTGTTGCTATTAAATTCCCGGTTCAAGCTATTTCCGGGAAAATTACGATCAAGCTGGTCCGGTCCATTTACCGTCACTAATGTCAACAAGTTCGGTTCCGTTGAAGTGATGACCACCAATGGTGAAAAATTCAAAGCAAATGGCCATCGTTTGAAGATCTACCATGAGAATGTGATCGTCGGACTTGTAGAGAAAGTCACAGTGAATCCTTTACCTGTTGAAGCTTAACTTATACAAAGCTTCTTACGTCGCGCAAAATGTAAAATTTCCGAACAATTTGATGCTTTCGTGGAATTAGGAATAATTTCTAGACTAGACGGTATTTTGTTTTGTGATTTATAGGTACTTGAAGATGAGAAGAAGGCTATATGGAGTTTTGCACGCTTCCCCATGCAAGAACCCCGTTCGGGGACGTAAGTTTCAGAAACGGAGAAAGAATAAAGCATACGGACTATAGAAAAAGTCAACGCGTAAAAGTGGTCAACCCCGATTTGGGTGGGGTATCCCCGATCGGGGACACAATTCTCTATTCTTTTTGGCTTTTTTGTTAAAACAAGGGATGTGCATCTTATCATCATATGCTCCAATATTTCGACGGTACTCCTTCTTCACTCTTTGTCTCTGTTCATCATCATTCTTCACCTAAAATCACGTCAAAACATCATTTGCATCATCAAGAATCAAGATTCAAGGCTTGTTCATCAATCATCAACAACAAGTAAGTTTTCATCTCATTTCTCTTTCTATTCATCCAATTTAATCAATTAAAACCCAATTTCTCAAACGCTGACTCAATTTGGGAGGATTTGATTTGCCACTTACATTTGCTATAAATTGACTTATTGAGTTTTATTATTGATTATAGGATGAGTTAGCTCACTAGTTTATTCTATTATGCTTGATTGGATGAATTTTTGCTTGTCTTAAGATGAAATTTTTGTCTTAAATTTCCGAAATTTCATGGCTCCTAAGTAGTCTAGCAAGCAAGGTTCTTCTAAGATGAGAAGGGGTGAAGCGGAGGCATCCAATTCTACGGAGGATGTCAAAATGAGAGATTTACTGGAGTGGCATGATCCTACATTTCCGGATGTGATTTTTGCGACGGAAACTCAATGGCTCCAATGGAAGTCCTTGAGAGCTAAGGGTATTAAAGCCAACAAATTTATTAATCATGACTCTTTAAAGCATATTGGTCTTAATAAGCATGTTAAATCATTGTGTAAGGGTCTTGACATGAAGTTTCCTTACACAAAGAATTACAAAACCTTCCTGGACTCACCCTTGGGTTCTTAAGTTCATTTTAATTTCACAAGTAAAAAAAGAAGGATTTTATTTATGGTGTAAGTTTTCGGTTGTTTAATGAAGAACATAGGATGACTTTAGGTGCTTTTGCATATATTTTTCAATTGAAACATGGGAAATTGCACATTGAGTCACTCACCCATTTTAACCCCAAGAATAGATGGCAAGCCATTTCCAAATTCTCACTTGTTGATTGGAACCATGTCCTCCATCAATATATTGACTATCCCGCCATTCGTATATGGCAGCGATTCATGGGTTAGACATTTTTGGGTAGAAATGAACCTCACTTGGTGAGGATGTTGGAGATTGAAATTTTGGGTGCTTTCCTAAATGTTTATGGTAATGATAAATAAGGGATTAATATCCCTTACCACTTTGCTACTCATTTGTCCAAACAAAGTAACCATTCCACTAGTTCTATTGTCTTGGGTGGGTTGGTAACAAGGATTGCTAATAAGGTATGCCGTTTTAAGCAAGAGACCACTCATTTGCAACCTTTGCTTTCTTCGGGAGAGGCCGGTGACGGACATGACTATGAATATTTTCTATCCTTGAATTGGTTTAGAAACTCTCATCCTTATATGATTTGGAGAATTGGTAAACATGACTCAATGATTCTACCAGATGAGGTTTCCGAACTGAAAGCATTAGTCCACACCAAAACCCGTAAGGCAGGTGCCCCCTTTGAAGAGGTTGCCTATCACATACCTTTGAGAGGTGAAACACCCAATGCCCCTACTATTGAGCGCCGTGAGAGAGGTCAATCCTCTCAAGCTTGTCATTCTACCTCTAGCATTGATATGATGGATATGATGAGAGACCTTAGCCTTAATGTAGCCGCCATTCGTGATGACCAAAGACTTGCCTTACACCCCATTTATGATAACTTTGCTAGGCAAGGGGTTATCCAACACGAGGACCCTCACCCATCATTCTATAATTATCCCTGAGGTGGGTTCCCTTCTTCTTCTGGTTATAATGCAGGTACTTATGCACCCGGTCCGGATTATTGTGGTTCGGATTATGGAGTGGAGGCATTTAATGGAGGCTATGGTGGATATGGAGGGTATGATAGCTATGGTGAAGAGCTTGGTAGGGAAAGGAATATTCATGGCTATGGAAATCATTTCCAAAGTGGTAACCCAAGTGGTAGTTCTCAACAAGATGGTGTGTCGAGATCCGGTGGAGGTCAAGCACCAAGTGGTAGGAAGGGCTTCAATTTTTGGCCCTTTACTTGAATTGATGTACTACATTCATTTGTTGTCTAGGGTATAAATATTATATTTGCATAGGTGTGCGATAGCCTATCAAATTTTGGCGTTGTTGCATTTTTTTTTTTAAATTGCCAAGTCACTTACAAACATTATTCCTTCATCAAACTTTCAATTTTTGGCCCGTTTCTTGAATTATTTTTTAAATTTCCAAATCACTTACAAACATTATTCCTTCATTAAACTTTCAATTTTTGGCCCTTTTCTTGAATTATTGATGAATGGAAGACTCCCCCGTATACGTTCTAGCTTGGGGGAGCCTAGCTAGTCTAGCAAGTTTTCTTTGCTTTGCATTTTAGTTTATTTTCTCGCAACCCATTAAATATGACCTCTTGTCCTTCTTGTTTATGTGCTTTGCGCCATTTTTATGGTTTAGTTGGGTAATTTGATTGTTGGCACATTGAGGAAAATGTTATGTTTACCTTGGGGGGAGATTGCATTCGCATATTAGTTAGTTTGTATTTAGTTAGTATAGATTTAGTGAGAATTTTTGAAAAATTTGTGTGAGTTTTTGCTTCTAATTCTTTGCTTGTCCTACTTATTCCCTCTTGCATATCCTAATGATTGCTTAAGCTAATGATTTATTCTTTTATGATGGGATAAATGCTACATGGAAATGTCTTGAAATAGTAGGTGGGAGATGGAAAATGAACCAAATGGGCTTGATCTTGACTATTGATGAACTACAAAATTGGTAAGGTAGAGAGTCTTTAGACCGACGCATCCATATCCGGTCTCTCTTAGGTGAGTGTAGGTGTCTCCTTATGATGTGTGTTTCATCAAAACGCACAAGTATGGTCTTCATCTCATCTCTTTATAGGCATGCATTCATATGTTGTTAGCCTTTTGGAGCCATTCACATGATAAATTTAGCCTTTTTAACCCCTTCACAAAATTTATCCCTAGCTACATCATTGAACTTATCTACCTTGTTGAGCTAGTAGCTTGTTTGGTCTTGTTTGGGTGCTCAATTGGAATTTGTTTCAAAGTTTGAATATCATGTGAACTTGGTCTTAATGCTCTTGAAGAAGAAATGAGAAAACGAGGAAAAAATGAAAGAAAAAAAGTGAAAAAAAAATGATCAAAAAAATGAGAATGAAAAGAAAGAGGAAAGAAAAAAGAAAAAAAGCATGGAAATGAAAAAAGAAGTATGCATTGAAATGAAAGAAAAGAGAAGAAGAGGTTGATGTGAGAAACTCTCATGCATTATTCACATATTTTGGAGAGTTTACTTATGATTTGTATTGTAAGTTGGGATTAGAATTAGGATTGAGCATCCTTACATTTGGTTGTTGCTAGCTTGACATTAGCTCCACAATCCATAATTCATTTGTTCCCCCTTCTTACCCATTACATATTGCCTTCTTCCTACCCATTTGGCTTCTTTATCATGCTTGCATTTGATTGTTTTGGCTTACTAGTCTTGATTGTTTACCATATTAGATTGCAGGCACATTATTATAAGTCGAGGATAGTTGAGTGTTCATTTAAAAAATTTTCCTTTCACATATAAAAGAGTTTGAGTGTCCCGTGAGAGTCCATAAGTCAAAAGATCATGCAAGAGCTTAAAGGTTTATTTCAAGTTTTCCATGGTACGCCGTCATGTAAATCTCATCCATGTTTTGCTTTGTCCCTTGCCCATGTTGATTCGGGTTTTTAAATCATTATGCTTAGCTTGTTTTAGGGTATTGCATTTGATGGAATATGGTTTCTTGCTTGAGGACAAGCAAGGGTTTAGCTTGGGGGAGTTTGATAAGTGCATAATTTACATATTTTTACCCCTTAGATTAGCTCCATTTTATATGTATTATGCACTACCTTTAGTTATTATGAGCTAATATTTGCTTTCTAGTTTCATTTGTATGTTTTCTCATGTTTTGTAGGAAAATGAGCTAAAATGAGCCCAATTCTACTCAAGTACAAATACTAGAAGCCTGAGCTAAGCTAAAGAAGAGATGATGGACTAACATGGAAGATGTTCATGGACATGCATGGATAAAATGATGGATTAATTTGAAGAATTACAAATGCAAAGTCATGCCCAAATATAAAATCAAGTGTTAAAGCCCAAGTAGAGAAGATGGGAGAATGTCTTGGATGCTCAACTTTGGATTCTCATGGGATGCTAAATTGTGTGATTAACCAAATGCTTAAAGATGGGATTAATGGCTCACATGGGATTCTCTAGGCAATTACTCAAGCAATTAAGAGAAAATATTTGGGGTTGACCCCTTATATTTGCTCTAAGTTTCACCCCTCATTTCCTATATAAAGGGTGTAGACTCCAACACTTTTACACACCATCTTTCTACACACTTTTACATAGAAATTCTCTCGAAATTTAGTAGTTAGTTTAGATTAGCTCTTAGTTTAGTTTAGTTTAGATTTACTTTATGTTATTTACATTCCCATTTACATTACAAGTTATAAAACAATTTACATTTACAAGTTATTTATATTACAAGTATTGTTCTTCCATTTCCATTTCCATTTCCAATTGCAAGGTAATTTTTTATTCATATTTTCATTATGTTTGCTACATCATTTATCAATAGTTTAATTTATATTTCCACCATGTTAGAGTAGTTGCATTTGTCTAAGGAGTAAGGGAAGCCATGCATGATTAAGTAATATAAAAATGTTAAAATGAGGATAAGTTAATATTGTCTAATTGTTTCTATCACATGTTTGCACCTTAATGTTTAATCTTTGTTTAAGGCCTTATTCATTGATTAAGTTTGTTCATTCGTTCTAAAAGTCGAGAGGCACGGAATCGAATTAGACTAAGCATGTGTAGTAGGACGACATAGTTATGGACGAGAGTTTCTCTAGGACCCGGTCTATGGTTGACACTAATATCGTAAGGTGGGTGTCTCTAAGCCTAAAAATTTACCATAAAATCAACTTCCTAACTTGACATAAGCATTTATGTAATTAGCATGTGTGACCCGACCTCCCTAGACATTTTATTTATTTTTGTTTTATCACTTCAACCCAATCAATCAATCGATAATCTACCAAGGTAAAATTCAATCCATAACAATTAATTAATAACTCCCGTCTCTTTTGTGTTCGACCCCTAAGTACTACATTCATTTGTTGTCTAGGGTATAAATATTATTTTTGCATAGGTGTGTGATAGCCTATCAAAGATCAATTAGTTGTTATTATTTAATTAACCATGGCTAGATTAGGTGAATGAATCTTTTGTTTTTTTACCTATCCCGTTGTAGTAATTATAACTCATCAAGTAGTATGCTAATTCATCATTGTTGAATTATAAATGATTAAACTTGTATGAATCAAAGTGGAGCATCACTTGCATTCTTCATTTATTAATCTTTGCTAAATTCCATCTCTATATTCTACAATATTGATACGATTAACCGCTTGACTATATTTACAATATTGTAAGGGTTATTTGTTTACGCTTGTAGCTAATAACTAATATTATGTGGAATTAAAAGTCAACAACTTCTTAGCAAAGTATTCAATTATGAGATAGATTAGAAGAGTCAATGATCAATTCATATCTAGTTGGTGAAAATTACTTGGTCCAAGAATTATTCTCATATTTGTTTACACATTCAATTATTTATATTGCTTTTACATTTCATTACATTAGATTATTACTTTAGTAGACTTAAATCCATCAACATATCAAAACCCGCCAGTTGGTTACTTAACTTTTGCACACATTAAATCGACATAAACACCTTCCTCGTGGGATCGACACCTACTTACCTTTACTATTAGTTTGAGTTTGTAGTGATAAAAATACTAATTTGGAGACTCGCGACAAGTCTAGCCAAATTTTGGCGCTGTTGTCGGGAAAGGCAATTGTTTTTTGTGTGCTTGTAAATATTCTTTTAATTAAGGATCTTGTGTCTTTTAATTAGAAAATGTATTTCCATTTCCCACAACAAGAGCATGAATTAGTTCATCACTACTTTGAAAGGCTTGAGAAATATTTAGTAGATCATCCATATCTAGCTAAGAGTCAAGGTATTTGGGTCGGAACTTACTATAATTTCAATCTAGAGACTCAAATTGATGTTCAAGTCGAAAGTGAGGGTGGATTTTTCGGTTTGAGTCATAAAAAGAAATGGGATGTGCTTGATCTTTTGGTTGAAAATTCCCGACAATTAGAAATGACTAGTTTAACTCTTAATCTTGCTCCTTGTTTTGACGTCGCATCGAACAATGAATCGAGTCTAAATGATGATGTGAGTGTTGGAGTAAGTGTCCTCAACAATCGTGCGATCACATGTTTAAATCTCATGATAAGAATACGTAAGGGATGATTCAATTATATAGTCAACTGATCAACATTAATCGGTAATGATTGGCTAACTAAAGTTTGACATTACTGTCGTTTCACGGTGGTGATCAATTGATCCCTTAAGGTCACACCTATAGGACAATTCCCTTAATAGATAAGTTAATTAATTGTATATTGATACAAGTTAATTAACTCCTTAAAAATTGAACAATTTGTTTTGTGATTAAGAATAAGTATCTTATTGTAATTTGATTAAATAAGATTCATTTTAGTAATTAAAAGATTTTATTACTAAAATTCATTATTGTTTGTGAAACTATTAAATTAAGAATGATTGATTAATTATAATTGCAAAATGTTGTGAATTATACTTATATGACCCATTTTAATACTTGTAATCATGTAATACTAGTAAAATTGTCACAAGTAATTTATTTGTTATAAAATGATATTTAAGGGGTTAAATATGCATTAAAATATCTATGGGCATGGTGTGTGACACATGACCTACCTTATTACAAATAACAAATTGACAAACTTAAAATGGAGTCCTTTTTATCTTAAGAGGCCGAAAAAATGGAGGGATTAAGGAGTTAGTGGATGTTTTATTTTAATGATAAAACAAGCATAATGATTACCTACACTAACTAGCCTTCACCCTACATTTTATGGGTAAGACAAAGGCCATGCATTGGCCAATCTCATCTCCTTTCACCCGGCCTCCCAAGGCTCAATAAGAGCATCTTTTACTCTTATTTTTCGTTCTTACATAATTTTAGGGTTTGGTTATCAAAACCTCTCTTATTTTCTCTCTAAAAATAGTTTTTAGATCTCACAAAATTGTTCCACCATATTCTAATATCAAATTATATTATTACTAGAGTAGTAATACAAATCTTATTAGAATCTTTAAGGATAACTAATATATTAATCTAGTTAATTAGTATATTATTATTAAGGGTTATTGTTTTGGGTGCAACAAGAGGAGAATCTCTACACTTGAGATTTGTTTTAGAGGATCATCCATTATCCTTAAGCTCAAGAACAAATAAGGAAGGTGTCCTTATTTGTGCCCAAATTTCAAACCATTTACAATGTAAGGAACATTGTTTTATTTTATCTCTTATTATAGTTGTGCATGTTAGATACATATTATAATGCTGCATATTTCATTGTTGAATGTCATATTTTGTTTATGTAATTTTGAATTATGTAATTTTATCTTAGTATGGCCTTAGTTTTAATCGATATTACCCGTAATGTAAGGGGATATTGATTCGGTTGTAATTTTATGTGATCTCGTATCACTTTTATTTTTACTAGTTTTTCATATTACAAATTTATAATAGGAATAGCTATGTATTTATTATTATTTGTAATTCCGGAGTCCCTTCAAGACGGTGCCATTCGGAAAGGCATTACCGACAAAGACGGTGTTCTTGGGAGGCGTGCCACTTGGAGATTCAAGGGACCAAAGGAGTTGGTTTCTGAATTTGTAATAGATTATTTGATTTTCTATTTTAGGAAGGCCATACTAGGAATTTTATTTTGCTTTGCATTTCTTTTAATATGTTGCATCCATTGCCAAATGGCCATAACATCACATGCATATCAAATCGAGTCTTCGACCGTGTCAATTATGATTATCGATAATTCGACTTTTAGCTCACTTAAAATTGATAGATAATAAATTGACAAGACCTTCACTTTTTAAAGATTGAGACTTAGCCTTACCAAATAGTAGGAGCCCATGAATCTAAATTTCATAAGTGGTACAATACGATTTTTCGGGGTACTTCAATTGACGTTGGGTAAGTGGGGTAATAAATAGTTATTACACTTCGAAAATTTGGTTGATCTCAACGAAAGTATTTGCTGAAAGATTATAGATCCATATTAGACTCTCTAATAAAATTAATTTATCTTACATAAATTGTCATTTAGGTGATCTATGTAACATGGATGCTAATATGAAAGCATAAAAAGAAAGTATAAGGAAAAACAATTTCCTTACATTGAATTTGTGGTAAAAAGGGCACAAACTAGTTCACCTTACTAGCTTGTTCTTGAGCTTATTCCAAATGGAAGATCCTCCTTTCAAATCTTCAACAAGAAGATCTCCTTCTTGTTGCACCCAAGAACTAACCCAAAATAATAACAAGTATTGACTAGTAACTTGTTAATTTTATACCCTTGATAATATTTTAATTTTACTAACTTTCTTAGTAAATATTAATGTATGTATACTAACAACTTAGTAGTGATTAATAATTATTTTAGAGAGATGAATAAATATTGTTCACATGCAAGAAGGTAGAGTGAAGAAGTGAGGTAGTGTAAATTGTGAACAATAGATGGAGTATATAGGAAGGGAAGTGGCGGGTGGAGGTGGAGTGAGGGAGTGAAGAAATTTTGTCTTATGTTTTTATCTTACATCACATGCAAACTCTTACATAAGATAAATTATGGTAGTATACAAAATAAGGTGAAATGATTATGTGAGTAATCATCCACTACTTTTATTTTACACGGTCCACTTGACCATTTACGGGTCCATGTTGGTTCTTATATTTGTCGCACAAATCCGTGTAATTTGTATTTTAAACATCGTATCATGTTTAAATACTTCCATAATTAATTCGTCAATTCATCACAAATATACGTGTACCACTACACATATTATTTACGTACTAATATTAATCAATTAGTACAATTTTAGTAAATTAACAGTTAATTAACTAAAACCCGTCTCCCAAAACTTATTATTCAATTATCGCATAATTAAATAATAACTGCCGCTCCTCGAGTTCGCAACTCGAAATCTCTCTAAAAATAATCGAATAACCTCTTAGTCTACAAATCAAGGGACTAAATAAATTGTATCTCATACAATTAATTAGTTGTCTATTGGGGTTCGTTCCTTTAGGTGTGACCGAAAAGGGGTCAGTTGATCACCGCCGTCTCATGACAATAACGTCAAACTCTAGTCAGCCAACCGTTATCGATTTACGTTAATCAACTGACGAGGATCAAATAATTAAATATCTGATGAAATTACATTAATGAGATTTATTATGTTAACGCACTATTGTGGAGGACACTAACTCCAACAATCTTCCACTTGTCCGACACAAGGTGTGCGCTACCAATTCTCTTGTCCGTTTTAATCTCCCACTCAATGCAAGGTTTCTTTCAGGTCGCACTTGCACACGAACACATCGCGAGTGGTTTTCTCGATCGGGAGTGTGACTACCTGACCGGAAAAATCTCTCACAGGTTACTTCCGAGCGTGGCCACGCATTTGTAGTCATTAACTCCTCGAGTGGCCTTGAGATATAGTTACCCAACGTGGGTGGACAATTCCTGTATGCCCTATCTATCCTATTGCATAATACAGCTCACCATGACCTAGTAAATGCCCTTTTGGCCTCCTTTCACGGCACGACCTAGGACAAAAACCAAAGTCACTCGGAAACCGCACTTGCTCGGATAATAGTCTCCAAATCAAAAGAATCGACTCATTAGAATATCTTAGAGATCCCCGCCACGACCGGCGTCTATAATAGAACTTAGGGACTCTCTAAATGGTTCTTTGTCCCCAAAAAGTGTCACACACTCTGCCTATGTAATCGACTAGTCATCACGTATGACCTTATGGTGTTGAACAACCATCAATCGACTTACAATCTAGTCACTCCGAGACGTCACCTCATTAAGTGACTAGGGACAAAATACAATGTTCATCTTATTCACTTGAATAGTGTTCAACATTGTCTCCACAACTTATTCAGATAAACAAGGTATTAACATTTAGTCACACTAAATAAAAGATTCATAAAAGAATGAATGCAAAAACAATGAATGTGATTATCATATATATAATAAAAGATACACTACCCAATTATTACATATCCATAATCTAAAGAAAATCTGGTACTCGTCCCAATCCCATAGCGACGACATGACCATCATGCTTAGCCTTTGATAAAGGCTTGGTTAAAGGATCAGCAATATTATCATCTGTCCCAACCTTACAAATGTCAATTTCCTTCCTTTCTACATAATCTCTAATTACATGGTATTTCCTTTCAATGTGTCTAGATTTGTTACTAGACTTAGGCTCTTTGGCTTGAAAAATAGCTCCACTGTTATCACAAAATAGCGTGATAGGATCTTTGGCGGAATGCACTACTCCTAGCCTCTCTATGAATTGCCTAATCCAAACAACTTCCTTCGCAGCCTCAGACGCTGCAAGGTACTCAGCCTCTGTTGTAGAATCTGCAGTAACACTTTGCTTGAAGCTCTTCCAGCAAACAGCTCCTCCATTTAGCATAAACACATAGCCGGATTGGGATTTCATATCATCCCGATCGGTTTGGAAACTTGCGTCCGTGTAACCTCTTACACACAACTCAGTTTCTCCTCCAAACACTAAGAACGAATCCTTAGTCCTTCTCAAGTACTTAAGGATGTTCTTTACGGCTATCCAGTGACTCTCACCAGGCTTGGCTTGATACCGACTTGTCATGCTCAAGGCATACGCAACGTCGGGACGAGTGCAAATCATAGCATACATGATAGACCCAACAGCAGAAGCATAAGGGACGGTCTTCATGTGTTCAATTTCCTTAGGGGTGGAGGGAGACTGTGACTTGCTCAAAGTAATCCCTTGGCCCATAGGTATAAATCCTCTCTTGGAGTCTTTCATATTGAACCGGTCAAGAACTTTGTCAATATAAGCTTCTTGACTCAATGCTAGTATCCTTTTGGACCTATCCCTATAGATCTGGATACCTAAGATTCGTTGTGCCTCTCCCAAGTCTTTCATTTGGAAGTGTTTCCCTAGCCACTCCTTAACGGAAGTGAGTGATGGAACATCATTCCCAATGAGCAATATGTCATCCACATATAGGATAAGGAATACAACCTTACTCCCACTAAACTTCATGTATAAACACGGTTCTTCCACACTTCTATTGAAACCATATTGTTTAATAACATGATCAAAGCGATGATTCCAACTCCTAGATGCTTGCTTACGACCATAGATGGACCTTTTAAGCTTACACACCTTCTTAGGGTTAGATGTATCCACAAAACCTTCAGGTTGTATCATGTACACCTCTTGTTCTAGAATCCCATTCAAGAAGGCGGTTTTGACATCCATTTGCCAAATCTCATAATCATGAAATGCGGCAACCGCTAAGATTATCCTAATGGACCTAAGCATAGCGACTGGAGCGAAGGTTTCGTCATAGTGTAAAACATGAACTTGGGTGAAACCTTTTGCCACCAATCTAGCTTTGTAAACATCCACATGTTTATCCACGCCGAGCTTAATTTTATATATCCATTTACACTGAAGGGGTCGCACTCCCTCAGGTAAATCCACCAAGTCCCTTACTTGGTTCTCGTGCATGGAATCCATTTCGGACCGCATGGCTTCTAGCCAAAGCGAGGAGTCGGGACTAGACATGGCCGATTTGTAGTTAGTGGGTTCATTACTTTCAAAAAGTAACAAAACACCATCCTCTTCGATGTTACCAAGGTAGCGATCAGGTGGATTAGAAATCCTACTTAACTTTCTAGGAATAATTACCGTTTCAGAGGAAGAGGGAATGCTATCCTCCACGTTCTCCTCTACCACATTCTCGGTTTGTGGCTCTCGAACTTCTTCAAGTTCAAATTTTCTCCGACTCTGTCTCCTAGAAATAAACTCCTTTTCTAGGAAGACAGCATCACGAGCCACAAACACTTTGTTCTCGTGTTTATTGTAGAAGTAATAGCCACGTGTTTCCCTTGGATATCCTACAAAAAGACATTTGTCAGACCTAGGTACAAGCTTATTGTCAGACTTGATCTTAACGTACGCTTCGTAACCCCAAATACGCATGAATGACAAATGAGGGACTTTCCTTGTCCATATCTCATATGGAGTCTTATCGGCCGCTTTAGTTGGGCTTCGATTTAGTGAAAATACTGCAGACAAGAGGGCAAAACCCCAAAATGAACTAGGAAGCTCAGTTAGACTCATCATTGACCGAACCATATCAAGTAAAGTTCGGTTTCTCCTTTCGGCCACACCATTTAATTGCGGTGTTCCATGAGGAGTCCATTGTGATACTATACCACAATCTTTTAGGTGTGAATCAAATTCAATATTTAAATACTCACCACCACGGTCGGACCGTAGGGTCTTTATCCTTTTATCCAATTGGTTATCCACTTCTTTTTGGAACTCTTTGAACTTGTCAAAGGCTTCACTCTTGTTCTTCATTAAGTAGACATACCCATATCTACTTAAGTCATCAGTAAAAGTAATGAAGTAGTGAAAACCTCCTCTAGCGGTGATGGTTAATGGTCCACACACATCCGTATGTATGAGAGCCAAAACCTCACTAGCTCGTTTCCCTTTTCCCGCAAAAGGTGCACGAGTCATCTTGCCTAAAAGGCAAGACTCGCATGTACCATAAGATTCGAAACCAAATGGTTTGAGCACTTTTGATGAAGCAAGTCTCTTAATGCGTCTTTCGTTTATGTGGCCTAAACGACAATGCCAAAGGTAGGATTTGTTAGGATCACCCGTTTTGAGCTTTTTAGTTTCCACGTGATAAACGTCATTAACATCATTTAAAACATAAATGCCTCCAATTGAAATGGCCTTGCCATAAACCACATCATTAAAAGAAAAAGTACAACACTTGTCCTTAATCATAAAACAAAAGCCTTCCGCGTCTAACGTGGAAATGGAGATGATGTTCTTAGTTAAAGTTGGTACAAAATAACACTTATTTAAATACAACTCTAAACCACTAGCTAAAGTGAGCACATAGGTCCCCACGGAAACGGCGGCTACTCTAGCTCCATTGACCATGCGGAGATCCACATCACCTTTTGCTAGTGCTTGCACGTCCCTTAAACCCTGCAAATGGTTACAAAGGTGAGAGCCACATCCGGTATCAAGTACCCAAGTGGAAGTAAAAGCATAATTAACGTCTATCACATAGAGAGAGGAAATCATACCAATAGGCGTCACACGCCCTTCCTTGAGATCCTCCAAGTATTTGGGACAACTCCTCCTATAATGCCCCTTCCCATTACAATGGAAACATTCGGCCTCGGAGAGCTTGACACTTTTTGCCTTGGTATAGTCATTCTCAACAGCCTTCCCCTTTCCCTTGTCATTTTTCTTTGACGATTTCTTGAATTGGGACTTTTCCTTCCCTTTTCCTTTCTTGACACCAAGGGACATGTTCTTTAACTGCATGGTTAAAACATCTCCTTTTTCACTCCCACTAGCCTCCATATCCCTCTCCGCTTGGGTGAGGAGTGCATGAATTTCATGGTAACTCTTATCCATGTCATTCATGTTGTAGTTTACCCTAAAGTGGGCAAACTTGGTGGGGAGTGAGTGGAGGATACGATCCACCACAAGAGTCTTAGGAATCTTACACCCTAGACTCTCTAGGATGACAACATATTCGACCATTTTGAGTACATGGGGACAAACCTTTTGTCCCCTCTCAAGCTTAGCTTCAAAGAAGTGTGCCGCCACATCGTATTGACGGACTTTAGGTGTTTGTGAAAATATAGTGATCATACGAGTGAAAATCTCGTACGCATTTAAAGAAATGAATGATAGCTTGAGCTTTGGGGATATTGACCATATCAACACATTCTTGATATCATTCAACATCCTCACATAGTCCTCATGGGCGGTCCGCACCGCCGATGAAGCTCTTGCACCGGGCACAATTGGAGGAGCATCGGTCAAGTAAGTGAGCACATTGTCGGACAACGCGGCACTTTTGATGTTGGATTCCCATTCAAGAAAGTTACTACCGTCATCTTTTAAAATACATTTGTCCATTACGGACCTTAGCCATGAATCTTTGTCTAGTGAAGTAGTCGATGGAGTTGATGAAGTTGCCATTGCGAATTAAAATGCTACAACAAAAAGGAAAAATTAACATTCATTGTTTTAAAAATTACTTGTAAAAACATGTTTAGCAAGTTTTAGCATTTATATAAAGACCTCCCACTAAATTATATAAATGATTCCAAGACCCAAATATTAAACAAAAATGAGCGTCGCTTGGGCGAAACATCCCATAATTGCGTAAATTCGGTAAGTCACGTTGACTAATTCTACCTCTAGAACTCTTGGTCGACGAATTTCCTCAAATTCATCTACTAGCCCCGGAACACAAGACCGTCTTATATCCCGTTGAGTCCAACCAATTTTAGCGTGTGATAACCGTTTACCACCCTACTTACCCAAGGTAAAAAGAGAACACCCCGCTTGGGCGAGCGTGGCTCTAATGAACAAGAGATTCATAGGTGTTACTAATTGGTAAGGCTAATCTCAATTTTAGTTATGTGAGAGATCTTGTCAATTTAGTCATAAATTCCTTATAAGTGAATTAATTCGGTGAATGTAAATGACGTGAATTGACAACCGCGAAAATAAAATGCATGTGAATGGCGATTTTGGCATGCGCGAAAATAAAACAAGCAAACATGTAAGCATATGAATAAATCCTAGTATGGCCACCTAGTTAAAAACTAGTCTATTACATTTCGGAAACCAACTCCTTGGTCCCTTGCCTCTTCATTCCAAAAGTGGCTCTTCCTTGTGGGATTTGGAACACCTTCCAAAAATAGACTCCGTCTCGTTGTAATCCGTCTTTTGGAAACGCCGGTAAAAATAACTATTAGAAATGAATTACATAGCTATTCCTATTATACATTAATTAATAAAATAAACAAAACTATTAATTAATTACAAACCGACGGTACGAGATCGTATTTAATTACAAACAAATCGATATTCCCATTCATTTCGGGTAATAACGATTAAAATTAACTAGGCCATACTAGGTACAACAAGATAAATACTTTAAATAAATGACAATCATTCATTCAACTTAAATAAACATGCTTAAAATGCTGTAAAATGATGCCAAAATCGCCCTATCTATCATTCGTTGGTATCCATCTCGGTTTTTGTGGATTTAATCAATTTTTAACATGTAAAAATCAATAATCAACTCTTAAATCTCATTTAAGTCCAAAATAATTGTCCAAACTGTTTTGAACCTCAAAATTAGTCCTCACTAATTTTATGATAAATAATTAGTTTGATTTGGTGATATTTTGCTAATTTAATCGGTAAAATCATAATATTTAAGTAAAAATCCAAAATAATTGAAAAATCACCCAAAAAATTGAAACAAAAATTTATAGTATTCTGGAACACTCCCAAGAACACCAAAACGTCAGAAAAATTGCCCAAAAAATCCGGATAAAATTTATGAATAAAAAGATCGATATTTATCGGTTTTTAACCACTAAAACCAATAAACATCAAAACAAAGTGAAAACACACATGAAAAATCACTTTTGACATTTAAATAATATTCTTAAATGTACATAAATTTATCATGGGCAGAATCTAATGTTTCGAAATTATGATTAATTAATTTGACTTTTATCAACTTTTATCTCATAAAATAAATAAACATGCAAAAAATTCGAACCAACCTTCAACTTTTTGCATACAATCAGTAGAAAACATGCATGAACTACCATAAAAAATCCATGCACCGAATCAACTTTTAACTAATTTTAGTCAATTTTTAACTAAAATACGGCATTTTGAATCGGTTTTCTACCAAAAATCATTAAAAATAGCAAAATAACTTCAAAAAATCACCAAAAATACCACAAACATTTTGAGATCAGTAGGTATGCATGTCCCAAAAATTTCGTGCTAAAACCTCTTCTAACACCATTTTTGAGTTT
Organism: Silene latifolia; assembly: GCF_048544455.1. Classification (NCBI taxonomy): domain Eukaryota; kingdom Viridiplantae; phylum Streptophyta; class Magnoliopsida; order Caryophyllales; family Caryophyllaceae; genus Silene; species Silene latifolia. Next base: position 51,652,995 of record NC_133529.1, on the reverse strand, counting down.
TTATAAATTATCACATAATTCATTAAAATGCTTAAAATCAACATGCAAATTACAAGCCTAAGCTCTGATACCACTTGAAAGATCATAGATCCATATTAGACTCTCTAATAAAATTAATTTATCTTACATAAATTATCATTTAGGTGATCTATGTAACATGCATGCTAATATGAAAGCATAAAAAGAAAGTATAAGGAAAAACAATTTCCTTACATTGAATTTGTGGTAAAAAGGGCACAAACTAGTTCACCTTACTAGCTTGTTCTTGAGCTTATTCCAAATGGAAGATCCTCCTTGCAAATCTTCAAAAAGAAGATCTCCTTCTTGTTTCACCCAAGAACTAACCCAAAATAATAACAAGTATTGACTAGTAACTTGTTAATTTTATACCCTTGATAATATTTTAATTTTACTAACTTTCTTAGTAAATATTAATGTATGTATACTAACAACTTAGTAGTGATTAATAATTATTTTAGAGAGATGAATAAATATTGTTCACATGCAAGAAGGTAGAGTGAAGAAGTGAGGTAGTGTAAATTGTGAACAATAGATGGAGTATATAGGAAGGGAAGTGGCGGGTGGAGGTGGAGTGAGGGAGTGGAAAAATTTTGTCTTATGTTTTTATCTTACATCACATGCAAACTCTTACATAAGATAAATTATGGTAGTATACAAAATAAGGTGAAATGATTATGTGAGTAATCATCCACTACTCTTATTTTACACGGTCCACTTGACCATTTACGAGTCCATGTTGGTTCTTATATTTGTCGCACAAATCCGTGTAATTTGTATTTTAAACATCGTATCATGTTTAAATACTTCCATAATTAATTCGTCCAATTCACTCCGTAAATATACGTGTACCACTGCACATATTATTTACGTACTAATATTAATCAATTAGTACAATTTTAGTAAATTAACAGTTAATTAACTAAAACCCGTCTCCCAAAACTTATTATTCAATTATCGCATAATTAAATAATAACTGCCGCTCCTCGAGTTCGCAACTCGAAATCTCTCTAAAAATAATCGACTAACCTCTTAGTCTACAAATCAAGGGACTAAATAAATTGTATCTCATACAATTAATTATTTGTCTATTGGGGTTCGTTCCTTTAGGTGTGACCGAAAAGGGGTCAGTTGATCACCGCCGTCTCACGACAATAACGTCAAACTCTAGTCAGCCAACCGTTATCGATTTACGTTAATCAACTGACGAGAATCAAATAATTAAATATCTGATGATATTCCATTAATGAGATTTATTATGTTAACGCACTATTGTGGAGGACACTAACTCCAACATTTGCGACACTAGCCGCAATAGGTTCGGGCTAAAGATGAACTTAACGTAAATTCATCGATCGAGAGTTCTAATTGTAGAATCGGTTAAGAGGATTAACCCACCATGTTGTATTAGTAAAGGTATATAGGGTCCATTGGCTCACATCCAAATTAATATGAATTTTGGGTCTCGAAATCATTTATCATAGTTGGGTAAAGGTCACTATGTGAATGCTAAGACTTGTTTAAAATGTCTACAAGTTTTATTAAAACGATAAATGTTTAGAATTCCTTCATTTTCTATTTTGTAGTCAATTTGATTAGTTAGCAATGACAACTCCAAATTCATCCGCATCAACTAGCGCAACCGCTCCACCACTCGCCAATGCTTCTTGGCTCCGATCCTTTATGGATCGATGTAAACTTGAAAAGAATGGATCTAACTTCGCCGATTGGGACGCACAACTCCGCTTGGCCGCGGAAGGTGACGACAAGCTTTGTTACCTTACCGAAGCCGCTCCCTCTACACCTACTACTAGTTCAACCTCCGTCGTAAGGGAAGCCTATGAGGCTTACCTAAAAGAATCGGCCGCAATTAAGAACGTCTTGATTTTCTGAATGGAACCCGATCTCCAAAGGAGTGCTATTAACATGAGCACGGCCTATGAGATCTATACCAAGCTTGTGACCATGTTCTCGCAAGCTCCAAGGATCATCCAATATGAGGCGGCCTCCGCATTTTTCGAAATCAACATCAAAGAAGGCCAAAAGGTTAGCCCTCATGTGCTCAAGTTGATTGAGCTTGTTGAGACTCTTAAAATCCAAGGGGTTGACATTCCCGAACAACTCGTTATATACCGAGTTTTACATTCCTTGAACAAAGTCAAAGCATATGTACAGTTTAGGGTAAACTACAATATGCAAAATATGAACACTTCTCTCCATGAATTGCACAAATTGATTGTGCAAGCCGAGAGAGATATGGGTCTAAATGTTAGCTCAACCAAGGATGTGCTCGTTATTAACAATAAGAGCAAAGGGAAGTTTAAGAGGAGTGCTAGCAAGGGCAAGAAACCCACTCCCTTTAAGGGAAAAGGAAAAGCTATTAAGAAAAGCTCAAAAGGGTGCTACTTCCGAGGACAAATGCCATTATTGTTGTGGCATAGGACATTGGAAGAGGAATTGCCCGAAGTATCTTAGTGATATCAAAACTGGAAAGATTGTTCCAGTAGGTAAATATATTTCTCCCTATCATTTATGTTTTGATTTCAATCTAAACTTTGGTATTTGGATACAAGTTGTGATTCTTACCCTTTTTTATTTGTATTTAAGGGCATCCGAGCAAAGACAAAGGCAAAGACAAGCAAGCCTAAGGAGGCTCTTCAAGGGAAGCTAGAGTAGCCGCCCATAGTCGAAGACCTATGGAAGCTTGGCCTTTATTTTGACAGTCTTCCTTTTATTGTTGTATTTTGAAGTTGTTTTTTTAGAACTCTTCTTAATTTCCTAGTTAGACATGAAAACTAGTAAATTTCCTTTCATCTTCAAGGACAAGTGGTTGTATTTGAATTTTAGTGGCTTGGTTTTCAACCCAAGTCACTCGGTTTATGGAAAATTTTCGTTCTAAAACTTGTCTTTATACACTTTTACCTCAAAACATAAATCATATTGACTTAAATTAATCATAAAAGAATTACAATGATTGGATCATTGTAATAAGTTCATAAGCCATGAATTTGATTCTCACTTATGCTTTTATGACTTAATATATATCACATCTTATTTGATATCAGAAGAACGATTATAAAGTCAAATAGAGTTATTTGAACTCAAAATAGGGAATTTTATAAAACCAATTGGCTACACCACTTATAACTAAGAATTGTGACCACTTATAAGACTCCATACGAGCTATGGGAGGGCTTAAGACCTTAAAATTATATAAGACATGGATATGAATCCAATCCTATACTTTATAAGGATTAGTCTATTTTGAAGCTAGATTATAATGTCTTTACAAAAGGGTCACCAATTAATGTTATCATATGCCATATTTTCTTCCTTCACATTCATAATTCTTAAATTGTTTGTTACTTATAAGGCTATCTTTCGAGAAAAATAGATATATTTTTCAAAAGATAGAGTGGGAGAAAATTAGCAACAAACATACGACTGGTTAGGAACTAGTGAGGAGACCAAAAGAAAGCTTACTTAGGTAAATCTTCAGACTAGTGTGGAGACCAAAAGAAAATGTTCTTCATATAATAAGATTATGAAGTGGCTGTAGCAAGTAATTTCAATTCTATTTTACATAAGAGCCGTATGAACCAAAGTGAAATTTGTGCAAAAGGATAAAATTATTTAAAGTTGCATAGATAGACATAAAGGATGTCTACAAAGCTAAGTTAACATGTAACTATGCTAAGATCCATGATTATCATTGCTACACCTCATAGTGTGTATGATCAAGTTAGATGTTAAAACCAATTTCTAAATAGGTATTTAGAAAGGGGTGTGTATACGACATAAGCACAAGGTTTTAATTAACGCTTAAAGATTGCAATGATCATTTCGATCATGTGATAAGAAAATAGTTTCACTCGAGTTGTCGAGAAACCATGTGTATACATGGATTTGAGTGGGAGTCAAAATTGCCACGTTTAGAAATGAAGTTCAATGGGAGAAATTGTCTTCCATGTTAATGTCATATTACTCATTGCAAAATGTTGTGAACTATATTTATATGACCCATTTTAACAATTGTAATCATGTATTACTAGTAAAATTGTCACAAGTAATTTATTTGTTATAAAATGATATTTAAGGGTTTAAATATGCATTAAAATATCTATGGGCATGGTATGTGACACATGACCTACCTTATTACAAATGACAAATTGACAAACTTAAAATGGAGTCCTTTTTATCTTAAGAGGCCGAAAAAATGGAGGGATTAAGGAGTTAGTGGATGTTTTATTTTAATGATAAAACAAGCATATGATTACCTACACTAACTAGCCTTCACCCTACATTTTAAGGGTAAGACAAAGGCAATGCATTGGCCACTCTCACCTCCTCTCACCCGGCCTCCCAAGGCTCAATAAGAGCATCTTTTGCTTTATTTTTCATTCTTACATAATTTTAGGGTTTGGTTATCAAAACCTCTCTTATTTTCTCTCTAAAAATAGTTTTTAGATCTCACAAAATTGTTCCACCATATTCTAATATCAAATTATATTATTACTAGAGTAGTAATACAAATCTTATTAGAATCTTTAAGGATAACTAATATATTAGTCTAGTTAATTAGTATATTAGTATTAAGGGTTATTGTTTTGGGTGCAACAAGAGGAGAATCTCTACACTTGAGATTTGTTTTGGAGGATCATCCATTTTCCATAAGCTCAAGAACAAATCAGGAAGGTGTCCTTATTTGTGCCCAAATTTCGAACCATTTACAATGTAAGGAACATTGTTTTCTTTTATCTCTTACTATAGTTGTGCATGCACTAGATCTTAAGTGACTAAAGTTAAAATGTTAATTAGTTCACTATTAGAAATGTTTAATAATAGGTATATGAACCTAACAATTGGTATCAGAGCATAGGATGTTGCATGCATAATCGATTTATAGTTTTTTCGAGTTATAAGTAACTTAATTAAAACTAATAATTTGTGATTTGTTAGATAATGTCACAAAATCATATTGCATATTGTATATTCTGATACTAAAGTGTATTAAGGTCATTTTGTTGATTTATGGTATTTTATTGCTTATTTTAATGATTTTTAGTGATTTTATTACATTTTAATGGGTAAAATGGTATTTAAAATACTAAAACTAGTTAGACTTAGTTTATGACCTTGAAATTTTTATATGACCTCACATGCATATTTTACTTATTGTATGTAAAATTTCGTATAAATTTGATTTATTTTGCATGATTTATGATTTTTATGAGATAAAAATGGAATAAATGGAGGTAAAATGGTTAAAATAGTTAAATTTCGAAACAGGCCATGAAATTGTAATATGTTGTCACATGCACATTTTACTCACTGTGTGTAAAATTTAAGATGAACTTGATTCATTTTGCATTATTTATGAATTTTTAGTGTAAAAATGACATAAATAGTGACTATTTTGGCAAAAATAGCTAAAACAAATTAGATGGCATGAGAAACATATTTTAGGTTGCATTTATATCCTACTTATCAGACCTAATGTTGAAAAATTTATTAGATTAACTTTCATATGCTTTAGATTTTTTATTTGATAACACCGATAAGTCGCAACTACATTTTTCTCGAAATAAATTCGAAAGTTTTAACCTTAATTTTGACATTACGAGTGTCATGGATATATTCCAGAATGTTCAAAAAATTTAAAATTCAAATTTTGGAATGATTGTAATTTAATTTGGATTTATTTCATAAAAGTTATGATTTTAGGGTCAAAAATGAGCATAAATATTATATCAAGTTGAACTATTGTCAAAAATTGAGTAATGACTAATTTTTGGAGTCCTAAGAGAGTTAGGATAATTAACTTGGACTAAAATTAGATTTTAGTATTATTTAGCGATTTTAATAAGTTAAAAATCGTGAATTTCCATAAAATCGGGTTATATGTACGATATAAGTTAAATAGGGCGATTTGGCACATAACTTGGCATGTTAGATACATATTATAATGCTGCATATTTCATTGTTGAATGTCATATTTTCTTTATGTAATTTTGAATTATGTAATTTTATCTTAGTATGGTCTTAGTTTTAATCGATATTACCCCGTAATGTAAGGGCATATTGATTCGGTTGTAATTTAATGTGACCTCCTATCACTTTTATTTTTACTAGTTTTTCATATTACAAATGTACAATAGGAATAGCTATGTATTTATTATTATTTGTAATTCCGGAGTTCCTTCAAGACGGTGCCATTTGGAAAGGCGTTACCGACAAAGACGGTGTTCTTGGGAGGTGTGCCACTTGAAGATTCAAGGGACCAAAGGAGTTGGTTTCTGAATTTGTAATAGATTATTTGATTTTCTTTTTTAGGAAGGCCATACTAGGAATTTTATTTTGCTTTGCTTTTCTTTTAATATGTTGCATGCATTACCAAATCGCCATAACATCACATGCATATCAAATCGAGTCTTCGACCGTGTCAATTATGATTATCGATAATTCAACTTTTAGCTCACTTAAAATTGATAGATAATAAATTGACAAGACCTTCACTTTTAAAAGATTGAGACTTAGCCTTATAAAGATAGTAGAAGCCCATGAATCTCAATTTCATAAGGGGTACAATACGATTTTTTGGGTACATCAATTGACGTTGGGCAAGTGGGGTAATAAATAGTTATTACACTTCGAAAATTTGGTTGATCTCAACGAAATTATTTGCGACCGTAGCCGCAATAGGTTCGGGCTAAAGATGAACTTAACGTAAATTCATCGACCGAGAGTTCTAATTGTAGAATCGGTTAAGAGGGTTAACCCACCAAGTTATAATAGTAAAGGTATAGAGGGCCCATTGGCTCACATCCAAATTAATATGAATTTTGGGTCTCGAAATCATTTATCATAGTTGGGTAAAGGTCACTATGTAAATGCTAAGATTTGTTTAAAATATCTACAAGTTTTATTAAAACGATAAATGTTTATAATTCCTTCATTTTCTATTTTGTAGTCAATTTGATTAGTTAGCTATGACAACTCCAAATTCATCCGCATCAACTAGCGCAAACGCTCCACCACTCGCCAGATCCTTTATGGATCGAGGTAAACGTAAAAATAATGGATCTAACTTCGCCGATTGGGACGCACAACTCCGCTTGGCCGCAGAAGGTGACGACAAGCTTCGTTACCTTACCGAAGCCGCTCCCGCTACACCTACTACAAAGGTCAACCTCCGTCGTAAGGGAAGCCTATGAGGCTTACCTAAAAGAATCGGCTGCAATCAAGAACGTCTTGATTTTCTCAATGGAACCCAATCTCCAAAGAAGTGCTATTAATATGAGCACGGCCTATGAGATCTATACCATGCTTGTGACCATGTTGTCGCAAGCTCCAAGGATCATCCAATATGAGGCGGCCTCCGCATTTTTCGAAATCAAAATCAAAGAGGGCCAAAAGGTTAGCCCTCATGTGCTCGAGTTGATTAAGCTTGTTGAGACTCTTATAATCCAAGGGTTTGACATTCCCGAACAACTCGTTATAGACCGAGTTTTACATTTCTTGAACAAAGTCAAAGCATATGTACAATTTAGGGTAAACTACAATATGCAAAATATGAACACTTCTCTCCATGAATTGCACAAATGGGTTGTGCAAGCCGAGAGAGATATGGGTCTAAATGTTAGCTCAACCAAGGATGTGCTCGTTATTAACAATAAGAGCAAAGGGAAGTTTAAAAGGAGTGCTAGTAAGGGCAAGAAACCCACTCCCTTTATGGGAAAAGGAAAAGCTATTGAGAAAAGCTCTTCTAAAAAGGGTGCTACATCCGAGGACAAATGCCATTATTGTAGTGGCATAGGACATTGGAAGAGGAATTTCCCGAAGTATCTTAGTGATATCAAAACTGGAACGATTGTTCCAGTAGGTAAATATATTTCTCCCTATCATTTATGTTTTGATTTCAATCTCAACTTTGGTATTTGGATACAAGTTGTGATTCTTACCCTTTTTTATTTGTATTTAAGGGCATCCGAGCAAAGACAAAGGCAAAGACAAGCAAGCCTAAGGAGGCTCTTCAAGGGAAGCTAGAGTAGCCGCCCATAGTAGAAAACCTATGGAAGCTTGGCCTTTATTTTGATAGTCTTCCTTTTATTGTTGTATTTTGAAGTTGTTGTTTTAGAACTCTTCTTAATTTCCTAGTTAGACATGAAAATTAGTTTATTTCCTTTCATCTTCAAGGACAAGTGGTTGTATTTGAATTTTAGTGGCTTGGTTTTCAACCCAAGTCACTCGGTTTATGGAAAATTTTCGTTCTAAAACTTGTCATTATACACTTTTACATCAAAACATAAATCATATTGACTTAAATTAATCATAAAAGAATTACAACGATTGGATCATTGTAATAAGTTCATAAGCCATGAATTTGATTCTCACTTATGCTTTTATGACTTAATATATATCACATCTTATTTGATATAAGAAGACCGATTATAAAGTCAAATAGAGTTATTTGAACTCAAAAAAGGGAATTTTATAAAACCAATTGGCTACACCACTTATAACTAAGAATTGTGACCACTTATAAGACTCCATACGAGCTATGGGAGGGCTTAAGACCTTAAAATTGTATAAGACATGGATATGAGTCCAATCCTATACTTTATAAGGATTAGTCTATTTTGAACCTAGATTATAATGTCTTTACAAAAGCGTCACCAATTAAGGTTATCATATGCGATATTTTCTTCCATCTAATTCATAATTCTGAAATTGTTTGTTACTTATAAGGCTATCTTTCGGGAAAAATAGATATATTTTTCAAAAGATAGAGTGGGAGAAAATTAGCAACAAAACATACGAGTGGTTAGGAACTAGTGAGGAGAACAAAAGAAAGCTTACTTAGGTAAATCTTCAGACTAGTGTGGAGACCAAAAGAAAATATTCTTCATATAATAAGATTATGAAGTGGTTGTATCAAGTAATTTCAATTCTATTTTACATAAGAGCCGTATGAACCAAAGTGAAATCTGTGCAAAAGGATAAAATTATTTAGAGTTGCATAGATAGACATAAAGGATGTCTACAAAGCTAAGTTAACATGTAACTATGCTAAGATCCATGATTATCATTTCTACACCTCATAGTGTGTATGATCAAGTTAGATGTTAAAACCAATTTCTAAATAGGTAATTAGAAAGGGGTGTGTATACGACATAAGCACAAGGTTTTAATTAACGCTTAAAGATTGCAATGATCATTTCGATCATGTGATAAGAAAATAGTTTCACTCGAGTTGTCGAGAAACCATGTGTATACATGGATTTGAGTGGGAGTCAAAATTGCCACGTTTAGAAATGAAGTTCAGTGGGAGAAATTGTCTTCCATGTTAATTTCATATTACTTATTGAGGATGACATGCTAACACTACCATCTATGAAGGAGTGTTTTGTTCTTTAATTCTCAATGAAAGAAGATATAATGCATTCTAAAATTTCAAATCTATTATGACATAGGGAATTTTAGATTGGCACTTAGATAAATATCTTATATTGATAAGATTCTTTATCTGTTTAATATCAACAAGGTTGAGGAGGTTATTCATATTGATGAAAGTGGAATTACTATGATAGAGTCATAGTCATTCACTGAACCTAATGAGTTGTTGATCACATGAAATCGATTGCTAATGTTTCCGCCATTAGAACGATCATGTATGCCTTTATATGCAGATGCCCTGATGAATCATATGCTTGGAGCATGATAAGTCAATAACTAGTTAATTCGAATGAAGGTCATTAGAAAGCCTTCAAGAACATCCATTAAATTTCTTGAGGAGAATTGAGGATTTGTTTTTAAGTTTGGATGACATACTAAGTTGTGTGTTGAAGGGTTGTACAAACTCTAGTTTCCAAACCTATAAGGATTTGTCGAAATCTTAGGCTGATTTTATTGACTTAGGAGTAAGTGACTAGAAAAATGTTTTAGTTTCAACCCTTGCAAGTTCTACAAACTGAATCTAATTACATTGTGGTAAGATGGTTATGTTGGAATATGTGTCCTCCGACAATAATGCGATCACAACTGTCGATCATGATGATCACATGTTTAAAGAATACATGTGGGATGTAATATTTTACAGTCAACTGGTCCACACATATCGGTAATGATTGGCTGACTAGAGTTTGACATTACTGTCGTGCGACGGTGGTGATCAGTTGATCCCCTTAGGTCATACCTATAGGGAAATACTCTTAATTGATTATTTAATTAATCGTATGCCGATACGAGTTAATTAAATTGCTTAAAATTGACGGATAATTTTGATTGTAAAGCTAACGTGTCTTATTGTATTTTGATTAAATGAGATACGGTCTAAGTAATCGAATTGTTTTATTACTTAGATAAAATTATTGTTTACGAAACAATTGAAATTGAATGAATGATTTATTATAAATACAAGACGTTGTAATTTATAATTTGATAAACCGTTTTGGTACAAGTAATTACGAATTACTAGTCGACTTTGTATATGACATATTTTATGAGTATGTTGATTTTTCATATGTTAAAAATACATTACAATTTCACATGTCAAGTAACATGTCACATATGTCACAATTGACAAATGACAAAATAAAATGGACTACCCATTTTATCTCAAGTGTACCGAAATATTGGAGGGATTAAGGTGTATATTGTGTTTTTATTTTTAATTGGAAACATGATGATTAAAGCCTAATGTCTAGCATTGCATACCTAGTCTTATCTTGAGAAGAACAAGACCATGCATTGGCTCTCCAATAAGACCCATCCCACCGGTTTTCTATGTAGAGAAAAACAAAAATGGTTTTCTCTCATAATCATTCACTACTTCATCTAACATTTTTCTAGTGTAAGAAAAACTTTTCTCTCTACCATTTTGTGAAAACTTAGAGAAATAAAACTCACAAATCTCTCCTCTTCGCCGAAATTATTCAAGAGGATATACAAAATATTTTTGTGTCAATTTTATATTAAGACTTGTATTATTTCTAGTACAAAATAATACTCCCTCCACTTTTTTATATATGACGTTTTACATTTACGAGGTAAGCCTTTGACTTTAATATTTACAAAAATATATTTGTTCAAAAAATATAAAAATGGTACCATTAAATTCCTTACGAAAATCTCTTTCATATGAGTATACATATCATAATATTTAGTCTTATATTTTAAGAGATATTGAAGAGAGAAGGGAGTGTCTCGAAATGTGAGAAAGTCATATATAAAAAAATAGAGGGAGTATTGGTTATTAAGAGGTTTTCTTGGGTATTCACTTTTGGTAGAGGTTCTAATTTGGACCTTTTGTTCATCCATTTTAAGGAAAGCTCAAGAACTAACAAATAGGTGAATTTGTTGGTGCCCATTAATCCGAAATCATATAGTAAGATTGATGATTTCTTCTCTTATCTTATTTATGTTTGCATGCATAAGATCTAGAATTTATTTTATGACTAAATAAATTTGAGCATATATGAATATGTATATTAATGTGATTAATGAATTCTAACAAGTGGTATCATGAGCCTTAGGTTGTTTGCATGCAAATCGGTTTATAGTTTTTCCGAGTTATAAGATTAACATACAAAACTAATTAATTTGGATTTATGAAGATAAACCTAAAAACAAATTTGCATGTTAAAAGTTTTGGTCCTAAGTGATTTTTAGGACATTTTGGTTTATTTATGGATTTTATTGTTCATTTTATATATTATTGGCATTAAAATGTGATTTTTATGATAAAAATGTCATTTTTGGACGAAAAATAGCTAAACTTTGAATTTTTCAGTGGTTTTTGGATATGTTTTCACATATAGTATCTACTGATGGCCTGTAAATTTTCATGATAAATTGAGTTCTTTTGCTCGAAATATGGATTTTTCAAGTTAAAATCGTATTTAAATGGGTAAATAGGTTCATATGAGTTATATTTCGAATTTGGTCATGGAAATTTAGTATGTTATCACATGCAATTTTACAAGATGTGTGTAAAATATTTGGCTTTAATGAAGTCTTTTTGCATGATTTATGAATTTTTGATGAAAACTCACATAAATAGTGACTATAATTAGTAATAATGCTAAAACATACTTCATGACTAAAGGAAAAACGTCACATGTTTCATTTTATCATATATTTCAGATCTAAAAGTGAAAAGTTGATGAAGATATTTTTTCTCATATTTTTATGGTCATATTTGTTAAAACCGATAAACCGCAACATTATTTTTCTCGATAAATTTTCAAACTTTTTAACCTAAGTTTTGAACATTATGAGTGTCATGGTAATTTTCCAGAATGTTCATGAGTTTAAATTTCAAATTTTCGAAATTATTTGAAATTTTTATAATTTAATTTGAAGTTTATAGCATAATTTTGTATTTTTGGGTCCATTTATGAACAATATTAAGAAATCAAGTTTAATTATTGTCAAATGTTAGTGGAGACTAATTTTGAGTCCTAAGATGGTTAGGGTAATTAACTTGTACATAAATATGAATTTATGTAATTATTGTGATTTTAATAAGTTAAATCACGCAAATCCGTAAAAACCGATTAATATACGATATTGGCTCTTAAAAGGCGATTTAGCATAAAATTTGGCATGCTCATACATATTATAATGCTGCATTTTATTTATGATTGTCATATTTTAATTTTATGTAATTTTTGAATTATGTAATTTTACTTAGTATGGCCTTAATTTTAATTGATATTACCCGAAATGTATGGGAATATCGATTCGGTTGTAATTATTGTGATCTCGTATCACCGTTTTGTAATTTAATAGATTTATTTTTATTTTTAATTACAAATGTATAATAGGATATTATGTAATTCATTTTGTAATTTAATTATTCCGGAGGACCTTGAAGACGGTGCCACTCGAGAAGGCGATCCATCAAAGAAAGTGTTGCCTTGAAATGCATGCCAAGACCGAAGTTCAAGGGACCAAAGGAGTTGGTTTCCGAATTTGTAATAGTTTATTAGATTTACTATTTTAGGAAGGCCATACTAGAATTTTATTTATGCTTTGAATTTTATTTATATGTTGCATGCATCGCTAAATCGCCAAAACTAAAACATGCATTATCATTTAATCAAGTTTATCGACCGTGTCAATTACAATTATCGTAGTTCACCGCTTTAGTTCACTTAAAACGTGATAGATAATAAATTGACATTACCTCTCGCTAAAATAAACAATTGAGACTTAGCCTTACCAAAAAGTAGAAACCATGAAAACCTATTTCATGAGGGAGTGCACTCGGCCCTACCGGGGTACAAACCTTGTTACGTAGGGGAAGTGGGTGATAAATGTCTACCCACCGAATTTATAAAGATGAGGCTTGTATTCGGCTTTACCGATGCCCAAGTTGATGTAAATTTGGATCATGGACACATTTATTCGAAATTTGGGTTGAACTCAACGAAAGTATTCTCGACGGTTGCCGGATGTGTTTCGGGCTAAAGATAAATATTAATGTAATTTTATCGACCAAGAGTTCTAAAAGTAGAATCGATTAAAGAGTTAATCCACCGAGTTATATTGATGAGGGTTGTATTCGGCTTTACCGATGCCCGAGTTAATATGAATTTGAATCTTGGAATCATTTATCATAGTTGGGTAGAGGTCACTATGTAAATGCTTTACTTGTTATTTCTAAATATTAATAAAACGATAAATGTTAAGTTTTCCACTATCCCATTATCATATTGTTCTATTTCTTTACCACAATTCATATACGATATCATTTCGTTTTTTGATTCAAATCTCCATTAAAACATCGTAACTAAAGACAAATATGAATTTGCTTCTAAAACCTCATATGAACCATTGCTAAAGATCTTTTTGTGAAAAGTGTAGATAGAAGTTATTCATTATCAAAAAGTTTTAAGACTAAACAAATGAATTGAAGAGTAGTCTTCATGAAATTCAATTTTGCTTCTCTAAGCAAAGACTCATTGAAATGAGTGGGAGCATTCTCTTAAACCGTTAAGAAAAGGACGAGGTTCAAAAAAGTAAAATTAGAATGGAATTGATACAAGGTAATGTTAAAAGTAAAGTTATTGAGAATAACGATACTAAACCTATCAATCCCAACCGATAAAGTTTCCATTGTCTTAATTGTTGGACGCTAGAAAGGAAACTACCCCAAATTATTGAAGAATCAGCAAGTTAGTTGTGGGACATCTAATGAGACCTTCTTCTTTAAATGTTTATTTGATTGACATAAATTTTGCTAGTACTACTTCGTCAATATTAGAAATCGGTGGTGGTTTTCATCATTGTATTTGATACATAGGATGATTAGAATATGACGACTAGCAACAATGATATTGAGAGATAGAGTCATTGTGTACTCAATCAAGTTTTTGGGTTTAGAGTTGTACTTAATTGTGACTATTAAGTGTATAAACTCTAAATAAGAATATAAACTTGTTAAGATACAAAAGAGGTTTCACTTTTGTGACCCTATACACCATGATTTGATGTATGGCTAGCCCATTATCAAGGTGATTATATTCTAAACCAAACTAGAATGATATATCATGAAGATGATGCAAGACTCAAATTGGTAACCCAAGATTAAACCTTAGATTCTGGAATGATGAACGCAAAGAGTTATCGAGTACTCTTGAAACCATTAGATCTTATGGTATATGCGTATCTTGTATTCAAAGCAAGATGTCTCGTGCCTTTTTGGTTGAAAAGGAGATCGAGGTTGTAAATCATTGACCCAAAATAGGTTGATCATTTTCTTTTACCAACGATTTAAGTTGACGCTAATGTGTTCACTTAATAAGGTAAATAGAGAAATCTTTGAAGATGTTCAAAGAGTTTAAGGAATCACGATTTAGTCGTGATGGGATTATCAAAGTGAAGACTTTGATATAAGCCAAATGAAATGTGATATAGTATCACAAGTAAATCTCTCTTAACACACATTATGGGATAATGTGTGGTTGGATAAAAAAAATCAAACGCTATTCGATATGGTTTGGACTTCAATCAAGTTACTTTGAGTTACTTGATCCTTTTGGGGATTTTATCATTTTGTCTAAATTATTTTTCCACTAAATCGAAAATAATTCATATGAGATATGAAATGGTAGGGTACCATGCTTGTATGTTTTCAAAAGAAACAAATGCTCATTTTTTCCTTACTATAATCACGAGTACAACGGGTTTGTGGCTCGTGAAGCTGTCTTTCTAGAATACAAGTTTATTTCTAGAAGACAGAGTGGGAGAAATTATTCAAAGACCCACAAAGAATGTTATGTCACAAGAAACTGGTCTTTCTTGGCTACATGAGACGTTTTGTGTAAGACGTTTTTTCTTCAAAACCTAGGAGGTTAAAGTCATCACTTGTTGAAGATGATGAATTAGTGTTACTTTTAGAAAGTAAAGAGCTTTCAACTTACAAAGAAATTGTTTGATTCAAGTTGATTACTTCTGGAAAGTAATGAACATATGACTTGCATGAGAGTGTTTAAGTCACAACTCAATACAAGGTTTAGAGCCATGAAAATCCGAAATAAATTCCAAGTGAATTGTTAGATATCAAAGCTTGATTGGTTTCAAAGGGTTTTGCACTAGTTGAAATGCTTAAGTCTATTTGGATCTTCTTAGGGATTGTGTTTCATTATGAGATATATAGCGAGTGAATCTAAAACCCACTTCTTCAATTAGAAGGAATGTATTCAATACATGTCTTGAGTTTTGTAGATTCTTGGAATCCTAAGATAATGTCAAACTTAAGAGAGGGTCTTAAGTAGGACATCAATGAGTTGGAATAAATGTTTTGACCGTGTTATAAAACTTTTCTCGATAAGTCGAGAAGTTGTGTTTATACATGGAGTTTATTGGGAGTTACGGAAATTTTAATTAGTCTTATATGTGAATGACATATTGATCATTGGGAATGATTTGACACTTATGGAGTATTATAATACATCTTTAATATCCGGATTTGTGGAGATAAATCTACATGATATTAATGTCAAATAAGGAGTCTTATGTTGATAAGATTCATGACTAGTTCAATCGAATTGAACCTATTTGATTGCTTCCATTTGCTTCCGCTGCCGAATCAATTAAATAGGAAATGATGTATAACACTTCATATACCTTGAGTATGATGAATTGTTTCAAATCGAATTTAAGTAATAGTTACCAAGTAAGCCATAAAGATTACCCTTAAGTGCTTGCAGAAGCATTAAGGATGTAAAGCAAAGTGTTTTTGATGCAATTTTGTGTAAGGGTGTTACACAAATGACAATTGACAATTGAGATTGCACATGGTTTCCGACAAAACCATAATCAAAACACATCAGGATGGTTAAGGAACCATTATGGCTATGTATTTAAGAAATAGATTTGCTGGAATCGTTCTAGGCAATAAAGAACAATGAGAGATATTTACAACGGAAATTGAGTACACTTGCAATCATGAGATGTGCAAGAGGATGGATCCCGCACACTGTGAAAACAGTGGGAGCTATTCTAAGGCTAGAGATCTTATGTCTAGATTGGATCTAGACACGTACTCAGAAAGTTTTGTAATGCACTTGTATACATTACAAAGGAAAACGAGTATGTAGTAAGGTTGAGTAAGGTACAAGAAGTTGATAAAACCTACTAACCAAAGCCTTCTCATAGGCTTAACATGATGAGTCATGTCATATGTCATTTCAATTGCATTGAGATGAACAACTACATATAAGATGAAAATGGATTATAAAAATATGAAGTAGTAATCAGGTATTGACTATTCATATGTGATAATCACATTTGTCGTTCGAGTTTTTAAATCTGAAAACTCCTTTTATATACTTTGTTACATCCAAACGGGTTGTAGAGACAATATTGAACCCCGTTAAAGTGAACCCGGATTAACATGGTATTCGCCCATAGTCACTTGTATAAGGTGACGTCTCGAAGTGACTAGAGTGTGATGCGATTGATGGCAAGTTCAAGTGCCATAGAGTCATGTGAGATGACTAGTCGATCACATAGGCAGACTGTTAGGAACACTTTGTCGGGCCTTATGACCGCTTATAGAGTTCTGGCAAATTTATATAGCCTGGTCATGGTGAGAGTTACTATAGTATTCTAACGAGTCGATTCTTTTGACTAAAGACTGTTCGCCTAAGGTGGCACAGTTTCAGATTAACTTTGATTTGTGTTACTACGACCTTCGTAAATGGGGTCAAATGGGCATATTTTGGGTTATGATGGCTGTGGCTAGTCGAAGGGAATAAGTGCGATAGGAATTGTCCACCCCCTTGTCAGGGTTAAAACAATATCTCAGGGCCACTCGAGGAGTAATGAACTGGAAATGCGTGGCCACGCTAGGAAGGTATCTATGGTAGATAATTCCGGTCAATCAGTTATTCTCCAGATCGAGGAAATCACTCTCGATGTGATCACTTGCAAGGACGACCTGAAAGACACCTTGCATTAAGTGGGAGATAGTAATAGGACAAAAGAATTGGTGACGCACACTTGTCGAGGACAAGTGGGAGATTGTTGGAATATGTGTCCTCCGACAATAATGCGATCACAACTGTCGATCATGATGATCACATGTTTAAATCTCATTTTAAGAATACATGTGGGATGTAATATTTTACAGTCAACTGGTCCACACATATCGGTAATGATTGGCTGACTAGAGTTTGACATTACTGTCGTGCGACGGTGGTGATCAGTTGATCCACTTAGGTCATACCTATAGGGAAATACTCTTAATTGATTATTTAATTAATCGTATGCCGATACGAGTTAATTAAATTGCTTAAAATTGACGGATAATTTTGTGAGTAAAGTTAACGTGTCTTATTGTAATTTGATTAAATGAGATACGGTCTAAGTAATCGAATTGTTTTATTACTTAGATAAAATTATTGTTTACAAAACAATTGAAATTGAATGAATAACTTATTATAAATACAAGACGTTGTAATTTATAATTTGATAAACCGTTTTGGTACAAGTAATTACGAATTACTAGTCGACTTTGTATATGACATATTTTATGAGTATGTTGATTTTTAATATGTTAAAAATACATTACAATTTCACATGTCAAGTAACATGTCACATATGTCACATTTGACAAATGACAAAATAAAATGGACTACCCATTTTATCTCAAGTGTACCGAAATATTGGAGGGATTAAGGTTTATATTGTGTTTTTATTTTTAATTGGAAACATGATGATTAAAGCCTAATGTCTAGCATTGCATACCTAGTCATATCTTGAGAAGAACAAGACCATGCATTGACTCTCCAATAAGACCCCTCCCACCGGTTTTCTATGTAGAGAAAAACAAAAATGGTATTCTCTCATAATCATTCACTACTTCATCTAACATTTTTCTAGTGTAAGAAAAAAATTTCTCTCTACCATTTTGTGAAAACTTAGAGAAATAAAACTCACAAATCTCTCCTCTTGGCCGAAATTATTCAAGAGGATATACAAAATATTTTTGTGTCAATTTTATAGTAAGACTTGTATTATTTCTAGTACAAAATAATATTGGTTATTAAGAGGTTTCCTTGGGTATTCACTTTTGGGAGAGGTTCTAATTTGGACCTTTTGTCCATCCATTTTAAGGAAAGCTCAAGAACTAACAAATAGGTGAATTTGTTGGTGCCCATTAATCCGAAATCATATAGTAAGATTGATGATTTCTTCTCTTATCTTATTTATGTTTGAATGCATAAGATCTAAAATTTATTTTATGACTAAATAAATTTGAACATATATGAATATGTATATTAATGTGATTAATGAATTCTAACAGGTTAACATAGGGACTATGAGCAAATCCCTCTACCAAAGACTTTATCACAAGTTATATGATAACAGTGGGACCATCTTCCAAGTATAAGAGCTCAAGTCTAGTAAGAAGGCTAGACACCTACTTAGATAAATTCATGTCATTAGAAATAACATTGAATAGAAGTATATAGCAATTCATAAAGTTGGACTGTATGGATACATGGTATATCCACTTACCAAGCTTTTATTGCAAATTAACTAGTGTAAAATGTACACTATAAATTATAGATATGAAGTAGTAATAAGGTATTGACTATTCATATGTGATACTCGCATTTATCGTTCGAGTTTCTTTAAACTCATCCATTACTTTGTTATATCCAAATGGGTTGTTGAGACAATATTGAATCCCATTGAAGTGAACTGGATTGACATAGTATACGCCCCTAGTTACTTATAGGAGGTGACGTCTCGAAGTGACTAGAGTGTGATGCGATTGATGGCAAGTTCAAGTGTCATAGGGTCATATGGAATGACTAGTCGATCACATAGACAGACTGTATGGGACACTCTGTCGGGCAGTGACCGCTTATAGAGTTTTGGAAATTCATAAAGCCTGGTCATGGCGAGAGCTACTATAGTATTCTTATGAGTCAATTCTTTTGACTAGAGACTATTCGCCCAAATTGGCACAAGTTTATGATTAGCTTTGATTTATACTCTACGACTGTCGTAACTGAAGTCAAATGAGTGTATTTTGGGTCATGATAAACTGTGGCTATACGAAGGGAATAGTGCGATAGAAATGATCCACCCCTTTGTTAGAGTTGTTTGAAATCTCAGGGCCACACGAGGAGTAGTGAATTGAAAATGCGTGGCCACGCTAGGAAGGTATATGCGGTAGATAATTCCAGTCAGACAGTTACTCTCCAGATCGAGGAAACCACTCAAGATATGATCAAATGCAAATACGACCTGCAAGACACCTAGCATTGAGTGGGAGATTGTAATAGGACGAGAATTGGTGACGCACAACTGT
This sequence comes from Silene latifolia, assembly GCF_048544455.1. Classification (NCBI taxonomy): domain Eukaryota; kingdom Viridiplantae; phylum Streptophyta; class Magnoliopsida; order Caryophyllales; family Caryophyllaceae; genus Silene; species Silene latifolia. Next base: position 51,633,143 of record NC_133529.1, on the reverse strand, counting down.
CTCGGACAAGTGGGAGATTGTTGGAGTAAGTGTCCTCAACAATAGTGCGATCACATGTTTAAATCTCATGATAAGAATACGTAAGGGATGATTCAATTATATAGTCAACTGATCAACATTAATCGGTAATGATTGGTTAACTAGAGTTTGACATTACTATCGTTTGACGGTGGTGATCAGTTGATCCCTTAAGGTCACATCTATAGGACAATTTCCTTAATAGATAAGTTAATTAATTGTATATTGATATAAGTTAATTAACTCCTTAAAAATTGAACAATTTGTTTTGTGAGTAAGAATAAGTATCTTATTGTAATTTGATTTAATAAGATTCATTTTAGTAATTAAAAGATTTTATTACTAAAATTCATTATTATTTGTGAAACAAATAAATTAAAAATGATTGATTAATTATAATTGTAAAATGTTGTGAATTATACTTATATGACCCATTTTAATATTTGTAATCATGTATTACTAGTAAAATTGTCACAAGTAATTTATTTGTTATAAAATGATATTTAAGGGGTTAAATATGCATTAAAATATCCATGGGCATGGTGTGTGACACATGACCTACCTTATTACAAATGACAAATTGACAAATTTAAAATGGGGTCCTTTTTATCTTAAGAGGCCGAAAAAATGGAGGGATTAAGAAGTTAATGGATATTTTATTTTAATGATAAAATAAGCATAATGATTACCTACACTAACTAGCCTTCACCCTACATTTTATGGGTAAGACAAAGGCCATGCATTGGCCACTCTCACCTCCTCTCACCCGGCCTCCCAAGGCTTAATAAGAGCATCTTTTGCTCTTATTTTTCATTGTTACATAATTTTAGGGTTTGGTTATCAAAACCTCTCTTATTTTCTCTCTAAAAATAGTTTTTAGATCTCACAAAATTGTTCCACCATATTCTAATATCAAATTATATTATTACTAGAGTTGTAATACAAATTTTATTAGAATCTTTAAGGATAACTAATATATTAATCTAGTTAAGTAGTATATTAGTATTAAGGGTTATTGTTTTGGGTGCAACAAGAGGAGAATCTCTACACTTGAGATTTGTTTTGGAGGATCATCCATTATCCTTAAGCTCACGAACAAATAAGGAAGGTGTCCTTATTTGTGCCCAAAATTTCGAACCATTTACAATGTAAGGAACATTGTTTTCTTTTATCTCTTATTATAGTTATGCATGCACAAGATCTTAAGTGACTAAAGTTAAAATGTTAATTAGTTCACCATTAAAAATGTCTAATAATAGGTATATGAACCTAACAGTGAGCAACAACGATTATCCTATTTCACTTATAAAGGATGGGAGTGCACTACATAATAATGAGGTAGGGAGTCATGACTTTAAATTGTCCACATTGTCTTACGTTGAACCCAAGGTAGATTTTACCTTACCCCCACAATTTGATGATGAAACTTTGGGTGGTGATTTGGGTGGTATCTTATGGGATTTGGACGGCAATTTTATTGGGAGTGGGAAAAAGAATAACTTGCTTGAGATGACCAATTTTTATAAAGAACCATACCATGAGTACGTGATGAACTTTGATATGCCTATAGAGCCGAATAAAAATGTTGTTCACGCTTATATCAATATGAGTTGTGTATGGTTCCTTTCCATTATAAGTTATTATAATGTTTTCACTAACTCTTTTTCTAGCTTGTATGACCTCCTCTTAAGGGCATTGACATGTTCCTCCCTTAATTTGAATAATGTTATTATTTGAAAGGGTAGTGCTCTGTGACCCCATAATTGGTTCTTGAGCTTCAATATGCGTCATGCGGGACGTTAAACCAGTGTTTACGGGAGGCAACACGGTTTTTGTTATTTGATGCATTTGCTTTAGTTTTGAATAAGTTAGGTTGAATCCGGCAATTAATGCTACTTGGGTGATGATAGGAGCGCATTTGCAAGTTTGTAACCTCTCTTTTTCTTGGAATTAAAAGAAACAAAAAAGACAAACAACACACAACACCGAGAAGAAAACACGGAAGAACAAAAAAAGAAGAGGACTAGCGGCTTTTTGCCGCGGACAGTAGCAGCACGAGCAGAAACACCCAACACCAGCCACTCCCCTCGGCACAAGATCACCCCTAGCGGCCACATATTTGATCCCCCTGCCGCTCATCTGTGCCACCAACCACCCAAGCGGCAGCCTTCCTACTTCTTCTGCCACTCCTCTCGGCAACAGACCACCCCCGCGGACCCCACTTCTGTTCTATCTACCACGGCCCACGGAAACCAACCACCCAGCGACTCCATATATTGTTTCCCCTACCGCGCCACTCCAGCCATCAGCCGCCCCCAACGGCTCCTCAACACCAGGTATACCAACCGTCTTCCTCTTCAATCTTTCTTCTTCATTCTTCACACCTAAAAACAGAAAAAAAAAATCTCCATTGTTTTTCATTCGAAATTGCTTCACCATACATTCAAATCACATTTAATTGTTCCTCAACTCTAGTCCCTTATTCAAATTACCCATTCTCTTTGTTCTTCATTCAAAATTTGTTGAAAATTCGAGTTTTTGGAACCTTAGCAATTGGGGTTTCGAAAATTTCGAGCAGGGCATAATTTGAAGTCGAAATTGGGTTTCATTTCTGCAAAACGGAGTATATCCCATTCGAAATTGTTGACAATTTTCGAATTTTTGGAACCCCAGTAATAGGGCTTTCAAAAATTTCGACTTTGAGCATAAAGGGGTCGAAATTGGGTTTGATTTATGCAATAAGGAGTATTCATCATCATTTCTCATTACAAAGAGGCATATTTATCATCTTTTGGTAAAAATTTCATACTTTGTCTCTTCCTTTTCAATATTTGCTTGAATTTTCATTTTAGCTTTAATTTAAATGCATTATAATTGTTCAATTGAGTTTTTTTTTGGTGACTTTAGGAAGTTGTGATTAATATTATTGAGATTATTCATTGTTAGAGGGAGATTTGGAGTTGTAAGAGAGCTTTGTCGTTGTTGTTGTATACTTGGAGGGTGCCCTTTGTTGAGCATTATTATCCTTGTCGGGATGAGGACCACTAAACATCAAACCACACCCGCTACCACCTCAAAACAACCCACAAAAAAACAAAATACTACCCACACCACGTCAAAAACACCCACCATTATTCCTAGATGAATACCCATTCCCAAACCCAATTCTTTGACTATTAAAAAAGGCCAAATTTGAGATGATTTGCATGAGCGTCATATGGTGGAAACACGATTCCTTTGCCACACCACACTAGAGAAGTTGGGTATGCTTGATGTGATGGAGTCATGTTGAATAATGTTGGTTTGGAGGATCATGCCTCTAAAAGCTATTATACCGGAGATTCCTCTGGTACTTGACTTGTGTTGGTATCTCTTTGTTTTCCCTTTTCCATGTCTTACATTTTATTGTTCCTCACATTGGGGGCAATGTGAAGATCAAGCATGGGGGAGGGAACTCCATTTGTATATAATTTACTTTATTTGCAATAAAAAACATGGAAAAGAAAAAAAAGAAAAAAACCGGCTAGGTGAAAACTCGAAAGAGGGGGCGCCTAGGCAAGATTGGGTATATGGCCGAGGTCGGAGTGAAAACCCGAAAGGACGCTTCCGGTAAAATGAATAATTGAGATGTGTGCCATGAGAGTAGTGTAAGTAATAAAAGCTAGATTGAAAACCCGCAAGGGCGGGCGATCTAGGCAAAATGAGAGATGAGGAATAAAAAAAATGTTACTTGGTTACTTGTTCTTTTATCTTGGAGATGGCGACATAAGGAGGTTTAAAGGGTGGTTTGGGATAGGACATTTGAAGAAATAAGGGGGGATGCGTGGTGAAATGTGTTTATTTAAACTACATTTTATTTTACATTTTCATATTTTGAGTTATAGTTTGTTGTTGGATATTGTTGCTTAGTGGAGGATTTGGTGACATGGTCATTATTTTGGAGTGTGTGTTGATTTAATTGATACTATGTGTTTACTTGAAGAAAGATACAAGGAGTGGGAGTTGAGAGTTGTGAGATGGTTCGCATTTAGAGGTGACTGGAGTAGTAGTGGTTAGTTGTAGTGTTTGGAGTTGGAGCAAGCTACTCACGTTTCGCTATACAGACCTTGGTGTGGGTTATCTTTGACTTGTCCTTGAGTTTTACTCGAGGACGAGTAAGGTCTAAGCGTGGGGGAATTTGATTAGTCTAGTTTAGTAGGGATTAATAAAGGTTATTTTGATAGTTAATTGATCGGTTGAGACGCATTTTAGTGGATTTTAATGCATATGTCTCCTATGTTGGGTTAGTAATGGACTTGTGTGTTTTTATGGGATAATTGGATTGATTTATTGTTATGTATGGAGAGGGCTTCTTTAGAGGTTGGTATTGGGCTAAAAATGTCACGTGAGTGTGGATTTTAAAGCAAGTCAAAGCTCAAAGACTAAGGTCAAATCAATAGCATCAGAAGGAAATGCCACTCGGAGGTGCAAAATGCCACTTGGAGTGGCAAAACAAAGACTCTTGAACTTCTAGACACTTGGAGTGGCTCAGCATTGGATTCCGCATTGGATTCCTACAACTCCTTAATTCTCCTTTATTTTGGCAATTATGCTTATACTTTATGAGACTTTATGGAGATGATTTGAAGACCTATATAAGGAGGTGTTGTTAATTTATTTTCCATATACTTTACATACTTTCTCTACCTTTTAATCATTAGAATACATAAACAATTTCTAATTTCAAGTTTGTTTTTATTATTTGTATGGAGGGCTAAGTTCTATATCTTGAAATAGGTTCTTAAAGCCAATTTAGTTTTTGAATTGTAATACTCTTATTCTATTTCTATTTTATTGTTTGAATATCAAGTTTGATTTGGATTATTGTTGGTTTGTTAATTATGCATCTAGAATGATCAACTAGTTATTATTCTTTCATTAACCATTGCTAGATTAGGTAAATGAATCGTTTGTTTGTTGACCTATCCCGTTGTAGCAATTATAATTCATCAAGTAGAATGCTAATTCATCATTGTTGAGTTATAAATTATTAAAGTTGTATCAATCAAAGTATAGCATCGCTTGTATTCTTCATTTATTCATCTTTACTAAATTCCATCGCTATATTCTACAATCTTGATACGATTAAGCGCTTCACTAAATTGACAATATTGTAAGGGTTATTTGTTTACGCTTGTAGCTATTAACTAATATTATGTGGAATTAGAAGTCAACAACTTCATAGCAAAGTATTCAATTATGAGATAGATTAGAAGAGTCAATAAACAGTTCATAACTAGTTGGTGAAAATTACTTGGTCCAAAAATTATTCTCATATTTGTTTACACATATCAAAACCACCCATTTGGTTACTTAACTTTTGCACACATTAAATCGACATAAACACCTTCCTCGTGGGATCGACCCCTACTTACCCTTTCTATTGGTTTCAGTTTGTAGTGGATAAAAATACTAATTGGGACACTCGCGACAAGTCTAGCCAATACCCGTATCTGTCGATATCAGGATTTATAGAAAACCCAACAAGCACCCAATGATAATAGGACGATATGTATTGACCATGGACTCCGCTCAGTTGTGGGTCGATTTGCGATGTAGGTACGGTTTGAGTTTATTTAATCGGTTTTATTAATGAAATTAATTTAATTGATTAAATCGATTTTTAATTGATTTATTTTATGAGTTTAAGATTTTATCGCTTTTAATTTTGTTTAAAATTGTTAATTTGTGTTTTATTATAAATAAAACAAAATGAGTCTTTTTAAATTTGAAATTGTAAAATTCTTAAATTAATTATAAAGTTGATTTCAAGGGTTTAAGTCGTATTTTTAAATTGGCTAGAAAAATCGATTTTTACGACGGTTTTATATACGGTTTTTTAGCATGTTTTCGAGCTCGTTACTTAGTCGATTTGGGTCCAATTTTCAAAGCAAGTTTCAGCCCATTCCTTACCCCCTAATCCAATGTTCAAGCAATGCCAAACCCATCCCGTTTCCCTCTTTTTTCGAGCCCACAAACAGCCCCCAACAGCCCAACACGGGCAGCTATGTGCTCTCTTTTCAGCTCTTATACCCGACTTAAACCAGTCCCAAACATCACCCGATTCGATTCCAACCAAAGCCTAGATCACCCACAACTCAATACCCTAACCTTAGCCTATATCCTAGCCCAAGACCCATGCCATAAGCGAAACAATCAATCCAAGCTAGACCCCGCAAAACAGTGGCTAACCCAGTCCGTACCCTCTCTTTTTAGCGCGTTTTTAGTCGAGTTTATTGGCTCAATTCGTCCTAGCTCACTTCCTTGCTTCTTCCCCAAGCTAGCCATATCCATTATACATCATCTAAAGCTCATCCCATATTCCTTTCAAAAACGAGTTTGTGTTCATACACAAAACTTCCGTCTTTTGTCCATCATAAACCGACCTAAACCTAGCCTTTACTCACCTATAAATACAACCCTACCATCACCATTCATGTGTGACGGATTACACGGCAATATAATCGAAAACCAGAGAGAAAGAAAGCAGAAATAGACGCACAAACCAAAACAGCCAAAACAGAGCATACCTTCGAAAATCATCATCAACCTCCCTAATCCTCACGTAACTGTTGGAAATCATATTTTAAATATCACATATTTTGGTTTGAAGTTTTAGTCATAAAACTTAAAGATCTTATGCATGAAAAACTAGAAAAAGAATAAGGAAAAATCGTTTCATACCATATGAATATTTCGGCTATTATGGGCACCAACAAGATCTCCCACTTGTTAGTTCTTGAGCTATAATGAATATTAGGATGATCCTCCAAAAATCCCAAAGTAGAGATTCTCCTCTTGATTGCACCCAAGTTTATCCCTTATCCCCACTAAATAATATTAGCTAGATATTAGTTTAGTAGTTTACCTTAAAATTGATTACTAATAATCATATATTACACTAATAATATTAGTAATTTGATATGAACAATTTGATTGAATCTTCTCATATTTTAGATGAAGATTAAAGAGAGAAGAGAGAAAAATGCATAAACTTTTGCATGTGATGTGTAAGAATCAAATAAGGGAACAAAAACTCTCTAATTAAAAGGAGGAGCACGGTTGGAGTAGTCCAACTAAGGGCATTTTCTTTTCTCTTTTTGTCTTCACAAGAAATAGATGTGTAAGATGTGTACGAGTAGGTGTAAGGCTAGTTGTAGGTAGGCATCATCATGCCATTTTATCAAATAAAATAAAACTACCAAAACCCACTAATACTCCCTCCATATTTCGGTCCATCCTCCATAAAATGGACTATCATTTTATTTTGTCAATTTGTCAATTGTCACACAATATGTCACATGTAGTATGTTACATGTTATTAATTAATTTAATGCATATTTATCACATAAATATCATTTTATAAATTAATTAAATTACATTCAATAAATTGACTAGTGATACATGATCACATAAATAAAATGGGTCATTTAATTATAATTCACAACATCTTGTAATTATAATTAACCATTCATTCTTATCTCTATTGTTTCTCAAACAATAAGTAATTTTAGTAACAAAGCATTTTATTACTAAAACAAATCTCATTTAATCCCATTACAATAAGATGATTATTCTCTCTCACAAATTGAATTGTTCAATTTTAAGGAATTGATCAACTTGCATCGTCATACAATTAATCAACTTTATAGATAAGGGCATCATCCTTTAGGTGTGACCTTAAGGGATCAACTGACCACCACCGTCCCACGATAGTAACGTCAAACTCTAGCAAGCCAATCATTACCGATTAATGTTGATCAGTTGACTATAAAATGAATCATCCCTTACGTATTCTTAAAATGATATTTAAACATGTGATCAATATGATCGACAATTGTGATCGCATTATTGTCGGAGGACACATATTCCAACAATCTCCCACTTGTCCTCGACAAGTGTGCGTCACCAATTCTCTTGTCCTATTACTATCTCCCACTCAATGCAAGGTGTCTTTCCGGTCGTACTTGCAAGTGATCATATCGAGAGTGGTTTGCTCGATCTGGAGAATAACTGATTGACCGTAATTTATCTACCATAGATACCTTCCGAGCGTGGCCACGCATTTCCAGTTCATTACTCCTCGAGTGGCCCTAAGATATTGTTTTAACCCTGACAAGGGGGTGGACAATTCCTATCGCACTTATTCCCTTCGACTAGCCACAACCATCATAACCCAAAATATGCCCATTTGACCCCATTTACGAAGGTCGTAGTAACATAAATCAAAGCTAATCTGAAACTGTGCCATCTTAGGCGAACAGTCTTTAGTCAAAAGAATCCACTCATTAGAATACTATAGTAGCTCTCGCCACGACCAGGCTATATAAATTTGCCAGAACTCTATAAGCGGTCACTGCCCGACAAAGTGTTCCTAACAGTCTGCCTATGTGATCGACTAGTCATCTCACATGACCGTATGGCAATGAACTTGCCATCAATCGCATCACACTCTAGTCACTTCGAGACGTCGCCTCATACAAGTGACTATGGGCGAATACTATGTTAATCCGGGTTCACTTTAACGGGGTTCAACATTGTCATACAACCCGTTTGGATGTAACAAAGTACAAGAAAAGAGTTTTTAAAGTAAAAACTCGAACGACAAATGCGATTATCACATATGAATAGTCAATGCCTGATTACTATTTCATGTTCTATAATCTAATTTTATCTTGTATGTAGTTGTTCGTTTAAATTCAATTCAAATGATATGACTCATCACGTTAAGCCTATGAGAAGGCTTTGGTTAGTAGGTTTTATCAACTTCTTGTACCTTACTACATACTCGTTTTCCTTTGTAATGTATACATTTGCATTACAAAAATTTCTGAGTACGTGTCTAGATCCAATCTAGACATAAGCTCTCTAGCCTTAGAATAGCTCCCACTGTTTTCACAGTGTGCGGGACTCATCCTTCTTGCACATCTCATGATTGCAAGTGTACTCAATTTACGTTATAAATACTTCTCATTGTTCTTTATTGCCTAGAACGATTCTAGAAAATCTATTTCTTAAATAACATAGCCACAATGGTATCTTAACCATCCTGATGTGTTTTGATTATGGTTTTGTCGGAAACCATGCGCAATCTCAATTGTCAATTGTCATTTGTGTAACACCCTTACACAAAATTGCATCATAAACACTTTGCTTTACTTCCTTAATGCTTCTGCAAGCACTTAAGGGTAATCTTTATGGATTACTTGGTAAAGATTACTTAAATTCGATTTTGAAACAATTCAGCATACTCAAAGTATATGAAGTGTTATACGTCATTACTCATTTAATTGATCCGGCAGCGGAAGCAAATGGAATCAATCAAATGTGTTCAACTTGATTGAACTAGTCATGAATCTTATCAACATAAGACTTCTTATTTGACGTTAATATCATGTGGATTTATCTCCATAAATCTGGATATTAAAGATGTATTATATTTCTCCAAAGTCTTAAATCATTCGCAATGATCAATATGTCATCCACATATTAGACTAATTAAAATTACCGTAACTCCCACTAAACTCTATGTATAAACACAACTTCTCGACTTATCGAGAAAAGTTTTATAACATGATCAAAACATTGATTCCAACTCATTGATGTCCTACTTAAGACTCTCTCTTAAGTTTCACATTATCCCTAAGAAGATCCAAATAGACTTAAGCATTTCAACTAGTGCAAAAACCCTTTGCAACCAATCAAGCTTTGATATCTAACAATTCACTTGGAATTTATTTCGGATTTTCATGGCTCTAAGCCTTGTATTGAGTTGTGACTTAAACACTCTTATGTAAGTCATATGTTCATTACTTTCCAGAAGTAACTTGAATCAAACATTTCTTTGTAAGTTGTAAGCACTTTACTTCCTTAAAAGTAACATGAATTCATTATTTTCAATAAGTGATGAATTTAACCTCCTAAGTTTCGAAGAAACAATGTCTTACACAAAACGTCTCATGTAGCTATGAAAGACCAGTTTCTTGTGACATAACATTCTTTTGTGGCTCTTGAATATTTTCTCCCACTCTGTCTTCTAGAAATAAACTTGTATTCTAGGAAAACAGCTTCACGAGCCACAAACCCGTTGTACTCGTGATTATAGTAAGGAAAAATGAGCTTTTGTTTCTTTTGAAAACTTACAAACATGGTACCCTACCATTTCATATCTCATATGACTCGTTTTAGATTTAGTGGAAAAATAATTTAGACAAAATGATAAAATCCCCAAAAGGATCAAGTAACTCAAAGTAACTTGATTGAAGTCCAAACCATACCGAATAGCGTTTGATTTCTTTATCCAACCACACATTATCCCATAATGTGTGTTAAGAGAGATTAACTTGTGATACTATATCACATTTCATTTGGCTTATATCAAAGTCTTCACTTTGATAATCCCATCACGACTAAATCGTGATTCCTTGAACTCTTTGAACTTCTTCAAAGATTTCTCTATTTACCTTATTAAGTGAACACATTAGCGTCAACTTAAATCGTTGGTAAAAGAAAATGATCAACCTATTTTGGATCAATGATTTACAACCTCGATCTCCTTTTCAACCAAAAGGCACGAGACATCTTGCTTTGAATACAAGATACGCATATACCATAATATCTAATGGTTTCAAGAGTACTTGATAACTCTTTGCGTTCATCATTCCAGAATCTAAGGTTCAATCTTGGGTTACCAATTTGAGTCTTGCATCATCTTCATGATATATCATTCTAGTTTGGTTTAGAATATAATCACCTTGATAATGGGCTAGCCATACATCAAATCATGGTGTATAGGGTAACAAAAGTGAAACCTCTTTTGTATCTTAACAAGTTTATATTCTTATTTAGAGTTTATGCACTTAATAGTCACAATTAAGTACAACTTTAAATCCAAAAACTAGATTGAGTACACAATGACTCTATCTCTCAACATCATTGTTGCTAGTCGTCATATTCTAATCATCCTATGTATCAAATACAATGATGAAAACCACCATCGGTTTCTAATATTGACGAAGTAGTATTAGCAAAATTTATGTCAATCAAATAAACATTTAAAGAAGAAGGTCCCATTAGATGTCCCACAACTAACTTGTTGATTCTTCAATAATTTGGGGTAGTTTCCTTTCTAGCGTCCAACAATTAAGACAATGGAAACTTTATCGGTCGAGATTGATAGGTTTAGTATCGTTATTCTCAATAACTTTACTTTTAACATTACCTTGTACCAATTCCATTCTAATTTTACTTCTTTAAAACCTTATCTTTTTCTTAACGGTTTAAGAGAATGCTCCCACTCAATTCAATGAGTCTTTGCTTAGAGAAGCAAAATTGAATTTCATGAAGACTACTCTTCAATTCATTTGTTTAGTCTCAAAACTTTCATTGAAGTGGTTGCGGTATTTTGGTCAATTTTGATTTCAAACAAATCTAGTTACCAAAATGATGTAACGTTTCAAAGTACTTAACTCAATTAAGCATATGAGAAACAATTCATTGTAAGTAGATATGTTAGTCAAGAATCAAAAACCCTTTTGATCACGAATAACTTTTATCTATACTCTTCCGAAGAGATCCTTACAATGGATAATTCGAGGTTTTTAGAAGAAAAATCTAAATTTTGTCTTTAGTTACGATGTTTTAATGGAGATTTGAATCAAAATCGAAATGATATCGTATATGAATTGTGGTAAAGAAATAGAACAATATGATAACGGAAAAGTGGAAAACTCAACATCTATCGTTTTATTAATACTTGTAAATAACAAGTAAAGCATTTACATAGTGACCTCTACCCAACTATGATAAATGATTCCAAGATCCAAATTCATATTAACTTGGACACGGTGTGGCCGATGAAACCCTTATAAATATAACTCGGTGGATTAACTCATTAATCGATTCTACTTTTAGAACTCTTGGTCGATAAAATTACATTAATATTTATATTTAGCCCGGAACACATGCGACTACGGTCACGAATACTTCCGTTGAGCTCAATCCAAATTTCGAATAAATGTGTCCATGATCCAAACCCACACTAACTTGGGCACGGTGTGGCCGATGAATCCCTCATCAACATGAATTCGGTGGATAGACATTTATCATCCACTTCCCCTACGTAACAAGGTTTGTACCCCGGTGTGGCCGAGTGCACTCCCTCACAAAATAGGTTTTCATGGTTTCTACTTTTTGGTAAGGCTAAGTCTCAATTGTTTGTTTTAGCGAGAGGTCATGTCAATTTATTATCTATCACGTTTTAAGTGAACTAAAGCGGTGAACTATGATAATTGTAATTGACACGGTCGATAAACTCGATAAAAATGATAATGCATGTTTTAGTTATGGCGATTTAGCGATGCATGCAACATATAAATAAAATGCAAAGCATAAAAATAAAATCCTAGTATGGCCTTCCTAAAATAGTAAATCTAATAAACTATTACAAATTCGGAAACCAACTCCTTTGGTCCCTTGAACTTCGGTCTTGGCACGCTTTTCAAGGCAACACTTTCTTTAATGGATCGCCTTCTCGAGTGGCACCGTCTTCAAGGTATTCCAGAATAAATAAATTACAAAATAAATTACATAATTTCCTATTATACATTTGTAATTAAAATTTAAATCTATGAAATTACAAAACGGTGATACGAGATCACAATAAATTACAACCGAATCGATATTCCCATACATTTCGGGTAATACCAATTAAAACTAAGGCCATAGTAAGTAAAATTACATAATTCAAAAATTACATAAAATTAAAATATGACAATCATAACTAAAATGCAGCATTATAATATGTATGAACATGCCCAATTTTATGCTAAATCGCCTTTAAAGAGTCAATATCGTATATTAATCGGTTTTTACGGATTTGCGTGATTTAACCTTTTAAAATCACAATAGTTACATAAATTCATATTTATGTACAAGTTAATTACCCTAACCAACTTAGGACTTAAAATTAGTCTCCACTAACATATTGACAATAATTAACTTATATTTCTTAATATTGTTCATGAATGGAGCTAAAATACAAAATTATGCTATAAACTTCAAATTAAATGATAAAAATTTCAAACAAATTCGAAATTTAAAATTTAAACTCATGAACATTCTGGAAAAATACCCTGACACTCATAATGTTCAAAAACATAGGTCAAAAATTTTGAAAAAAAAATTTATCGAGAAAAACAATGTTGCGAAGTTTATCGGTTTTATCAATTTTGACCCTAAAAATATGAGAAAAATTATATTCATTAACTTTTCATTTTTAGATCTGAAATATATGATAAAATGCAACATGTGACGTTTTTCCATAGTCCTGAAGTATGTTTTAGCATTTTTACTAATTAAAGTCACCATTTATGTGATTTTTCATCAAAAATTCATAAATCATGCATAATGTCTTCATTATAGCCAAATATTTTACACACATCTTGTAATATTGCATGTGACAACATACTAAATTTCTATGACCAGATTCGAAATATAACTCATATTAACCTATTTTCCCATTTAAATACGATTTTAACTTGAAAATTCCATATTTCGAGCATAACAACTCATTTTATTATGAACATTTACAGGCTATCAGTAGATAATATATGTGAAAACATATCCAAAAATCACTGAAAAATTAGAAGTTTAGCTAATTTTCGTCCAAAAATGACATTTTTATCATAAAAATCACATTTTAATGCCAATATTATATAAAATGAACAATAAAAATCCATAAATAAACCAAAATGTCCTAAAAATCACTTAGTACCTGAAACGTTTAACATGCAAAATTATTTCATGATTTATCTTCATAAATCCTAAATAACAAGTTTTATATGTTAATTAAATTAACTCGGAAAAACTAACCCGATCTTGCATGCAACAACCATAATGCTCTGATACCACTTGTTGGAAATCATATTTTAAATATCACATATTTTGGTTTGAAGTTTTAGTCATAAAACTTAAAGATCTTATGCATGCAAAACTAGAAAAAGAATAAGGAAAAATCGTTTCATACCATATGAATATTTCGGCTATTATGGGCACCAACAAGATCTCCTACTTGTTAGTTCTTCAGCTATAATGAATATTAGGATGATCCTCCAAAAATTCCAAAGTAGAGATTCTCCTCTTGATTGCACCCAAGATTATCCCTTATCCTCACTAAATAATATTAGCTAGATATTAGTTTAGTAGTTTACCTTAAAATTGATTACTAATACTCATATATTACACTAATAATATTAGTAATTTGATATGAACAATTTGATTGAATCTTCTCATATTTTAGATGAAGATTAAAGAGAGAAGAGAGAAAAATGCATAAACTTTTGCATGTAATGTGTAAGAATCAAATAAGAGAACAAAAACTCTCTAATTAAAAGGAGGAGCAGGGTTGGAGTAGTCCTACTAAGGGCATCTTTTTTCTCTTTTTGTCTTCACAAGAAATAGATGTGTAAGATGTGTAAGAGTAGGTGTAAGGCTAGTTGTAAGTAGGCATCATCATGCCATTTTATCAAATAAAATAAAACAACCAAAACCCACTAATACTCCCTCCATATTTCGGTCCATCCTCCATAAAATGGACTATCATTTTATTTTGTCAATTTGTCAATTGTCACACAATATGTCACATGTAGTATGTTACATGTTATTAATTAATTTAATGCATATTTATCACATAAATATCATTTTATAAATTAATTAAATTACATACAATAAATTGACTAGTGATACTTAATCACATAAATAAAATGGGTCATTTAATTATAATTCACAACATCTTGTAATTATAATTAACCATTCATTCTTATCTCTATTGTTTCTCAAACAATAAGTAATTTTAGTAACAAAGCATTTTACTACTAAAATAAATCTCATTTAATCCCATTACAATAAGATGATTATTCTCTCTCACAAATTGAATTGTTCAATTTTAAGGAATTGATCAACTTGCATCGTCATACAATTAATCAACTTTATAGATAAGGGCATCATCCTTTAGGTGTGACCTTAAGGGTTCAACTGACCACTACCGTCCCACGACAGTAACGTCAAACTCTAGCAAGCCAATCATTACCGATTAATGTTGATCAGTTGACTATAAAATGAATCATACCTTACGTATTCTTAAAATGAGATTTAAACATGTGATCAATATGATCGATAATTGTGATCGCATTATTGTCGGAGGACACATATTCCAACAGTAACAACTCTATTAATCCATCAAAAATCCTTCATACATCATCAAAATAAACCCAGAAATCGCCCATAGCCTTCATACAGAGTTTTAGTAAAGGTTTGAGCATTAAGTTGTTCGAATAGTTACTTTCGCTCCTGTTTCGCGCTGCTCCTGTTATTGCTCGTTTTTAGTCACTTCAAAATCATTTTTGTTTCTTAGTTTTGCTCAATATCAAAAATTTGGAGTCTCACGACTCCAAAACATCTTTCGGATCGAATTTCATTGAGAAACGAGCCCGTGGTGACAATTTGAAAACTGCTACGCGCGAGGTATCAAAACCGCGAAAACAACTTACAAAATCAATTTTTAAAATCAAAACTTTGTCTTATTTGAAAACCGTCGCAGACGTACCCTCGTTAAAACCTACATCCATCGATCCGGAGCGGAGTTCGTCATACATGTAAGTTGAGGGTGAATAAATTTCATCTTTCTCTTTTTTTACTCGTTTTTTATTGTTGATAAATCATGTTTTCTATTTAATTAATTAGTTATGATGTAGGTATTTAATTTATTAATCGTCTTTTTGTTTATGTATGAAATTTGAATTAGGGTAACAAATTTAATTTGCTTTGATTAGAATATGAGTTAAATAATATAGATTGCTCGTTTAAATTAGGTATTTAAAATAATTAGTTAATTTATTTTAATTATGAATGTAATGAATTTAGGATTAAATTAAAATCCATAAATTAGTTAATTTAATTAGAATATGAGATAAATTAATTATATTATTTATGTTTGGTTTAATTCTGTATTTATTGCAATTGTTATTGTAATCTAAGTTTAATAGTTTGCTAGTCTATCTTATGCTAAAGAGTAAGAATATCTCTTTCATTCTCTTTATTGTTTGCTTTGCTAGAATGGCTAATGGACTCACATGCTAAATTTACTCGACGATTTAATTGCATAAAATTCACATAGAACGGGATTCACATGTTAGGGTTAAAACGTTGTTTGCACTCCAACAAATACAATTCATTCGACTAGCCATCATTTTTCTAAGTAGAGGTCGTCATTGCGATGGGCGAAGTTAGGTGTCTTGTTAACGGGCTTCCTAACACGTACCCACACACGGACCTTTTTCTCTAAATGGTTTCCAAATTTCTTAAAATTTGGTGGCGACTCCTTTTTCAAAGCACCCCGTGGATATACCGATTTCCCACATCCACAAGTTTAATGCATTCAAGAGCAAACCATTCAAAGAATCAAAGGACATCTTCAATATTCTTGCCACCATAATCTCCCTTACCTCTGGAGTCAATATAGGCTTGGGTTTGTTTGTTCATACCTCTTATGATGGTAAAGCACACAATAAGCTGTGAGAGCTTGTCTTCGTAGTTATGAGAACGAATCCAATCATTCCATCTATGTATGTAATCGTGGAAGTTCTCATCTTCATCCTGAAAAATGTGGATGGAAATCATTAGAACAGTCTCAAGGAACTGAAGTTCCCTAAGACAAAAGACAAACTAAAAAAAAAAAAACAGAAAATAATTGCCTCCCTGGCAACGACGTCAAAATTTTACATGCTAAATCGCACACCTATCAAAGATAAACCAACTGGCCTAAACTAATGCAGTAAAGGAAGTCGGGATCGTATCCACAGGGAGACAAAAGTGTTCTATTTGCAATTCTAAGTCTGTCTAAGTCACAAATTCGGGGTTTGATTGGTTTGTCTACTAACTAATATAGCAAGCAAGAGAAATTAAATGTAGAAAAAGGATTTCAAATAATTGGAAGAAAGAGGCTAGGATATCGGGTCACCGTGATAAACAACGATCAAAGGTAAGGTCAACGGTTAGCATAAATATGATCTAAGGGGTAATAAAAAGGTTCTTTCGGTGCGCTATTGGCCCTAGATTACTAATTTAGCTTTCACTCTAATCTGGATGGTCTATTGTTTTTAGCAGGTCTAACTCTTTCCAATCTCTCGATCTAGGTCGGTGTTTCCCAGGTCAATTAATCAATTACGTGCACTTAATTAATTAAACGTTATTAAATGCTACAATTAACACCACAGATTTATATTAATGCCAAATCCTAT
This sequence comes from Silene latifolia, assembly GCF_048544455.1. Taxonomy (NCBI): domain Eukaryota; kingdom Viridiplantae; phylum Streptophyta; class Magnoliopsida; order Caryophyllales; family Caryophyllaceae; genus Silene; species Silene latifolia. Next base: position 51,615,789 of record NC_133529.1, on the reverse strand, counting down.
AATCTTATTATGATCGTCTTATAACCATGGCTTTCCTAAATCCTAGCAAGGAAAATTAGCTACGCATATTTAACTGACGAAAACAATAACAAGTATGATGATTGATTTAAACAGGATAAGCAGATGATAAGAATAAATAAAGATAAAAGAAACAAGAATAAAAGAGAAAAGAAAAAGTAAGAAGAAGGAATAAATTAAGAACGAAAGTTAACTGATTACCGAGTGAAGGACAAGATTACAAAGTTTCAGATCCAAAAGTCTAAGCAAAAGCAGCATAGAAGGTGTTTAACAGTATGAAAAGATAACCTAATAATGTTTATTAAGTCCCTCTTAAATAATATGAGGAGTAATGGGTCGGAATTATAAAGCATATTTCGACCAAACTGGAGATAAGTCGATCGACCAAGGGGAACAGTCGATCGACTTTTCTGCGTCGCGCATTTCCTACAACGCGCACTAAACTTCAAACGGCCGCCATTTCTTCGTTACTTGAGAAAATAATGCGTTTTCGGTGGCATTGGAAAGATAAGAGGATAGGTTTTCACCTTCAATTATAAGCACTTGATTATCAGTTGTATAACTCGAGTTATGGGTCTTCAAAGTAGGCACTAGTAATGTGTAGCTCATATATCACTCCAAACTAACACCAAGTACCAAGAAAGGGTCTTTTCAACCCTTAACCTCTTCAAATCTTCGATAAGATTCCTTAGAAGTAAAAAGTCCGATATATAGATCGTCCAAATCTCCATGTGCTCGAGAATAGGCTCAAAAAGCGCAACAAAGTGTAATTTCCTGCAAAATCAATACGAATACACCGAAGTAGCAAATGTGGAGAATTTGACAATAAAGCAGCTACCAAGAGCATCTAATGTGCATACAAATGCGTGCAAAAATATGGAATAAATGCATATAAAAGGCACGCATCAATCAATTTCAAAAAAAAATTTCACAAAAACCTAAACTACATCCATGACTTTTCTAATCATCTTTATCATTTCCCAAGCCAAAGGTTGATTGATTGTGAGTTTTTGCATCTTGTTTTCCGTGTCAATCGCAATAGTAAGTATCTAATAACCTTAATTAATTCATTATTGTTATTGTAAGTTTAAGCAAACCCCAACAATAACAACAACAACATCAGAGCCTTAATCCCAAAATATTTGCGGTCGGCTGACATGAATCATCCTTTGGAACCGTCCAAGGGTGAACGCACACCTCAATTGCGAAAAAAGTGAAAATAAAAAGTGAAAAACAAAAGGCGAGTGAAACATAATACAAAAGGCAGGTAAACTTATAGGTTTTAAAATCGAAATTTGAGTTTCTTTTATAAACACTTAGAATTTAAATCAAGTATAAAGGTTAAAACCATTTTGAAACCGAATTAAAATTTAAGGGTCCGAAAATACCTTAAAAGTGAACCAAATATTAATATATAAGAAAATTGTTGGTGAATAGATGTAATAAATCCGAAAAGAACAAATAATTTTTTAAAAATTAAATAAAAACATCAAATATCTCAAATAACGTCAAATACTAAAAATCTACATGCATCCTTGCCCTCCATTGTGCCCTCTCCGACACCATTCCCTCATCCCGAGAAATCTCATATCGTGTTGTATCACTCTCAGCCATGTTTGTTTTGGTCTCCCTCTACCCCTAGCAACCTTTTTTGTTGCCCAGGTCTCCAGCCTCTTAATTAGTGCGTCTATAGGTCTCCTTCCCACATGTCCAAACTATCTAAGTAGGCTTTCCATCATCTTGTCCTCTATTGGCGCCACTTTCACATTTTCTCTGATCACCTCATTTCTTAATCGAGGTTTCCTTGTATGGCCTCACATCCAACTCAACATACGCATCTCCGCCACACTCATATTTTGAATGTGACAATGATTCAGGACCCAACACTCGGAGCCGTAAAGTAAGGCATGCCTAATCGTCGTGCGATAAAATTTTCCCTTTAATCCTTGGGGCATATCTTTATCACATAAAAACCCTGTAGCACTTTTCTATTTCAACCATCCCGCTTTAATTCTGTGAGCCACATCTCCGTCTAACTCCTCATCTTTAAGTAAATCCTAATTTGGTTAATTTGGGGGAATGGTTAATTAATGATGGATTGTGATGTAGTATTACTTGATTAACATTGTTAGGTGACAATTTCGTAGAGGAGCCTTACTAGAGCTTTGATTCTTGATTTGTGGATTGCTAGTCAGTTAGGGTTTCCCTACGTAGTTTGCTATATGATTGATTATAAGATGATGAGTTGTTGCATGTTTACTGTGGATTGTTGTTGATATGGTTTCATTGTGGTATTATTGGTATTGAGATTGATTGTGTAGCCATTGTTGGGAGATGGTTTTCACCCCCATGTTCGCCCCTTGTGTCTGCCGCTACAAAGGTGATGTGCATATATAACACCTCCATTTATTCAGGAGCCTTTAGTTAGACATCCCAAGTAAATGAGAGCGTTACCATCTCGGTTTCCCGTGGTAGTGAATAACAAAGTACAACAAACCAAAGTACTTTAAATAAAACTTTAGCGATTACATGTTCATTACAAATTAAACAACTAAAACTTAATTTCAAATTAAAGTACAACTCGCAACGGAAATAAATAAAGTGATTAAATAGTCTATGTGGTCTAGACTTTTAGGTAGACTAGCAAAGTCCTCACGCATTCCCATAAGCTCCCCAAGTCAGCTAATCTTTAGTACCTGTCAAATCTTCTCCCCATTATGGTTCATCACAGGTATTCACGAATACACAGTCAACCACGACGTTGAGTAGGAATAAACACTAACAACAAGAACATACGATGAACAATCCAATTCCATTCACATAGCAATACTCCCTTAACAACGTGCTCCTTTTCATGTCTTAGCACACCTCCCTTAACAACGTGCTCATATTACTTTGGTACCCCTCCCTTATCAGCGTACCTCCATTATGTAATAGTACCCCCCCTCACAGCGTATATATTACCATTCAGCCCAGAGTACAAACTCCTTTAACAACGTACATCTGACTGTAACAAAGCTTATCACGATTTCCACATTCACAATCAATGATAGCAATTAAACCGATCTCATCATAATTATTAATACAACCAACACAATGTAATATAATTTCCCCCTTCCAACAAATACAACAATATCAACATATGAACAATTCACTTATCAACATATGAACAATTTCACTTCAATATAAATCATCCACCATACCGAACATTAACAAACAAGAGTTGAGTAGGATTTATCCCTACCTAGCAAACAATTCCAAATAAGCAGCTCAAAGTGATCCAAATAATTAAAGCAGACGAACCCGATTATAATTTCTTCAAAATCCGTTACCTAACATATTAATAATTCATCCAATTATTAATAATTCATTATTCTTCTTTAGTAACTCATAATTTATATTAGTTATTCATTATTATTATTATTACCATTATTGTATTACGATAAACCAAACCCAATTAAATTATAAACCCGAATGACCCAAAGGAAAACCCGTCACAAAACACCCAATTTACCCCTCTCATACATGGTTTAGAAACCGTGTCTAACCCCCTCCCCTTACCCGCCAAATCCCAACACCACAAGCCACCAATCACACCACCCAACCCTGTCACCAACCGCCCGCAACCTGACGCACCCAAACAACCTCTAACCACCAGCCTTACCGCCACCAGCAACCCACAAACACCCGCCCTAAACAGCCCCCTCAAAACCCGACACAACCAACACAACACAACACAACACACTCACCACTTACACCACCTCACGACCACTAGTGGCCACCACCGTGGTCTCCCTTGATCCACGGTGGTCCCACCACCAGCCACGACCTCCCACGACAACCCACGACCAACCAGATACGACACACAACTCGTATAATACACAAACACTCAAACAACCACCACACTCGATAGCCACTGTACCAACCACCACCCGCAACCACCTAGACATCACCACTAAGACCGCCCCTGCTGACAATACCAACCACCCAAGTTCTAGGTCAAGTCGACAACCATAAAAGTTACAAACTCGTCTTAAAGGCTCACGACATCCCCCCTTTAGACGTCAATTCCGCCACCCACGGTGGTCAACAGTGGTCAAGGTCGATCTTACTAGAATCATGACGGTCAAGGGTAGCTACTAAGGTCAACGTTGTTGTTTATGGTAGTCTACACGGTGCTTGATGTGACTCATAATTGCGCACATTTAGTCCCCTAATTGAACCTATTTTGCATACTAATATAGCATTTTATGGCCATTTTATCCGTCAAATCCTTCCTATTTGGTTTTCCTATTACATTGTATATGTTTTGTAGAAAAGAAGATAATGAGGCGGAATTCCCCCTCTCCCGTGCATATTTGGAAGCTTTTTGATGATATTGGATGGACTAGTATGAAGAGGAGGCAAGAATGATGACCAATGATGTAGGAATAAAGAGTATATAGAAGGGTCATAGGCTTAAAAGCAAGGACGACGAGAACGAAGCCATTACAAGAAGAAATTGCTCGGAACCCAAACCATGGATTGCTCCTTTGGCTATGAAAGTATGCTACATGAAACGGCATCGAAAAATCAAGTGATCTAGGCTTTTGAATCACTCCAATAGGAGTCCGGATGAGAAAATGACGTCCGTTTTACAATCCGAGCTCAAATAGAGAATTTGTCCGCCAGGACGAGCGTCCCGAGACCCAATCCGCTCATCTCCTGCAGGACGAGCGTCTCCCCTTCAAAGACGCTCGGATTGTTTGACAGACAAGAATGAAGAGAACACTACTTTAAGATCCGAGCGTCCCGTGCTTGATCCGCTCGTCTCCCTCTGTTACAGTCTGAGCGTCCCGACCCACAATCCGCTCGGATTCCTTCACAGTGCAAAACGTCCTCTTCTTTCTCCATTCCAGATGCGCATATTTTTGAAAGACTAGCTAAAAGGAGACCCGCATCTTTTCTTGAGAGGAGCGATTCCTCAAGGGCTTAATCGTCATTTAAGCCCTTAGTAACCCTAATTTGTGCACCTAATCCCCACTATATATACCCCATTTGTAAAGCTCTCTTAATCAAGCTTTCTTAGATTAAACCAAGTTCCCATATTAGAAATTCTTCTTAGATTAGATTAGGAGTAGATTAGACTAGATTACTCTTTAATCTTTCCAAAAATCACACATTAATCTCTCCTTAATTGTTGTTCAAGTTTATTATTGTTGGGTAATTGAAGATTATTGGGTTATTATTGGAGGATTGACAACCCTTCATCAATCAATCAAGTTCTCTTCTTTTATTCTTTGCTTTATTATTGGGAATCATCTCAAGTTTGGTATAATTCCTTTACTCTTATCATGTTTATACTTGTTGTAATGATTGACACCATTAATGGCATGTTTTCCATGATAATGAGTGAGTAGTTTCCTTTAGCTAGGATTAATGGGTAATTAAGAGAGAAAAACATGGGGAATAATCATGCTTAATTTAATATGTTTCCATGATTAAGATTGCTTGTTTGTTGTAATGTCAACCTATGCACATGTTATGTTTGATGAAATGCTAAGCCTATTAATCCTTGCATTTACAACCATCTCTTATCTACTCAACTTGACTTGTAAGATATAAACCAACTCGAGTCTTGTTAGACCATGGATAGAAGTGATTAGGAGGAAAGTAACTCAACTTGTAGGTGTTGTACAATCTAATCGATTCGGCTCCAGGATCCAACTCTTCCTAAGAACCGTAAGAAATAAACCAACTCGGTTCCTTTACAACATAAATTGCTTGCAACTTTGTGAACATGTTTGTATGATCAACTCCCATGATTCCTCCATGAACCCATGATATCCTAGCACTTTTAATCATTTGTTTACATCATTCATTTCATTGCTTGTTATACTTTATTACTTGCATTAGTCTAGAACACAACTACAAACCCAAATAAATTGTGACACTAGCATAAATTGAGATAGATGGACTTAGAACCCAAAGCACACCGTCCCATGGATCGACCTCGACTTACCACTAACTAGTTGTTTGTTGAGTATTATAAATGTGTTTTGATTGGGTGTACAACGACACGCTCACGTCAAAAATGGCGCCGTTGCCGGGGACGGTGTTATGTAATTAAGTTCTTACTTGTTTGTCTATTTTAATTGTGCTTTAACCTTGAGGGACTTGTTCCTCAAGGTTCGTTTTTACCATTTTATTGTAGTTTCCATGTTTGTAGTTGTATCTTTATCTTGGCTATGATGTTGACCCAAGACTTGCACTACAACAAATTGTTACTTGCGCCACGAATTATGCCACGAGAATTTATAATTCGTGGCTAAATTCTGCTTAGCCACGGAAAAAACTTATTCATTATTCTGGAAAAATTTTATGCCACGGGATAGCTTTTCCCGTGGCAAAAAGTCACTTGCGTCACGAATTAGGCTACACCCGTGGCAAATAAACTTTTTAGCCACGAGCTATGTCACACCCGTGGCGAAATTTTATTTAGCGACGAAATGTACCGTGGCGAAAAAAAAATTAGCCACGAATAAACAAACACCCGTGGCGAGTATTTTTTCTGACTTAAATTAAGATATTTTCATGTTAAGGCAAACCTAAAAATTGCTTGATTAAAAAATATACAAAATCTGAATAAAATTTAATCAAATATAAATAATATGAAAATACGTTTAAATATAAAATTTTGGAATTACTTTGATTAATTTAACTAGTATTTTTTATAGATTTATTTACTTTAATAAGAAATTTTAAAATTTTATAAACTTATATGTAAGCAAAGAAAAGTTTATCGTCTAAATTTTTTTATTTTTTTTACAAATCACAATTATGTTTTGTAGGTTTTTAAAAACATTGATAATTTAGGAAATTTGTTTTAATATATAATTTTGTTTAATAAGTCGTGAATTTCTTTTAATTTCTTTTACTTTTGAAATTAAAACTTTATAATCTTGAATAACAATCTTAAATGGTCGTATCACATTTAAAGGCATAGCATATCAATTTAAATAAATAAGTTATTTACCATATATCTTAGAGAAATCTAAAATAAATATATTGTCAAACCTTTTCATTCAAAAATAGATTTACAACTTTATTTGTAAGATATTTATAGAAAAATTGAATTTGATATAAAATTTAACTTGTTGAGAAAAAAAAATTTGGAAAAAATTTTTTAGGAGTGAAAAAAACAAAAATTAGATTACAAAATTGATTAAATAAAATAAGTGCGCTAAAAAATGGAAGTTAAAAAAATGATCCCCCACAAATCAATTAATTAAAAAAACATATTGGAAAAATTATCAATATAAAAATTCAATATGGTGAATTTTTTTCAATTGAAAATGAGCGCATAATAGGGAAAATATAGAAATTATAATAATTTAAAGTCACAAGTGCAAATAATGTGAAATTTTTGAGAAAAAGAAACGATAAATCATAACAACGAGAAATCAGTTTAGGAAAATAAACGATTTTGTTGTAGGACAGAATTTTTCGTATTTTTTGGTTAAAAAGTGACTACTTTTTGGTTAATAGTGACAACTTTGAGGGAAAAAACATCATCAGTTATAAAAAAACGGTCATTATTTTACAAAAAAAAAGTCACTTTTTTCATATCGCAGGTACGACGGTCAAGCTATAGCATTTGCATAGAAAAATAGACGAAAAAAAAAGAGTACAAGATAAATAAAAATAAGAATGTTGATAAACTAAAGAAATAAAAAATGTTAGGAAAACAGGATTAAGGTTACTTATTGGAAAAATGGTTTTGCTGACTTCAGCAAAAAAAAATGGCGTCAAAATTATAGTCGGGCGGTTAACATCGAAAATTTGATTGTTTTTGGCCAAAATAATGTTTTTCTCGCAAAAATTTGTAAATCATGTAACATTTTTGTAATTAAATTGTATTAAAGGTAAATCTTGAAAGAAAAAAAATAAACTTAAAAGGATTCAAAGTGTTAATTATATCAACAAAGTTAACTTTCAATTTCGGTAGCACATCAAAAGAACTCTATGGTTAAGCGTGCTCAGGTGAGAGTAGTGTTGGGATGGGTGACCACCTGGGAAGCCTCTCCGAAGTGCACGGATGCATGACTGGTGAAAACATGTGTAGACACCTCGTTTCTGCACCTCCCGCAAACCACCCGGTGATGATTGGGCCGCATGTTTGATTCGCGGAACGATTTGTGACAGTTCGTAAGATTATCGTCAAGTGATTGCTCAAATATTAATGTCTACCTCTTAGTTGTCATCTACGTCCCGATACGGTCGTTTTGCGATAATTAGAGTACATTCGAGTCCGGTCAAAAACCGTCTCCATTTTCTCGATAATCATTGTTAAATCCCGAGTCGGAATGTTCTGGAATGTTCCGAATATTTCTATTCCATATTTCATAAATTTTATCTTTTGGCAAATAATATCCCGTAATATTCATAAGATAATCGAATTATTTCCGTCCTACCATAACTCAAACGCGAAATCTTTCTTCAAAGAGGAAACCTCCTCGGGAATAGACGCAAAGCAGTGTCGCGCCTCTTCCAAGAGACGCAGTGGTCGCTGCGCCTCTTCCCATGCCCTTCTTTGCATGATTTACGTATCTTTTTCATATCTTTCCGAGATTCACTTCCAAAGAGTCTCCGAAACCCTATTCCTCCGCGTGATTAGTATAAATAGGAGCCTTCGTTCCTCATATTTCTCACGCGAGTGTCCGCCCTTCTCTTCTCCCTTTGCATTCTAGACTTCGTTCCTCATATTTCTCTCGGATCTTTCCGGGTACCAGCCTCTCCGTTGCATGACCGACCAATTTGACCAACTACACCAATAATCAATCAATTTAATCAATCAACTTAATCGTTTTCCTCTCACGAGGGCACTCTCTTTGCATTCGCGTCGAGCATTCACTAATCGATTTCTTAGTACATCTCGTTTCGTCAACATGTAAGTCTGAGGGTGTATAATTCCTCTTTTATTTATTGTATTTTATTTATTGTATCACAATTGTAAGGTTTACGTCGAAAATACCCCATTAAAATCGATTTCTAAAAATATGCTTTAAAACCTCTTTTTTACGGATTTCCAGTAGATAACCGTCGAGAAAGGACGCAGAATCGTTGTGTGCTCTTCGAAGGAGCGCAGCTCCTGCTGCGCCTCTTCGTGAGGCTGCCGCAGTTCCTGCTTCCTTTCTTCTTCGTTCGTCCTCTGTTATTCGTCCCCAAAATCCTTTTTTGTTTCGTTTGTGTGTTAATTCTTCATCATAGCATGATAATCTCATATGTATATTATTCATCATCATTAACACGTTTAATTTGTCATTAAATCCCGACTTAAATCCCAAGTAACTCATATTTGCGGGTTTTCGTCATTAAAGTCAATTCGGGTTTTAGAGGTTCGATTTACCCATATTGAATCTCTGGAATTCGTCGTTGATATATTTGTATCTGTTTATCCATCATATATTCGTCATTAGTAACCTGTTTAGCTTAATTAGTTTAATTCATCAATTTGTAATTAATATCATTAATCATGTAATTAATTCGCTTACATCGTCTCATCCATGTTTTATCGCTTTTATGACCATCATTCACATGTAATTAATCTGTTAAACACTTCCATCCGAGTAAATAATTTAATTGATCATTAAAATCACCAATCGACATTAACGGCTTGCAATTACGGCTTCACAAAGAACCGAGCCAAGGAGGAATGACGCAGCGCGGCGTCTGCGCGCTATTCCAAAGGACGCACTCTGCTGCGCTTTGTTCTGGGCCGAGTTCTGTCCCGAACTCCGTTTCGCTTGACCTAGTTTAATTAGTTTACGTATTAACTAACTATTATCCGTAATATATCGCTAATTCCTGTTCGCTAATTTATTTGATTCTTTCTTTTATTCTTTTATTCTTTTTTCTCAAATTATCCGTTTTGAAGGTATTTTCGACATAAATCGCCTAATCCGTTGTAATTATTGTAATTTTCATTATTGTAATTCATAATTATTGTATTTCTTTTATTACTTGTATGCTTTCGCATGTAAATCAACATTAAATTCCAACTTCGACCCAATTGTTTGCTAAATTATGTGTCAACCGACTTAGTATTAATTCTCACATGTTAGGATTAAAACTTGGATGTTGCATTGCATGCATATAGCCGACGATATATCGAGTACGAATAACTTCCCTAATCATTAGTAGAGGCCGCTATCGAGGCGGGCGGGATTAGGTGTTCGATCAAAAGAGCTTCCTAATACGTACCCTCACCCCTTACTCCAGATCTCCGTGAGCACCCGTGTTCATTGGCATCCGCGAGAGTCATTCTAGACATAGAATGATAAGGGTAACGATTGCTTAGTGTTCATGTCACTACTTTGTGTCTTGACATGACACGAGGTATTCGAACGGTTCCAATTACCCATAAAATTGGTGGCGACTCCATACAAAATGCAAACGCTTGTTTTCGACCCTCACCAAGCGCCCCCGTGGGCGGCCCGCTGTCCACAGTTTGGCGACTCCGCTGGGGAAAATACACTTACGTGTAGCTAAGGGTGAAACTTGAACAAGGTTAGGGAATAATTTGTACAAGACAATTGTCGGTTTTCATAACTCGGTCTTCCTAGACCGTTTAATTCGGCCTTCCTAGGCCCAACCCAACCCATTCGACCAATCGTCCCGTCTAAACGGTCCTAATTCTTATTTGGGCCTAAGGATGGATAGCGATTGACGTCATCCATACCATGATGCTTTCTCTTGTTTGTGTCAAGGGCCTTCACTACTTGAGGAAATGGACTAGGAATCGGCCTTACTCTTGTTTGGTACGAGCCTCTCCACAGACTTCAGGTTTGATTGTTCGGTATGGCAACCCACCCTTTAAACCAAAACCCTTTTTAACGCACTCAGCATCCCGTTATAATGCCTGTATATATGTTTGTATCATATGTGATCACCATTTTATAAACAAAACCATGCCAAGATTTTGTAAAATAAAATCCTTTTCATAATATAAACATTTTCAAAATAGCGCAAAACAAGTCAAAACTCTATCCAAATATTGAGTCAAACTTCAGGCCTAATACCCATTTCAAAACCTATGTAAAAAAAAAAACGAAAAAAGTCCAAAAAAAAAAGTCCAACAAAAAGGTCCAAAAAAAAAACAAAAAAACCAAAATATTTTTCAAACCATGTAAATGTAAATATGTAAATTCAATTGGGCTAAGTTAGAGTCAAAGTTCAAACCGACTATGTCCTAGTCGAAACTCTGTCGAGTCATAAACCCGTCTTCCTTTACATTTTGGGTCTTTTCAAATTAAAGTCAAGTCCTAAGGCGTCACGCCGTCATTTTGGACTCCTTACCCCAACTCAATTAGGAGCTAAACATTTCCACACCTAGACTCACACACTCGAGGCTAACACATCGAGTCATTCCATAATCCGTCTCCTGAATTCTCCTAATGACACGTTCGGGACACACATACCCGAACCTCGAGTCAAGTCTGTCTTAAACACACGTCCAGAATGAACACGTGTCTTCAATCCCGTCAACAAAGTCAATCATATGAATGTCACTCCGTCAAAGTCAACACTCGAGTCTAAAATTAAAGTCAAGCACCGTGAATTCCAACACGAGAAGTCGCTCACGACATTTCACGAATTCACAAGTCGACGTCTAGATTTATCATCTTATCCCTTCCTTTGTTTGTTGCCTTAGTATGCGTGATCCCATGTCGAATCGAGTTGTAATGCACGTCATTTCTGTCGAGTAGGAATCCAGCAAGTTCTGTCAATCAGCAAGGTCACGAAGCAAACCAAGCCACAATCACCATGTCTCTCCAAGACGTTTATGCCATGGTCCTACGAGTTCACGCTACAGTGGAAAATTTGAGCATTCGCGTCCTCACCCTCGAGAATGGAATGATGGAAAATAACATGCCAATTAGGGAAACCTCTAGTCTAGGTCGTACAAAGCTTAACTTTTGCAATAACCATCGTCTTAGAAAGCCGAAAACAGCTGAAAGGAAACCTGGGAGGCATCAAAGGGTGCTTACCGATTTAGGCATGTCTTATGCCGATGCTTTGAAGAGACTCTCTGCCCAAGGCAAGCTACATCCAATAGGACCGACTCCGGATTCACCATTAGAGAAACAGGTGAACCTCTGGAAGGGCAACAAATATTGCTTATATCACCAAGGTAGAGGTCATGATATTGAAGAGTGTTTTCTCTTGAAACACACCATCCAAGATATGATCGAAGGGGGCATGCTTCCAGAGCCACCTTCTGTCAAGAAATCCAAGAAAATCGACCCTCTTGGGTCTAATATCATTAAACATGACGAAGAATCATCTCTAGACTGTTCTCATCTCCTCGATCCTTATGACAACGGAGATGTCAACATGCTTGAAGACGACGATATCCAAAATGGAATGCTCATGCTTTCCATTGCCTTCAACAATAGATTTGCCAAAATGGAGGGGGCTATTGATAGCCTAAACTCTCGACTTTCCAACATGGAGAATCGGTTTGCTGAAATGGGTAAGAAGCTTGAGACCCAATATTTCAAGATGAAGAATGTCCAGACAAACACTCAACCTGACGGTCCTAAAGCAACAAACGAGACACTTATCTCCAGTTCTTATAATCCAAGCATCAAAATCAACAAAGTCAACCTCACGGAGCCTTTGTCAAAGAACTCTCCCAGGTCATTCACAAGTCTAGGCATACCGTACGCCCTAGCCTTAAACAAATTATTCTCTCTAGGTCTTCTTCAACCAATAGGGCCGACCCTAGATCCGGAAAGGAAGTCTAAGTTTTGGGATGGCAATTCGTATTGTCAATACCATAGAGGAAGGGGGCATGACACCGAGAATTGCTACAAACTAAAGAATATCATCCAGGATAATATCGAGAATGGCAAGTACCATGTATCGACCTTTGCTCAAGATGACATTGAGTGTGATAGGGCTAAACTCATGGAAGTTCCACCCAGAAGACCAGGACGGGCTCCTAGAGCATTCGCTAACCTTGGCATCACCTATGCGGCAGCGCTACGAATGTTAGTATCACAGGGCAAGATACACCTAATCGGTCCAACTCCAGACCCTGAGAACATACTACCTAGATGGAACAGTAATGCATATTGCCAATATCATCGTGGTAGGGGACATGATACAGAAGCATGCTTTTGTTTGAAGCATATGATCCAAGACATGATTGAAAGTGGGAAGTTGTCCCTCTCAACCATTAGCCCACAAGGCAACCTCGGCAATCCTCATGGATATACCATTTATCAAGAAACTCTTCTTGACTATTATCCTTCCAATATTCCCAATGATGAGGACATGGTTCTCAAATGGGTGAATGCTCAAAGCCGGATGTCGAAGCCAGTTGCTGGAAGAGAAAATGTTCAAGCGTGGGCCGATGATTACGAGTCTAGATCTGAAATCGCATCAAAGTCCGAGTCCGAGTCTTAGGCTTTCTATCCCATAATTTTGTCATAGTATCTTTATTTGTGTCCATTTCCATTTCCAAAGGTGACAACCTGGGGCCGTCCCATGAGTCACGTGTCTTCTCATATCTATGTTAAATACTTTCATTATTCATTTCAATAAAAAAACAATTTTCCATCCGCATATTCTATCCTGTCTCTTCCTCTACCCATTTCCTGTGACAACAAGAATTGATTTGAGACATTTTAAAATAACAACAACAACACGTTCCAAGTCGGTGTGAGTACACTTAGATGATGTTCCATTCTAAGTTGTAGAGGACCTGAAACTCCGTGTTCTTTTCTTACCTATTCCATGTCTGGCAATAGAGACCACAATATAACCCAGTGTAGACGAGCATATCTCTAGAGATTCTAGGACGAATCCAGACCATCTCCCTTGTTGACAATCCATGGCGGAAGGCAAGCCCATTCCCCACAATAAATAACCCGTGTTTAAAAAAGACCAACCCATTTCACACCAAAGGTGCTAGTCTAACCCAAATCCATGGTAGCAAGCAAGTCCAAGACGATACGAGCCATGATCAAAGACAAAGGCTCAATCAAGAGAACCCAAGATCAATATTCGAAGCCGTAGTTATGCCTATAGCCCAAGACAAAAGTGACAAAAGAAGAAGGCTCAATCAAGCAAGCCAATGTTAATATCCAAAGTCAAAGTTATCTTAAAAAATCTTAGCAAAAAGCCGAGATATATTCTAGACCAAGAATCTGAATCAAGAACAAGCCTGGAATCAAATGCTATACAGAATAATGCTGAAGTCTATATAGAATCAAGACACCAATCAAGATGGTCAGCTAGCACCCTCATTTAGCCTTTCACACATCACACACCCTAAGTCCTTCTCGAGACCGTTACAGGGAGATAGTTAGGAATTTTGAGAATCCTCTCAAGCTCGTCAAGTATACCCATCCTTTAGGGCCAAGACATGGAAACTTGAACCCACGTCAATTAACCTACCTTTATGTGCTCAGGCTACATCAAGCCAGGAGACCCCAATTCCAAGCCACATTACAAGCCATAATCCCATCAAGCCTTAACTCTACAAAATCAAACTCCAGAGATTTTCTCATCAAAGCCTCTTATTACCGAGCTCCACATTCCAAATATCCAATCCAGTTTCACCTTGACCCAGACACGGAGTCTGCACATACTTTGCTACCCAGAACGGGACATACCCATATCATCCTTAGGGTCCACTAAGTGTGCTCACATGACAAGGAAATTTTTACAAACTTAATTATACCTCTTTGGTCTATGATCAGAGGGAGTTATCTCAAATCGATTCTTTGAGTCACCAAGGGAAAATACTCTCCTGACCCATGCACTTTAAGGCCCTAACAACATAGCTTAGGCACACACCTGAACTACGATCTGGTTTGATTTCACCTCTTTAGGTGGATACGTAGGCAGTCCTTTCTTACACAAGAAGGATACAACCATAATACCCAAACAAAATTAACCAAACCTCAGAACTACGATCTGGTTTGATTTCACTTCACGTGAATACGTAGGCAGTCCTCAAGGACACAACCATCCCCACTTCCAACTTTCAACCTCTATTTCAACCTTCCAACCTCAATTAACATCCCTTCCACAAACAACACCTCTATACTGGGGGCTCCTTATTGTCGCCCAGCCTTTTTTTTTACCAAATTCCAGAGTCATCTTCTCATCCTGGGGGCTTCTCTTCCAAGATGCCACCCTTCCTGTATTCCTCTAAGTCTAGCTTTTATTCGGTCCAGACAATGACAAAGATCTTAGATCAATTCTCCAAGTCATCGTGCCTCAGGAGGGGTCTCTTTTACAGCAAACGGTGGTGAAAGAAGTCCAAGTAGATCCATGGCCCATGCCTTGCCTTTATATGCCTTCATCTTTCTTGCAATTCTTCTACCTTTGGAACTGATACGCATTGTCACCCACACTTGGCTAGGGGTTGCGCATGCTTAAACAAAGTCTGTCAAAGTCGTCCCTGTGTCGCGTCAAATCTAAATTGGTATCGCGTCAGTCAGACCGAAGTCTATATTTCGCGTCATGTCCATATAAGGTCTACGTCGCGTCAGTTCCGTGTCTAAAGCCCATTGAATATGCATAACGCATTACAAACGACAAACTTCTTTGAACAAGTTTTAAACAACTTTTATAAAGAAACGCCTTTTGCAAAACCTATGTGTTTCCTCATTCGAGGTCCATGTGATAATTGCTTACGTGCATATATTAGATTGCATTCTTGTGTGGCTACTAACCGTGCAGGTAAGTATCAGAAGCAGTGCTCGCTCCGACTGGGGGCTTCACCCAAGTCTTCATTCTCCCAAAATGCAAAGATATTTTTTGCAAGATTGCTCACTCAAGATTTCTTCCATGACGATCAAGATGTTCCTAGTCGTCAAAATATTTGTCCCCGCGCAGAAAGATATTTTGCAGATTGCTCACTCAAGATTTCTTCCATGGCGATCAAGATGTTCCTAATCGTCAATATATTCCTCAACAAGAGTTCGCTTGAGACCGACGCAAGCAGATTCAACCTCAAGTTTTTGCCGAGTTCGCTTGAGACCGACGCAAGCGATTCCCCAAATAGCTTCTACCGACGTCCTGCTACTCGCAATATTTCTTGTTTCCTCACGGAGTTCGGCAAAGGTGTCGTTCTCCAGAAGTTCCCAAAACCAGAGCCTCCTTCCTTAGGTTCATAAACCCAAAGTTAGGATTCTTATCCCTAGATTCTTAGATCCCAAAATAGCTTCCTTTAGGTTCATAAGCCTTTAAGCTCCCACACCAACGACCTTAGGTTCATAAACCCATAAATCCTTTTGGAGTTCTCATACCTCAGAAAGCTTAAGTGCATGTGTCCAAAACAAGAATTAGTAACCCAGTAGTTCCTAAACTTAACCCCAGGATCCCAAATCCTCTTAGGTTCACAAGCCTTTAAGTTCTCATACCAGCCGTCCTTTTAGGTTCATATACCCAGGTTCACACACCTAGCTTCTTTTAAGTTCCCAAACTCCCTAAGCTAGAGTTCACATACTTACACCCTTTAGGATCATATTCCTTTAGGATCACCTTTTCCCTTTAGGATCACATCCTTTAGGATCACCTTTCCTTAGAGTTCCTATACCCAAACCTTGGTTACCCCTTAAGTTGAACTTATATTTGACCTACTTCCCATCGATGCTTTCCTTTAGGGTCCCCACACCCTAGCACAATCCTTACATATCTTTTAGGTCTTACCCTTAGCTCCTACGCTTACCCTTAGCTCCTACGCACCTCCGGAAGCATCTCGAGAAAGAAGTATCAGGTATGGTCTCTTCTTATGGCTGGCGAGCCTCCTTACGTAGTCTAATGGACTTTAAACGACCCTCCCCGGAAGTCGACAGACTCTAAAATGTTCCCGACGACAGGTCCTTGGTTCAGACCCCTTGAACCGCCTCGCGTCGCCATAGTCGTCAGGTTGTAATCTTCGATTGACCTGGTGGCTATACTTTGACTTTGCCTTGTCCAAGCCTCGGTCAAAGTGGGGGCTCAGAGACACCTCGTTTCTGCACCTCCCGCAAACCACCCGGTGATGATTGGGCCGCATGTTTGATTCGCGGAACGATTTGTGACAGTTCGTAAGATTATCGTCAAGTGATTGCTCAAATATTAATGTCTACCTCTTAGTTGTCATCTACGTCCTGATACGGTCGTTTTGGCAGTAATTAGAGTACATTCGGAGTCCGGTCAAAAACCGTCTCCATTTTCTCGATAATCGTTAAATCCCGAGTCAGAATGTTCCGGAATGTTCCGGATATTTCTATTCCATATTTCATAAATTTTATCTTTTGGCAAATAATATCCCGTAATATTCATATGATAATCGAATTATTTCCGTCCTACCATAACTCAAACGCGAAATCTTTCTTCAACAGAGGAAACCTCCTGGGAATAGACGCAACGTCTTTGCGCCTCTTCCAAGAGACGCAGTGGCTGCTGCGCCTCTTCCCAGGCCCTTCTTTGCATGATTTACGTATCTTTTTCATATCTTTCCGAGATTCACTTCCAAAGAGTCTCCGAAACCCTATTCCTCCGCGTGATTAGTATAAATAGGAGCCTTCGTTCCTCATATTTCTCACGCGAGTGTCCGCCCTTCTCTTCTCCCTTTGCATTCTAGACTTCGTTCTTACTAATTGGCGCCTACGTGCTTGGACTTCCGACCACGTAAGCTCGGATCTTTCCGGGTACCAGCCTCTCCGTTGCATGACCGACCAATTTGACCAACTACACCAATAATCAATCAACTTAATCGTTTTCCTCTTACGAGGGCACTCTCTTTGCATTCGCGTCGAGCATTCACTAATCGATTTCTTAGTACATCTCGTTTCGTCAACATGTAAGTCTGAGGGTGTATAATTCCTCTTTTATTTATTGTATTTTATTTATTGTATCACAATTGTAAGGTTTACGTCGAAAATACCCCATTAAAATCGATTTCTAAAAATATGCTTTAAAACCTCTCTTTTACGGATTTCCAGTAGATAACCGTCGAGAAAGGACGCAGCAACTGCTGCGCCTCTTCGAAGGAGCGCAGTTCCTGCTGCGCCTCTTCGTGAGGCTGCCGCAGTTCCTGCTTCCTTTCTTCTTCGTTCGTCCTCTGTTATTCGTCCCCAAAATCCTTTTTTGTTTCGTTTGTGTGTTAATTCTTCATCATAGCATGATAATCTCATATGTATATTATTCATCATCATTAACACGTTTAATTTGTCATTAAATCCCGACTTAAATCCCAAGTAACTCATATTTGCGGGTTTTCGTCATTAAAGTCAATTCGGGTTTTAGAGGTTCGATTTACCCATATTGAATCTCGGAATTAAATGTTGATATATTTGTATCTGTTTATCCATCATATATTCGTCATTAGTAACCTGTTTAGCTTAATTAGTTTAATTCATCAATTTGTAATTAATATCATTAATCATGTAATTAATTCGCTTACATCGTCTCATCCATGTTTTATCGCTTTTATGACCATCATTCACATGTAATTAATCAGTTAAACACTTCCATCCGAGTAAATAATTTAATTGATCATTAAAATCACCAATCGACATTAACGGCTTGCAATTACGGCTTCACGCCCAGAATCGAGGCCAAGGAACAGACGCAGCGTCTGCGCTATTCCCAAAGGACGCAGCTCTGCTGCGCCTGTTCCTGGCTGAGTTCTGTCCCTGAACTCTGTTTATGCCTTGACCTAGTTTAATTAGTTTACGTATTAACTAACTATTATCCGTAATATATCGCTAATTCCTGTTCGCTAATTTATTTGATTCTTTCTTTTATTCTTTTATTCTTTTTTCTCAAATTATCCGTTTTGAAGGTATTTTCGACATAAATCGCCTAATCCGTTGTAATTATTGTAATTTTCATTATTGTAATTCATAATTATTGTATTTCTTTTATTACTTGTATGCTTTCGCATGTAAATCAACATTAAATTCCAACTTCGACCCAATTGTTTGCTAAATTATGTGTCAACCGACTTAGTATTAATTCTCACATGTTAGGATTAAAACTTGGATGTTGCATTGCATGCATATAGCCGACGATATATCGAGTACGAATAACTTCCCTAATCATTAGTAGAGGCCGCTATCGAGGCGGGCGGGATTAGGTGTTCGATCAAAAGAGCTTCCTAATACGTACCCTCACCCCTTACTCCAGATCTCCGTGAGCACCCGTGTTCATTGGCATCCGCGAGAGTCATTCTAGACATAGAATGCTAAGGGTAACGATTGCTTAGTGTTCATGTCACTACTTTGTGTCTTGACATGACACGAGGTATTCGAACGGTTCCAATTTCCCATAAAATTGGTGGCGACTCCATACAAAATGCAAACGCTTGTTTTCGACCCTCACCAAGCGCCCCCGTGGGCGGCCCGCTGTCCACAACATGTTAACGTTTAAATGAATCGAGTTAACTAGCGAAACAAGTACCTAGATAGTTACGGTTCCATATATGATAAAATATGCATTGTGAAAAAAAAACAAATTATTTTACGTTTTGTTTATTTAATTTTCGTACATATTGTTTGCCACGAGAATTATTTTTTGGCCACGGGAGTTATTAGCCACGAGAGAATCCGTGGCCAAAAATTCAATAATAGCCACGTTCTTGTTTTTCCCGTGGCTATCTCTTTGCCACGACCACTTGCGTCACGAAGGTATTCCCGTGGCAAAATGATTTAGCCACGGAAATTTAGCACTTGCGCCACGAATTTAGCCGTGGCCCAAGTGCTCATTTGTAGTAGTGTTGGTACATGGAGTATGTGGTGGATCTTTTGAGTATGACAATGGGTATGGGGAGTTTGAGGAGCAAGTCAACACAAACCTACCTTACTACTCATACAATGAAAATCCTAACTACAACCCCAATTTTTCCCACCAAAATCACCACATCCATTATCCACAACAACCACCTACCCAAAACTCACTTTACAATCAATTCCAAATGCCCCAATATGAGCACTTTCACACATACCCATAACAAGATGATGAACCCATTCAAAATGTGATTCTCCAAATGATGGGAGATCAACAAAATTTCTTCAAACAAATGCTAGAGGAGAGCCAAAAAAGGGACAATGTTCTTCAAGGCATTGTTGCCCAAGGTGAGGAATTGGAGATTCAAATTGCTCAAATGAAAAAATCCCAAGCAATCACTCCCCACCATTCCTTGGACATTGATCATGAATGTGAATTTGAAGTAGTAACCTTTGACATGGAAAATGAGAAATGGGAAGAGCCAACCTCATTGAGCTCTTGTGAGTATGAAAGTGTGGTGTTTGATGAAGAAGACATGAGGTTGAGTAAGCCAAGTACTCTTAGCCTTTGTGAGTATGAGGGTGTGTCATTTGAAGTGAATGTTGAGGTGTTGGAGAAAGAGTTGATGAAGAGGAGTAAAGCCCCCATTTATGATTCATATGGAGATAGCGATGATGACAAGCCTATGAAAGAAGCTTATGCGGAATATGTGTCTTGCAATGACTCATGGAATGAAGAAGAGGAATGGAGTTGTGATATTGCCTCACTTGAGGAGCCCATCCTTAAGAAGTTTGAGGTATGCTTCCATGAAGAAGATGAATTCCCCTCTCATATTGACCATGAAGACCTTTTTGCACCCACCATGGAACCTATGATTGTTGGAGATGATATGGTGGATCTTCTCCAAAAAGTCAAATCATCATATAAAGGGTATTGGTGGAAAAGCTCAAGAACAAACTTGCAAATGAACTTACTTGTGGAGATTTGGCATCCACAATTTCAACTCCTAAGGTATCCGGTCATCAATGTTATGAGAATTCTCCTTCTACTTTGGAAGGATTGACTAATCAAAGTGTTATCATCATCACCAAGACTAGAGGAGAAGGTGGTAAGTGGAAGTCTCCGGATGAAAATAAGCCATACTTCATGCCTCGTGTTGACAAGAATCATGGGCTTGCCGGTTTGAAGCATTGCAAAGATTCAAGTGCCAAGGGCAAGGTGAATGAGAGAATAAGTGACTAGATCCCTTGGCCAAACTTCATATTGAATTGGAACAAACCGTATTCATGCTTATTTAAAGATTGTGCTCAAGCATTTGACCGGTTATTGAGAGCATTGAGCAATATGGACAACATCAATAACCATGGCAACAAGGAATGAGTTTGGTGGAGTCCTCCCTCAAAACCACCATTTGTAAGATATCCTAACCTTTGCATTACATTTACACTTGCATTTAGTTATATACATATACATTTAGCTTGCATTTGTATTATATTTCATATTGCATTTACAATAGTTAGCTCATATAGTATAATTTGCATGGTATTATATCTCACATGATTCATGTAAAATAATTGCATATAGATTAGAATTCATAGCCACTAATGACCAATCCTATTCTTTTCTACACTAGAAATAGTGTTTAAATCGGTTTGGGGAGGTTTGATCATAGGTGACCATAGTTTACTAGAAATCATGCATCATATAATATAGTTTAGATTGCATTCATTTGTTATATATGTCATATAGAATTGCATTTAGTTAGAACATGCATTCATTCATATCATATTGCATTTGTACTTCATTTCAAAAAAAAAAATCAAAAATCCAAAAAACATGTACTGTCTTTTTCATTCCTACTCCTACATGTACATTGAGTACAATGTCCAAAATAAAGTGGGGGATGGGAATTTATATCCAAAAATGCATAAAAATTGAAAATTTTCGAAAAATCACAAAAATGTGTCTTTTAATTTTATAAAAACAAAATCCATAAAAATTTGAAAATTTTAAAAACCAAAAACATGTTCTTTAATTTAGTAGTGTAGAATTGTATATACTTGTGTTTTTGTTCTCTTCTCACATAGATACAACACTACATTTGAGGCATTAGCAAGGGAAAATGAAGACCGCTTGGTATGATCGCTCTAATCTCTATTTCCCTTCCATTTCTTTTTCATTATTCATATGAGGAGGATGGCCTTACATGTCAAGGAGGATGTGGTATATTTTGTTGTTGCGGTTTGTGTATCTATGTGTTGTTAGGAGTTGCATTTAGTTTATATGACATACTAGTTGGTAGAAGCATATGCATTAGGATGTATATATGTTAGTTGCATCATGGCTTGTAGTTTGCATGGTTAGAAATTTTTTGCGAAACCGTCTATTTGGGAAGCTCGACAAGTGTACATAGGCCCTAGTAGATGCTTTTTCTTCTTAAGACTTTGCTTGTTTGAATACTTGTAAAACACCCTAGGATGTGTCATGCTAGTATCCTTTGACCCATCGATTAAGGCCTAGTCAAGAGTACCTTGTGGTGTGATAAGTCCTTGGCTACCGTTTATTCCAAGATGACCCTTGAAACCATGCTACCATCATCTATATTCTACCACATTTTTGTCATCAAAGGGAATGGGCACAAAAATTGTTCAAAATTTGAGTTCAAGAATTGAAATGAAAAGTCAAAAAGTTTGCAATTGCATCAAAAGAAAAGAGGAGTAACAAAAATAGACTCCTATGCTTCAAATATAAGCACACTCACTACATATGGGGTGACTTTGAAAATGTTCAAAAGAAAATGCAAAAAGTTGAAAAGTTGTCAAGTTTTGAAATGCCAAAAATCAAAAGAAATGGCAAAAAGAAAGTGTTCTCAAATGTCAAATGCCACAAAAAAATTGGGGGGAAAAACAACAACAAAAGCAAACTCCCAAAATGAAACTCAAAAACTATTGATCCCTTTATCCATCGTATCCACTTTTGTGCATGGTAGAGAGGGGACAACCCTTCTTCTTGTCTAGGCAATAAGGGGAATTCCGCGATCCTCCAGTGTTTCTAACACCATAGGGAGTCTATTCTTGACAAAAGCATTTAACAATTGAGGACAAATGTACCCTAACTTGACACAACTTGGAGGTGATTTATTGGTATCTTTCTAGGCTTGGTAGTTTGAAGAAATTGCATCTATGAAGGAGTTTGTACCCATGAATTGCTTCCCCTTTAGATAATTTCCGCCACTTAGATGAGGAAAGTGGCTATTCTTTTGTAGATGCATCCATTACTTGTTTTTGTGTGCTTTAATGCTTGGATGTGTCGTCATTTTGGCAAGACCCACCTTGCCTTGCAAGAAGGCATCCTACCTCATGGTTGTCTTGTTGTGAGTTGAAGGGGCGGAGTGAGACCCGCTAATTATCTCACATCGGCTATATTAGTAGGTTAGTTTGAATAAGGGTCCTAGTTTTTGTCACCTCTTTACTCGGGACGAGTAAAGGTTCCGTTAGGGGTTATTTGATGTGACTCATAATTGCGCACATTTAGTCCCCTAATTGAACCTATTTTGCATACTAATATAGCATTTCATGGCCATTTTATCCGTCAAATCCTTCCTATTTGGTTTTCCTATTACATTGTATATGTTTTGTAGGAAAGTAGATAATGAGGCGGAATTCCCCCTCTCCCGTGCATAATTGGAAGCTTTTTGATGATATTGGATGGACTAGTATGAAGAGGAGGCAAGAATGATGACCAATGATGTAGGAATAAAGAGTATATAGAAGGGTCATAGGCTTAAAAGCAAGGACGACGAGAAGGAAGCTATTACAAGAAGAAATGGCTCGGAACCCAAACCAAGGATTGCTCCTTTGGCTATGAAAGTATGCTATATGAAACGGCATCGAAAAATCAAGTGATCTAGGCTTTTGAATCACTCCAATAGGAGTCCGGATGAGAAAATGACGTCCGTTTTACAATCCGAGCTCAAATAGAGAAACTGTCCGCCTGGACGAGCGTCCCGAGACCCAATCCGCTCGTCTCCTGCAGGACGAGCGTCTCCCCTTCAAAGACGCTCGGATTTTTTGACAGACAAGAATGAAGAGAACAATACTTTAAGATCCGAGCGTCCCGTGCTTGATCCGCTCGTCTCCCCCTGTTACAGTCTGAGCGTCCCGACCCACAATCCGCTCGGATTCCTTCACAGTGCAAAACGTCCTCTTCTTTCTCCATTCGAGATGCGCATATTTTTGTAAGACTAGCTAAAAGGAGACCCGCATCTTTTCTTGACAGGAGCGATTCCTCAAGGACTTAATCGTCATTTAAGCCCTTAGTAACCCTAATTTGTGCACTTAATCCCCACTATATATACCCCATTTGTAAAGCTCTCTTAATCAAGCTTTCTTAGATTAAACCAAGTTCCCATATTAGAAATTCCTCTTAGATTAGATTAGGAGTAGATTAGACTAGATTACTCTTTAATCTTTCCAAAAATCACACATTAATCTCTCCTTAATTGTTGTTCAAGTTTATTACTTTTGGGTAATTGAAGATTATTGGTTATTATTGGAGGATTGGCAACCCTTCATCAATCAATCAAGTTCTCTTCTTCTATTCTTTGCTTTATTATTGGGAATCATCTCAAGTTTGGTATAATTCCTTTACTCTTTACTCTTTATTGTTTATTTCCTTAAGCTCTTATCATGTTTATACATGTTGTAATGATTGACACCATTAATGGCATTTTTTCCATGATAATGAGTGAGTAGTTTCCTTTAGCTAGGAATAATGGGTAATTAAGGGAGAAAAACATGGGGAATAATCATGTTTAATTTAATATGTTTCCATGATTAAGATTGCTTGTTTGTTGTAATGTCAACCTATGCACATGTTATGTTTGATGAAATGCTAAGCC
The DNA here is from genome assembly GCF_048544455.1 of Silene latifolia. Classification (NCBI taxonomy): domain Eukaryota; kingdom Viridiplantae; phylum Streptophyta; class Magnoliopsida; order Caryophyllales; family Caryophyllaceae; genus Silene; species Silene latifolia. The sequence continues at coordinate 51,591,095 of NC_133529.1, read as the reverse complement.
TATGAATCCTTGCATTTACAATCATCTCTTATCTACTCAACTTGACTTGTAAGATATAAACCAACTCGAGTCTTGTTAGACCATACATAGAAGTGATTAGGAGGAAAGTAAGTCGACTTGTAGGTGTTGTACAATCTAATCGATTCGGCTCCGGGACCCAACTCTTCCTAAGAACCGTAAGATATAAACCAACTCGGTTCCTTTACAACATAAATTGCTTGCAACTTTGTGAACATGTTTGTATGATCAACTCCCATGATTCCCCCATGAACCCATGATATCCTAGCACTTTTAATCATTTGTTTACATCCTTCATTTCATTGCTTGTTATACTTTATTGCTTGCATTAGTCTAGAACACAACTACAAACCCAAATAAATTGTGACACTAGCATAAATTGAGATAGATAGACTTAGAACCCAAAGCACACCGTCCCATGGATCGACCTCGACTTACCACTAACTAGTTGTTTGTTGAGTATTATAAATGTGTTTTGATTGGGTGTACAACGACACGCTCACGTCAAAAATGGCGCTGTTGCCGGGGACGATGTTATGTAATTAAGTTCTTACTTGTTTGTCTATTTTAATTGTGCTTTAACCTTGAGGGACTTGTTCCTCAAGGTTTGTTTTTACCGTTTTATTGTAGTTTCCATGTTTGTAGTTGTATCTTTATCTTGGCTATGATGTTGACCCAAGACTTGGTACATGGAGTATGTGGTGGATCTTTTGAGTATGACAATGGGTATGGGGAGTTTGAGGAGCAAGTCAACACAAACCTACCTTACTACTCATACAATGAAAATCCTAACTACTACCACAATTTTTCCCACCAAAATCACCACATCCATTATCCACAACAACCACCTAGCCAAAACTCACTTTCCAATAAATTCCAAATGCCCCAATATGAGCACTTTCACACATACCCACAACAAGATGATGAACCCATTCAAAATGTGATTCTCCAAATGATGGGAGATCAACAAAATTTCTTCAAACAAATGCTAGAGGAGAGCCACAAAAGGGACAATGTTCTTCAAGGCATTGTTGCCCAAGGTGAGGAATTGGATATTCAAATTGCCCAAATGAAAGAATCCCAAGAAATCACTCCCCACCATTCCTTGGACATTGATCATGAATGTGAATTTGAAGTAGTAACCTTTGACATGGAAAATGAGAAGTGGGAAGAGCCAACCTCATTGAGCTCTTGTGAGTATGAAAGTGTGGTGTTTGATGAAGAAGACATGAGGTTGAGTAAGCCAAGTACTCTTAGCCTTTGTGAGTATGAGGGTGTGTCATTTGAAGTGAATGTTGAGGTGTTGGAGAAAGAGTTGATGAAGAGGAGTAAAGCCCCCATTTATGATTCATATGGAGATAGCGATGATGACAAGCCTATGAAAGAAGCTTATGCGGAATATGTGTCTTGCAATGACTCATGGAATGAAGAAGAGGAATGGAGTTGTGATATTGCCTCACTTGAGGAGCCCATCCTTAAGAAGTTTGATGTATGCTTCCATGAAGAAGATGAATTCCCCTCTCATATTGACCATGAAGACCTTTTTGCACCCACCATGGAACCTATGATTGTTGGAGATGATATGGTGGATCTTCTCCAAAAAGTCAAATCATCATATCAAGGGTACTTGGTGGAAAAGCTCAAGAACAAACTTGAAAATGAACTTACTTGTGGAGATTTGGCACCCACAATTTCAACTCCTAAGGTATCCGGTTATCAATGTTATGAGAATTCTCCTTCTACTTTGGAAGGATTGACTAATCAAAGTGCTATCATCATGACCAAGACTAGAGGAGAAGGTGGTAAGTGGAAGTCTCCGGATGAAAATAAGCCATACTTCATGCCTCGTGTTGACAAGAATCATGGGCTTGCCGGTTTGAAGCATTGCAAAGATTCAAGTGCCAAGGGCAAGGTGAATGAGAGAATAAGTGACTAGATCCCTTGGCCAAACTTCATATTGAATTGGAACAAACCGTATTTATGCTTATTTGAAGATTGTGCTCAAGCATTTGACCGGTTATTGAGAGCATTGAGCAATATGGACAACATCAATAACCATGGCAACAAGGAATGAGCTTGGTGGAGTCCTCTCTCAAAACCACCATTTGTAAGATATCCTAACCTTTGCATTACATTTACACTTGCATTTAGTTATATACATATACATTTAGCTTGCATTTGTATTATATTTCATATTGCATTTACATTAGTTAGCTCATATAGTATAATTTGCATGGTATTATATCTCACATGATTCATGTAAAATAATTGCATATAGATTAGAATTCATAGCCACTAATGACCAATCCTATTCTTTTCTACACTAGAAATAGTGTTTAAATCGGTTTGGGGAGGTTTGATCATAGGTGACCATAGTTTACTAGAAATCATGCATCATATAATATAGTTTAGATTGCATTCATTTGTTATATATGTCATATAGAATTGCATTTAGTTAGAGCATGAATTCATTCATATCATATTGCATTTGTACTTCATTTCAAAAAAAAAATCCAAAATCCCAAAAACATGTACTGTCTTTTTCATTCCTACTCCTACATGTACATTGAGGACAATGTCCAAAATAAAGTGGGGGATGAGAATTTATATCCAAAAATGCATAAAAATTGAAAAATTTCGAAAAATCACAAAAATGTGTCTTTTAATTTTATAAAAACAAAATCCATAAAAATTTGAAAATTTTAAAAACCAAAAACATGTTCTTTAATTTAGTAGTGTAGAATTGTATATACTTGTGTTTTTGTTCTCTTCTCACATAGATACAACACTACATTTGAGGCATTGGCAAGGGAAAATGAAGACCGCTTGGTATGATCGCTCTAATCTCTATTTCCCTTCCATTTCTTTTTCATTATTCATATGAGGAGGATGGGCTTACATGTCAAGGAGGATGTGGTGTATTTTGTTGTTGCGGTTTGTGTATCTATGTGTTGTTAGGAGTTGCATTTAGTTTATATGACATACTAGTTGGTAGAAGCATATGCATTTGGATGTATATATGTTAGTTGCATCATGGCATGTAGTTTGCATGGTTAGAAAAATTTTGCGAACCCGTCTATTTGGGAAGCTCGACAAGTGTACATAGGCCCTAGTAGATGCTTTTTCTTCTTAAGACTTTGCTTGTTAGAATACTTGTAAAACACCCTAGGATGTGTCATGCTAGTATCCTTTGACCCATGGATTAAGGCCTAGTCAAGAGTACCTTGTGGTGTGATAACTCCTTGGCTACCGTTTATTCCAAGGTGACCCTTGAAACCATGCTACCATCATCCATATTCTACCACATTTTTGTCATCAAAGGGAATGGACACAAAAATTGTTCAAAATTTGAGTTCAAGAATTGAAATGAAAAGTCAAAAAGTTTGCAATTGCATCAAAAGAAAAGAGGAGTAACAAAAATAGACTCCTATGCTTCAAATATAAGCACCCTCACTACATATGGGGTGACTTTGAAAATGTTAAAAAGAAAATGCAAAAAGTTGAAAAGTTTTCAAGTTTTGAAATGCCAAAAATCAAAAGAAATGGCAAAAAGAAAGTGTTCTCAAATGTCAAATGCCACAAAAAAATTGGGGGGAAAAACAACAACAAAAGCAAACTCCCAAAATGAAACACAGAAACTATTGATCCCTTTATCCATCGTATCCACTTTTGTGCATGGTAGAGAGGGGACAACCCCTCTTCTTGTCTAGGCAATAAGGGGAATTCCGCGATCCTCCAGTGTTTCTAACACCATAGGGAGTCTATTCTTGACAAAAGCATTTAACAATTGAGGACAAATGTACTCTAACTTGACACAACTTGGAGGTGATTTATTGGTATCCTTCTAGGCTTGGTAGTTTGAAGAAATTGCATCTATGAAGGAGTGTGTACCCTTGAATTGCTTCCCCTTTAGATAATTTCCGCCACTTAGATGAGGAAAGTGGCTATTCTTTTGTAGATGCATCCATTACTTGTTTTTGTGTGCTTTAATGCTTGGATGTGTCGCCATTTTGGCAAGACCCACCTTGCCTTGCAAGAAGGCATCCTACCTCATGGTTGTCTTGTTGTGAGTTGAAGGGGCGGAGTGAGACCCGCTAATTATCTCACATCGGCTATATTAGTAGGTTAGTTTAAATAAGGGTCCTAGTTTTTGTCACCTCTTTACTCGGGACGAGTAAAGGTTCGGTTAGGGGATATTTGATGTGACTCATAATTGCGCACATTTAGTCCCCTAATTGAACCTATTTTGCATACTAATATAGCATTTCATGGCCATTTTATCCGTCAAATCCTTCCTATTTGGTTTTCCTATTACATTGTATATGTTTTGTAGAAAAGAAGATAATGAGGCGGAATTCCCCCTCTCCCGTGCATAATTGGAAGCTTTTTGATGATATTGGATGGACTAGTATGAAGAGGAGGCAAGAATGATGATCAATGATGTAGGAATAAAGAGTATATAGAAGGGTCATAGGCTTAAAAGCAAGGACGACGAGAACGAAGCCATTACAAGAAGAATTTGCTCGGAACCCAAACCATGGATTGCTCCTTTGGCTATGAAAGTATGCTACATGAAACGGCATCGAAAAATCAAGTGATCTAGGCTTTTGAATCACTCCAATAGGAGTCCGGATGAGAAAATGACGTCCGTTTTACAATCCGAGCTCAAATAGAGAATTTGTCCGCCAGGACGAGCGTCCCGAGACCCAATCCGCTCATCTCCTGCAGGACGAGCGTCTCCCCTTCAAAGACGCTCGGATTGTTTGACAGACAAGAATGAAGAGAACACTACTTTAAGATCCGAGCGTCCCGTGCTTGATCCGCTCGTCTCCCTCTGTTACAGTCTGAGCGTCCCGACCCACAATCCGCTCGGATTCCTTCACAGTGCAAAACGTCCTCTTCTTTCTCCATTCCAGATGCGCATATTTTTGAAAGACTAGCTAAAAGGAGACCCGCATCTTTTCTTGGCAGGAGCGATTCCTCAAGGACTTAATCGTCATTTAAGCCCTTAGTAACCCTAATTTGTGCACCTAATCCCCACTATATATACCCCATTTGTAAAGCTCTCTTAATCAAACTTTCTTAGATTAAACCAAGTTCCCATATTAGAAATTCCTCTTAGATTAGATTAGGAGTAGATTAGACTAGATTACTCTTTAATCTTTCCAAAAATCACACATTAATCTCTCCTTAATTGTTGTTCAAGTTTATTACTTTTGGGTAATTGAAGATTATTGGTTATTATTGGAGGATTGGCAACCCTTCATCAATCAATCAAGTTCTCTTCTTCTATTCTTTGCTTTATTATTGGGAATCATCTCAAGTTTGGTATAATTCATTTACTCTTTACTCTCTATTGTTTATTTCCTTAAGCTCTTATCATGTTTATATATGTTGTAATGATTGACACCATTAATGGCATTTTTTCCATGATAATGAGTGAGTAGTTTCCTTTAGCTAGGATTAATGGGTAATTAAGGGAGAAAAACATGGAGAATAATCATGCTTAATTTAATATGTTTCCATGATTAAGATTGCTTGTTTGTTGTAATGTCAACCTATGCACATGTTATGTTTGATGAAATGCTAAGCCTATGAATCCTTGCATTTACAACCATCTCTTATCTACTCAACTTGACTTGTAAGATATAAACCAACTCGAGTCTTGTTAGACCATACATAGAAGTGATTAGGAGGAAAGTAAGTCGACTTGTAGATATAAACCAACTCGGTTCCTTTACAACATAAATTGCTTGCAACTTTGTGAACATGTTTGTATGATCAACTCCCATGATTCCCCCATGAACCCATGATATCCTAGCACTTTTAATCATTTGTTTACATCCTTCATTTCATTGCTTGTTATACTTTATTGCTTGCATTAGTCTAGAACACAACTACAAACCCAAATAAATTGTGACACTAGCATAAATTGAGATAGATAGACTTAGAACCCAAAGCACACCGTCCCATGGATCGACCTCGACTTACCACTAACTAGTTGTTTGTTGAGTATTATAAATGTGTTTTGATTGGGTGTACAACGACACGCTCACGTCAGTGCTTATACAATAACTTAATAGATTAAGACGATATAAACAGAAATTACGAGGATCTTTACCTTTTATCGCTAATCGCTCCTTCCGTCTCTTAAATCTCCTTCTTCTATATTTTTGAATTATTTTTCAGATTATCTTAGTATTTATAGTCTAGGTTTAGAGACTATATGATGCCAATTAGGAAACTATTGCCTTATCCTAATTATTATAGGAATTACCATTATTATTATTATTCTATTATTATTATTATTATTATTATTATTATTATTATTATTATTATTATTATTATTATTATTATTATTATTATTATTATTATTATTATTATTATTATTATTATTATTATTATTATTATTATTATTATTATTATTATTATTATTATTATTATTTTTATTATTATTATTATTATTATTATTATTATTATTATTATTATTATTATTATTATTATTATTATTATTAATCCCGATACAAATCCTGACCACTACTCATACTAGGCCAATAAAATCGTCCCACTTATGTATAACACATGGCCCAAGGCCTTAGTACTAGCTAAGTCCAATTCCCGACTTGCTTACTTATTACTTTATTATTTAATTAACGTCTTATTCGCAAATATTATTAGAAATGCCATTAATTAATTATTTGAATTACATAAATTATTTTCATAAATATTATTTAATTACGAGGTATTACAACACATTAAAGATCTGGGTTCGCTCATTGCGATCAGCAGGGCTTTAGGTGGCTTGCTTGCAATCTACCACTAGCAGTGTGGATTACGTATTTCGATGGGTAATCCGACACGGCTACACATAGCGATGTGTAGTCATGTCCGGGCTGCGGTTCGGACACTTGTTCTTGGAGTTTGGAGATGGTTTGTTGTTTCAGGAATTGTTGTATTGGCTTGTGATATTTTGTTTGGCTTATTATTGATTGTATAGTTGGCTAACTCCTTTATTGTTTTAAAAACTGCAGTGATTCATGGGGTATGGTAACAGGGTCTTTAGAAAGTTTGGATGCTTGAGCTTTCTTATGGGATGGGTGGGACACCACTGTGTTTAGCTTTTACTTTTAGCTTCCGTTGTTCTTATTATAGACGTTGTCTTTAGTTCTACAAGTTGTACTTTCAGTTTTGGGTTTTGGTTTGAGCTGTAATCGACTAAACTTTCTTTTACCTTAAATAAACGTTCTTTCATGGTCTATTTGATATACTCTACCTCGGGCAACCGAGATGGTAATGTTCCTAAGTACTACGGTAGGCCTTGGTAAGGCACTTTGGTAGATGGGGGTGTTACATTAACTTATGCTGGGTTAAGGTCAAGGTCAGAGGCTAGGTGTAGTTAGAGAGCAAGGTGAGAATGGAGTCGGGTTTAGAGCTGCATTGGTGCGGGTTTGGGCTGCCAAATAGCTATTGGAAAACAGAGCAGCGGGAAGTGTGTCGGGGCTGTTTTGAGCGTGGATTTAACTTAGGTTTAAGGAGAGGTTTTGGCTGGGCTAAAAGGGATTCGAACAAGGGACTACAAGGGGTGGTACTGGGTCGAAACTGATGAGTCATAATTATATGCATATTTACTCCTCCCCTTAGTCACTTTTGATACGGTTTTCGTGCTAATTTATATTAATTACATGCCTTTTATGTTAGAATGTCGATACTTCCGCTATTTGGTGTTTAATACAGGAATGATGCATTTAAGGAGCAAAGGATTGAAATGGGCATCGCGGAGTGGGCATGAAGGAATACACGGAGCATGGCACGAGAATCCAGAACAATAAAGGAAGAGAAATAAAGAAGACAACACGAAGAAAAGAGCTGAAACAGAGAGGATACTCGATCAAGTACACTCGGGCTCGATCAACTGAGCAATGTACTTGATCAAGTACACTCAGGCTCGATCGAGTACACTTTATTTTCAGGATTTTTCCGCAATTTTCTTAAGTCGGTTATGTTTTACTATAAATATCCAATTCATACCCTATGATATTTTTACGCTTTATTTTACCTATTTACATAGATTTACCCTAGAAAACTCTCTAAAAACACTTAGTTTGATTTTATTGCTATTACTTTCAGATCTACAATTCGTTCTACCTTAATTTGTTATGGTATTGTTAATCTTTCTTTAATAGTTATTCAATTATTATATTGTTTATCTTTCATGTCTTTAATTATGTCTTTTATTCATCTTATTGTTGTTGTTCTTTCTAGTATGCGTTAGCTAAACTTATAATCTAGGGTGAATGAGGATCTAGGTTATTAGAAGGGGGATTAATTAATGAATTGATAGTTAAAATTGCTTATTCGTTGTTGTTCAGTTTATTCTTCTTCGTCTAGTTAGTTAATTACTGGTCAGGGTTAATTGACTAGTATAACGAATTGAGACTTTCCCCGACTAGGTTAGAATCAATATAAGTTGCGATAACTAAATAGAGATAATTTAATGATAGCAATAACATGTTAAATTAGACCTAAAGGAATTTTGAATCGACCGATCATATAACCTTAAACAACATAACTAGCTCTGTTAATAAATTAAATCTGACCCCCGGATGACTACCTAGTGAACTTGATCCCTAGGTTCTTTAATATTATTGAATTTTCTTTTATTTACATCGCAATTAGTTTAGCAAAACAATCATCCTTCAAGAAAACTGTTACTTTAAGACGAACTTAAATATTAGCAAATAGAATAATTAAACTAGCTTCCCTGTGGATTCGATCCTTTCTTTCCACTAGCTACCAGTTACTAGTAATTTAGGATTTATTTTGATAGGCCAACGACTAAAAATAACCCTATCTAAATTGGCGCCGTTGCCGAGGAGCAAACGATTTTTCTGTTTATTTTTGTTTATTTTTGTCTTTTGTCCTAGGGAGCATCAGTTCCTTGAGACAGTTTGATATTTTTCTTGTTATTTTCGTGTATACACAGGTCTGACAGGTCGGAGATTATACCTTTTGATCCCGAGCCAGAGAAGACTTTTCGCTATAGACGAAAATTTCAAAGAGAAATAAGTCAAGTGGAAGACTTGAGTACACTTGACTACGGGCAGTTTACTTTTGCATAAGATTCGTCCTTTAAAGAGGACACACTAGTTTTTGCACCTGTTACTCCTATAACACTAAAGATGCCGACATTAGCCAGTCATTCAGAGCCCACACTTGATTCCATCCTTAAAGGATTCAAGTTACCCACTACAGACAAAGGCACTTTTGAAATTCAGCCATCCTACATAAACTTGGTGGAGCGGAATTTATTTGGAGGAAGAACTAGTGAAGACCCCGCCAAACATATGAGAAGTTCGTCACCCATCATTGCTTTTGTTCCTTTGATCACCGAGGTGACTCGACTAAGTCAAACAGACTCTGTTTCCCTTCTCTGTGCAAGATGATGCAGCAGAGTGGCTGCGTGACCTGGACATGGAAGCAAATGACATTACAGATTGGAACACTTTAGCTCTTGCATTCTACCTGAAGTACTTTCCACCGCAGAAGACTAATGCCCTAAGAAGCTAAATTACGAGTTTTAAACAAGGTCCTACCTAAGACTTCAATGAGGCTTGGGTTCATTTCAAAAAGCTAGTTCGATCTGTCCCTCATCATGGCTTCCAGATTTGGTTCCTTTGCAACCAATTTTACAATGGGTTTTATGACGATCACAGAGCCTTGCTTGATTCCGCTGCCAATGGAAGATTCCAGGATAATACTAATGACGGTAATGCTTGGAAGTTGTCTGATCAGATAGCTACTCACACTGCTGAGTATGGTAACCCCAGAGGTAGTAAGAGAGGAAGTGGTTCAGACAATGTTATTGCGGCACAGCTAGAGGTCTTAACGGCTCAAATAGCTGAATTAAAGACATCTCAGTCTTTGGGTAATCAGTAAGAAATGATGCATGCAATGATTAATCAAGAAGTGTATGAGTACCACTAAACAAGTCCATGCTTTCCAGTCTTTCAAGCAAGGTACTCCCTATTCTAACTTCTTCCCTAAAAGGAGTCAGAATGTATTTGCTCATGCCCCGCAGCAGAATGCTTATATCATTCCTCAAAATCGTGGTAATCAACCACAAGGGAATTTTCTTAGGCAACATCAAGGAGGTCTTCATTAGATGCAACCTCCCCCTCAAGCTCCAAGTAATGAAATGGCTGTAACACCCCCATACTCCAAGTGCCTTACCAGGACCACTTAAGGCATGTAAGTGCTACCATCTCTGTTACCCAAGGCAATGATAATCCAATGACAATAAGGAAACGTACTTAATTAGTAATAAAGTTTAAGTGATACAAGCCAAACTCCAAAACTGTTAAAAGGAAATACAAAGGTTCTCAAAACTGTCAACTACTAAAAAACTACAAAATGTTCGACACAGCGGAAGACTTCTAAAACTGCAATGTGGTGACTCATCCTAGCTATCCCATGTGAATCGTCTCATACCTGCTCAATAACTGCTCACCACCCCCGAATGGATCACCACAGTTTTTAAAACATTTAAACGGGGCCAGTACTAATTACACAAAATCAACAGCTGCAAAGAAACCATATTACAAACAACTCAATCAACACATCTCAAACTCCACAACTTCACCCTATCTCCATATCTCTGACTACACACTAAAGTGTGTAGCCCTGCCAGAGTACCCATCGCAACAGGTACTCCTCGCCGCCAGTAGGGGACCGCAGCCGTTCCCACCTAAGCCCCGCTCATCTCCATCGAGCGATAAACCCAAGTTCCTTAATGTGGACATCCCTTCTGTGGCGGGTTACACAGAAGGCGAATCAAGGGCGTGAAGCCACTCCCGCAAGTGACTCCACTCAGCCAGGGACGCACCCCGAAGATCACAGACAGTTATCAATCAATCATCCTATACAAACAACACTTACCAACAACCGATGCCAATACGATAAAAGAATCAATCAACAACAACGACAACAACAGTGATTTGTTAACAATGCGAAGAACGAAACTGACGTAACTTCTTTTCTTCTCTAAAAGGTTTTAGAAATCTTAACAGTGATTAAGAATAGTGACGGTCATCTTTTTATATTAATCTCGCATCATTAACAAAACCCGTCAAACTCAGCCCGTAAAACTCACTTACTCGATCGAGTAAGGGGGTGACTTACTCGATCGAGTGCCCCTTACTCGATTATGTCCCCAACTTACTCGATCTAGTACCCTACAGGCAGTCTACTGTTTTGCGTAAAAAGCTACTTCCTCTACAGAGTAAGCCTCACCCGATAGAGTACCCACAGACATAGAAAACCGTAGTATTACAGTCTTCCCTCCTTAAAAAGAACTTCGTCCCCGAAGTTCAACCCATAAACAAAAACAAAACATACTAACTTCCTCCCGACAAAACAACATGACCGTAACTCAAAATAAAACTTATAACAAAACTCAAAACACACTTCTCACACAACACTCAACCCGACTCAAGACAAGTGCTAACCGTACTAAAACCAGCATAAAACATGCAAAAACTTGGAAAAACTCAATGCAACCATCTCCTACCCGCCCTAAAAGAACCATGGTTACGTCCCCATAACCACACATACCTGATAAAAAAGAGACGGATACCGCTCCCTCGTAGCCTCCTCCGCCTCCCAAGTAGCCTCCTCAACCTCATGGTTAAACTAAAGAACCTTAAGCAAGACCGTTTCCCCATGTCTAGTTTTCCTAACCTTGCGATCAAGAATTTGTTTCGGCACCTCAAGATAAGACAAGGACTCATCTAACTCGATGCTCTCTACATCTAACACATGTGAAGGATCACTCATATACTTCCGCAGCTGAGACACATGAAACACATTATGCACTCTATTCAAAGCAGCTGGTAAAGCTAACCGGTAAGCAACCTCACCAACACGATCCAAAATCTCATACGGTCCTATAAACTTCTGGCTGAGCTTTCCCTTTTTCCCAAATCTCATGACCCCACGCATAGGAGACACTTTCAAAAGAACCTTGTCCCCAACCTGAAACTCTATGTCACGACGATGTAAATCTGCATAACTCTTTTGATGATCCTGGGCCGCTTTCATCTTCTGTCTGATCACCTTAACCTGTTCAACCATCTCCTGTACCATCTCTGCCCTAAAACCACTGCCTCAGCTCTATCTTCCCAACAAATCGGACTCCTATATCTCCTCCCATATAAAGCCTCAAACGGTGCCATGCCTATACTGGTGTGATAGCTTTTGTTATAAGAAAACTCAATTTGGTCCAATCTCTGTTCCCAGCTACCACAAAAATCCATAACACAAGCTCGCAACATGTCCTCTAAAGTCTTGATGGTCCTCTCCGTCTGGCCATCTGTCGCAGGATGAAATGTAGTACTCATCTTTAAGGTAGTTCCCATCAACTCCTACAACTCTATCCAAAACCGTGATATGAACCTCGCATCTCTATCAGACACTATATCCTTAGGCACCCCATGCAAACGAACCACATGCTTCCTATAAGCCAAAGCTAATTGTGCCTTGGTCCAACTATCTTTCATCGGCACAAAGTGAGCTGACTTGGTCAGACGATCCACTATAACCCATATCATGTTTTTACCCTGCTGACTCCTCGGCAAACCCACTATAAAATCCATAGAAATGGACTCCCATTTCCACTTAGGTACCTCAAGAGACAGAATCTTATCTTCTGATCGTCGTTGCTCCCCTTTCACTCTCTGACATGTCAAACAACGAGCCACAAACTCAGTTGTTTCCTTCTTCAACCCAGGTCACCAGAAAGTCTTCTTCAAATCTTGATATAACTTGTCACCGCCTGGATGTACCGAATATGGTGTGCAATGAGCCTCTTGTTGGGAAATGTGTCCTCAACAATAGTGCGATCATATGATTTAAATATCATTATTAAATCTCATTTCAAGAATACGGAAGGGATGATACATTACATATATAGTCAACTAGTCCACACATATCGGTAATGATTGGCTGGCTAGAGTTTGACATTACTGTCGTGCGACGGTGGTGATCAGTTGATCCCTTGAGGTCACACCTAAAGGACGATTCCCTTAATTGAAAAGGTTAATTAGTTGTATACCGTCTGATTAATTAATTCCTTAAAATTGAACGATTCGATTTGTGAGAGAGAATATTGATATCTTATTGTAATGGGATTAAATAAGATTTATTTTAGTAATAAAATGCTTTGTTGCTAAAATTGTTTATTGTTTGAGAAACAATAAAGATAAGAATGAATGGTTAATTATAATTACAAGAAGTTGTGAATTATAACTATATGACCCATTTTATTTATGTGATCAAGTATCACTTGTCAATTTGTTGTATGTAATTTAATTAATTCATGAAATGATATTTATGTGATAAATATGCATTAAATTAATTAATAACATGTATCATATAACATGTGACATATTGTGTGACAAATGACAAATTGACAAAAATAAAATGGTAGTCCATTTTAAGTAAATGGACCGAAAATGAAGGTGTGTTAGTGGGTTTTGGTTGTTTTATTTTATTTGATAAAATAAACATGATGATGCCTACCTACAACTAGTCTTACACATCTTACACACCTACTATTTTTGATAAGAGAAAAAGAAAAGCAATGATGCTCCTTGAGCATGAGTTGGGCGGCCACACTACTCTTAATTGAGTAGTGTTGGTTCTTTTCTATTTATTCTTACACTACCATTCAATTAACATGCAAAATGTTCATGAATATTCTCTCTTCTCTCTCCTTAATATTCATCAAAAAGATGAGTATTTTGATTCAAATTGTTCATATAAATTACTAAGATTACTAGAAGTAGTATATGAGTATTAGTAATAGATTTTAAGGTAAACTACATTACAAACATCTAGTACATGTTTATTTGTGGGATTAAGGGATTGTCTTGGGTGCTACTAATTGGAGAATCTCTACTTTGGGATTTTTGTATGTTCATCCATTATTGGAAAGCTCAAGAACTAACAAGAAGGAGATCTTGTTGGTGCCCAATATGACCGAAATTATTATGGTGAGAAAATGTTTTCTTATCTTCTTTTATTAAAGTTTGCATGCATAAAATCCACCTTTAATTTTATGACAAATTAATTTTGACATATATGAGTATGTTAGTATGTATATGAATCTACATTTCCTTCAATCGGTATCAAGAGCCATGGTTGTTTGCATGCAAATCGGTTAAAAGTTTTTCCGAGTTATAAGAATAACAAATAAAACTTGTAAAATTTGTGTTATTATGATATATCACGAAATTAATCCATGCATGTTAATATTTCTGGTCCTAAAATGTTTTAGGATATTTTGGTTAATTTTACGGATTTTTATTGTTCATATTTCACTATAATGACATTTAAATGTGATTTTATGAGTAAAAATGTCATTTTTGGTCGAAAATTAGCTATACTTCGAATTTTAAGTTGATTTTTGGATATGTTGTCACATATATTATTTTGAGATAACCTGTAAATTTTCATAATTTTTGGACTTGTTATGCTCGAAAAATGATTTTTTCATTATTAAATTCGGATTTAGGTGAAAAATAGGTTAATATGAGTTAAATTTCGAATCTGGTCATAGAAAATTAATATGTTGTCACATGCAATTTTACAAGATGTTTGTAAAATAATTGGCTATAAAGAAGTCTTTTAGCATGATTTATGGATTTTTGAAGAAAAATAGCATAAATAGTGACATTATTAGTGAAAATTAATAAAACATAATCTATGACTTAGGAAAAACGTCTAATGTTGCATTTTATTATCTTTTTCAGATCTAAAATTGAAAAGTTAGTGAAAATAATTTTTCCATGTTTTTATGATTATTTTATTAAAAATCGATAAACCGCAACATTGTTTTTCCGGAAAATTTTCGAAATTTTTAACCTAAGATTTTGAACATTATGAGTGTCATGGAATTTTTCCAGAATGTTCATGAGTTTAAATTTCAAATTTTGAATTTATTTGAAATTTTGTGATTTATTTGAAGTTTAATAGCTTATTTTTGTAATTTTTGATCCTTTTATGAACATTTTTGTAAATATGAGTTAATTATGGTCAAATTATTAGTGAAGACTATATTTTGAGTCCTAAGAGGTTAGGTAATTAACTTATGCATAAATATGAGTTTATGTATTTTTGTAATTATAAAATGTTGAAATCACGCAAATCCGTAAAAAAACCGAGTAATATACGATATTGGCTATTTAAAGGCGATTTAGCATAAAATTGAGCATGTTCATACATATTATAATGCTGCATTTTCTTTATGATTGTCATAATCTTAATTTATGTAATTTTGAATTATGTAATTTTACTTAGTATGGCCTTAGATTTTAATTGGTATTTCCCGAAATGTATGGGAATACCGATTCGGTTGTAATTTTTATTGTGATCTCGTATCACCGTTTTGTAATTTAATAGATTTATTTTATTTTAGTTACAAATGTATAATAGGAAATTATGTAATTTGCTATGTAATTTTATTCATTCCGGAGTTCCAAGAGACGGATTTCTTCAAGAATGGCGATACATAAAGACGGTGTTACCTCGAGATGCGTGCCACAACCGAAGTTCAAGGGACCAATGGAGTTGGTTTCCGAATTTGTAATAGTTAAATTGTTTTTCTATTTTAGGAAAGGCCATACTAGGATTTATTTATTTTATGCTTGCATTTTATTTTATGTCACATGCATCGCTAAATCGCCATAACTAAAACATGCATCTTTATTTTATCGAGTTTATCGACCGTGTCAATTAGAATTATCGTAGTTCACCGCTTTAGTTCACTTAAAACGTGATAGATAATAAATTGACATGACCTCTCGCTAAAACAATTAATTGAGACATAGCCTTACCAAATAGTAGAAACCATGAAAACCTATTTCGCGAGGGAGTGCGCTCGGCCCCACCGGGGTACAAACCTTGTTACGTAGGGGAAGTGGGTGATAAATGTCTATCCACCGAATTCATGTTGATGAGGGATGTATCGGCCACACCGTGCCCAAGTTAATGTGGGTTTGGATCATGGACACATTTATTCGAAATTTGGATTGAACTCAACAAAAGTATTTGATAAGGGATGTATCGGCCCCACCGTGCCCTTGTCGATGTGTTTTGGGCTATAGATAATTGTTAATGTAATATTATCGACCAAGAGTTCTAAAAGTAGAATCGATTAAACGTTAATCCACCGAGTTATATTGATAAAGGATGTATCGGCCCCACCGTGCCTAAGTCAATATGAATTTGGGTCTTGGAATCATTTATCATAGTTGGGTAGAGGTCACTATGTAAATGCTATACTTGTTTTTCAAGTATTAATAAAACGATAAATGTTAAGTTTTCCACTATTCCGTTGTTATTATTGTTCTATTTCTTTACCACAATTCATATACGATATCATTTCGTTTTTGATTCAAATCTCCTTTAAAACATCGTAACTAAAGACAAATATGGATTTGCTTCTAAAACCTCAAATGAACCATTGCTAAGGATCTCTTGTAAAGAGTATAGATTAATGTTATTCATTATCAAACAGGTTTTTGATTCTAGACTAACACATCTACTTTCAATGGATTGTTATTCATATACTTAATTAAATTAAGTACCTTGAAGCGATAAATTGTTTTGGTAACTAGATTTGTTGGAAATCAAAATTGACCAAAATAACGCAACCACTTCAATGAAAGTTTTAAGACTAAAACGAACAAATGAAGAGTAATCTTCATGAATTCAATTTTGCTTCTCAAAGCAAAGACTCATTGAAATGAGTGGGAGCATTCTCTTAAACCGTTAAGATGAGGACGAGGTTCAAGAAGTAATGGAATTGATACAAGGTAATGTTAAAGGTAAAGTTGTTGAGAATGACGATACTAAACCTATCAATCCCGACCGATAAAGGTTCCAATGTCTCAAATGTTGGACACAAGAAAGGAAACTACCCCAAATTATTGAAGAATCAACAAGTTAGTTGTGGGACATCTAATTGAACCTTCTTCTTTAAATGTTTATTTGATTAAACATAAATTTTGCTAGTACTACTTAAGTCAATATTAGAAACCAAAGTGGGGTTTTCATCATTGTACTTGATACATAGGATGATTAGAGTATGACGACTAGCAACAATAATGTCGAGAGATAGAGTAAATTGTGTACTCAATCTAGTTTTTGGATTTAAAGTTGTACTTAATTATGACTATTAAGTGCATAAACTCTAAATAAGAATATAAACTTGTTAAGATACAAAAGAGGTTTTCACTTTTGTGACCCTATACACCACGATTTGATGTATGGCTAGCCCATTATCAAGGTGATTATATTCTAAACCAAACTAGAATGATATATCATGTAGATGATGTAAGATTCAAATTGGTAACCCAAGATTAAACCTTAAATTTTGGAATGATGAACGCAAAGAGTTATCGAGTACTCTTGAAACCATTAGATTGTTAATGGTATATGCGTATCTTGTATTCAAAGCAAGATGTCTCGTGCCTTTTTGGTTAAAAAGGAGATCGAGGTTGTATATCATCGATCCAAAATAGGTTGATCATTTTCTTTTACCAACGATATAAGTTGACGCTAATATGTTCACTTAATAAGGTAAAAGGAGAAATCTTTGAAGAATTTCAAAGAGTTCAAGGAATCACGATTTAGTCGTGATGGGATTATCAAAGTGAAGACTTTGATATAAGCCAAATGAATTGTGATATAGTATCACAAATTAATCTCTCTTAACACGCATTATGGGATAATGTATGATTGGATAAGAATTCAAACGCTATTCGATATGGTTTGGACTTCGATCAAGTTACTTTGAGTTACTTGATCCTTTTGGGGATTTTATCATTTTGTCTAAATTATTTTTCCACTAAATCGAATCATATGAGATATGAAATGGTAAGGGTATCATGGTTGTAAGTTTTTCACAAGAAACAAATGCTCATTTTTCCCTTGCAATTATCATGAGTACGACGAGTTTGTGGCTCGAGAAGCTGTCTTACTAAAATACAAGTTTATTTCAAGAAGACAGAGTGGGAGAAATTATTCAAGAGCCACAAAGAATGTTATGTCGCAAGAAACTGGTCTTTCTTGGCTACATGAGACATTTTGTGTAAGACGTTGTTTCTTTAAAACCTAGGAGGTTAAATTCGTCACTTGTTAAAAATGATGAATTCATGCTACTTTTAAGAAAGTAAAGAGCTTATAACTTACAAAAGAAATTGTTTGATTCAAGTTGATTACTTCTGGAAACTAATCGACAAAGGACTTACATAAGAGTGTTTAAGTCACAACTCAATACAAGGCTTAGAGCCATGAAAATCCGAAATAAAAGGCTTGATTAGTGACAAAGGGTTTTGCACTAATAAAGAGATATTTCATAGCAAGATTAGTTGCAAAGGGTTTTGCACTAATTGAAATGCTTAAGTCTATTTGGATCTTCTTAGGGATTGTGTTTCATTATGAGGTTATGAAATACATAGCGAGTGAATCTAAAACCCACTTCTTCAATAGAAGGAATGTATTCAATACATGTCTTGAGTTTAGTAGATTCTTGCAATCCTAAGATAATGTGAAACTTAAGAGAGAGTCTTAAGTAGGACATCAATGAGTTAGAATCAACATTTTGATCATGTGATAAAACATTTCTCGATAAGTCGAGAAGTTGTGTTTATACATGGAGTTTAGTGGGAGTTACGGAATTTTTAATTAGTCCGATATGTGGATGACATATTGATCATTGAGAATGATTTAAGACTCTTGGAGTATTATAATACATCTTGAATATCTGGATTTATGAAGATAAATCCACATGATATTAGCGTCAGTAAGAAGTCTTATGTTGATAAGATTCATGACTAGTTCAATTATATTGAACATATTTGATTGATTTAATTTGCTTCCATTTGCTGCGAATCAATTAAAAAGAAATGATGTATAACACTTTATATGCTTTGAGTATGATGAATTGTTTTCAAAATAGAATTTAAGTAATCTTTACCAAGTAAGCCATAAAGATTACCCTTAAGTGCTTGTAGAAGCATTAAGGCTATGATGCAAAGTGTTTATGATGCAATTTTGTGTAAAGGTGTTACACAAGTGACAATTGACAATTGAGATTGCGCATGGTTCTCGACAAAACCATAATCAAAACACATTAGGATGGTTAAGATACCATTGTGGCAATGTTAATTAAGAAGTAGATTTTCTAGAATCGTTCTAGGCAATAAAGAACAATGAGAGATATTTATAACGGAAATTGAGTACACTTGCGATCATGAGATGTGCAAGAAGGATGAGTCCCACACATTGTGAAAACAGTGGGAGCTATTCTAAGGCTAGAGGGCCTATGTCTTGATTGGATCTCGACACGTACTCGAAAAGTTTTGTAATGCAAATGTATACATTACAAAGGAAAACGAGTATGTAGTAAGGTTGAGTAAGGTACAAGAAGTTGATAAAACCTACTAACCAAAGCCTTCTCATAGGCTTAACATGATGACTCATGTCATTTCAATTAAATTGAGATGAATAACTACATAAAAGATCAAATTAGATTATAGAATATGAAGTAGTAATCAAGCATTGACTATTCATATGTGATAATCGCATTTGTCGTTTGAGTTTTACTCTAAAACTCTTCTTTTATACTTTGTTACATCCAAACGGGTTGTAGAGACAACATTGAACCCCGTTAAAGTGAACACGGATTAGCATTGTATTCGCCCATAGTCACTTGTATGAGGTGACGTCTCGAAGTGACTAGAGTGTGATGCGATTGATGGCAAGTTCAAGTGCCATAGAGTCATGTGAGATGACTAGTCGATCACATAGGCGATCATTAGGAACACTTTGTCGGGCGGTGACCGCTTATAGAGTTCTGGCAAATTTATAAAGCCTGGTCGTGGCGAGAGCTACTATAGTATTCTAATGAGTCGATTCTTTTGACTAAAGACTATTCACCTAAGATGGTACGGTTTCGATTAACTTTGATTTGTGTTACTACGACCTTCGTAAATGGGGTCAAATGGGCATATTTTGGGTTATGATGGCTGTGGCTAGTCGAAGGGAATGAGTGCGATAGGAATTGTCCATCCCCTTGTCAGGGTTAAAACAATATCTCAGGGCCACTCGAGGAGTAATGAACTGGAAATGCGTGGCCACGCTCGGAAGGTATCCATGGTGGATAAATTCCGGTCAATCAGTTATTCTCCAGATCGAGGAAACCACTCTCGATATGATCACTTGCAAGTACGACCGAAAGACACCTTGCATTGAGTGGGAGATAGTAATAGGACAAGAGAATTGGTGACGCACACTTGTCGAGGACAAGTGGGAGATTGTTGGGAAATGTGTCCTCAACAATAGTGCGATCATATGATTTAAATATCATTATTAAATCTCATTTCAAGAATACGGAAGGGATGATACATTACATATATAGTCAACTGGTCCACACATATCGGTAATGATTGGCTGGCTAGAGTTTGACATTACTGTCGTGCGACGGTGGTGATCAGTTGATCCCTTGAGGTCACACCTAAAGGACGATTCCCTTAATTGAAAAGGTTAATTAGTTGTATACCGATACAGATTAATTAATTCCTTAAAATTGAACGATTCGATTTGTGAGAGAGAATATTGATATCTTATTGTAATGGGATTAAATAAGATTTATTTTAGTAATAAAATGCTTTGTTGCTAAAATTGTTTATTGTTTGAGAAACAATAAAGATAAGAATGAATGGTTAATTATAATTACAAGAAGTTGTGAATTATAACTATATGACCCATTTTATTTATGTGATCAAGTATCACTTGTCAATTTGTTGTATGTAATTTAATTAATTCATGAAATGATATTTATGTGATAAATATGCATTAAATTAATTAATAACATGTATCATATAACATGTGACATATTGTGTGACAAATGACAAATTGACAAAAATAAAATGGTAGTCCATTTTAAGTAAATGGACCGAAAATGAAGGTGTGTTAGTGGGTTTTGGTTGTTTTATTTTATTTGATAAAATAAACATGATGATGCCTACCTACAACTAGTCTTACACATCTTACACACCTACTATTTTTGATAAGAGAAAAAGAAAAGCAATGATGCTCCTTGAGCATGAGTTGGGCGGCCACACTACTCTTAATTGAGTAGTGTTGGTTCTTTTCTATTTATTCTTACACTACCATTCAATTAACATGCAAAATGTTCATGAATATTCTCTCTTCTCTCTCCTTAATATTCATCAAAAAGATGAGTATTTTGATTCAAATTGTTCATATAAATTACTAAGATTACTAGAAGTAGTATATGAGTATTAGTAATAGATTTTAAGGTAAACTACATTACAAACATCTAGTACATGTTTATTTGTGGGATTAAGGGATTGTCTTGGGTGCTACTAATTGGAGAATCTCTACTTTGGGATTTTTGTATGTTCATCCATTATTGGAAAGCTCAAGAACTAACAAGAAGGAGATCTTGTTGGTGCCCAATATGACCGAAATTATTATGGTGAGAAAATGTTTTCTTATCTTCTTTTATTAAAGTTTGCATGCATAAAATCCACCTTTAATTTTATGACAAATTAATTTTGACATATATGAGTATGTTAGTATGTATATGAATCTACATTTCCTTCACCTCTGCCATGATAATCTTTTTCAACTCCTCATCACTAGGAACACACCATCTCCCATCAAATCTCACACTGCCATCTATATGAATAGAGAACCTAGACACTGTCCCTTTCTCTACTCCAGCTCTCCACTCCTCAATCTTAGGATCCAACACCTGTTTCCTGTGAATATCATCATAAAGATCTGGCTCCACTGTCAAATCCCCAATAGCATCCCCTTTATGTATCATATGTATCCCCAACTTCCCCACCTCATCTCTCAACCTCATCAAAGACACAGTTGTGCAAAGAGAATGCACACTCTTCCTGCTCAAGGCATCTGCAACCACATTAGCCTTCCCTTCATGGTATATAATATCCATGTCATAATCGCCAATCAGCTTCATCCACCTCCTCTGTCTCATGTTCAACTCCTTTTGAGTGAAGATGTACTTGAGACTCTTGTGATCTGAAAACACCTTAAAGGTCGCCCCATAAAGATAGTGCCTCCAAATCTTGAGAGCAAACACAACCGCACCCAACCCTAGATCATGTGTCGGGTAGTTCTCCTCATAAGGCTTCAGCTGCCTAGAAGCATAGGCACTCACTTTCCCGTTCTGCAATAACACACAACCCAACCCATTCTTTGAAGCATCTGTATACACCTCAAAGTTCTCACTCCCTTCAGGTAATGCTAAGATTGGAGCTGTGGTCAAACGCTCCTTTAATGTTTGGAACGCCGTCTCACAACTTTCATCCCAACGAAACCTGTTATCTTTCCTCATCAAAGCTGTCATAGGTCTGGCTATCTTGGAGAAATCTTTCACGAACCGTCGATAGTACCCTGCCAAACCCAAGAAACTTCGGATCTAAGCCACATTCTTCGGTGCTTCTGATGTGAATACGGAGCGGAAGACTTAATGGTGAATTCAAGTGAGGCGAGAGATCCGAATGCACTAGGTGCAACCCGACCAGATCGTGTCACTTGATGCGTTATTGGGCGAAGTGGAAGACTTTTTTGTTTGTTTTGTATTTTCTTTTGTGCAAGAATGAAAGGGATATTTGTTTCGAATTCTTATGAAGAGATCGAACCAATGGGATATTTGTTATCGCTAGACCTATAACGATAAAAATGGGGGAATTACTCGAAAACGCGTCAAGTAATCCAACTAAAACTTCGGAGCATGTCCTTAGTTTAAGGCAAGACTCGAACTCGTCGATCTTTGAAAAGATTGAAACAACAAGTTTCTCTCTCTAAAGGTTTTTTTTCTTAAACTTTGATGGTTACAAATGAGGGAGGCTTGGTCCTTATATAGGTCAAAATGCCTTGGCCTCCAAGAATGCATTTAATGCTATTTTGTGAGTTTTAGGATGATTGAAGCATAGAACTCACAAACTAGACCAATTTTTCAACTCTTATTCAAACTAGTTTGAAAATACTAAAAATTAAATTGGAATTCCTCTCCCCTTGCTTGATGCCGCCAATCTCCTTGTTCCCACACGGTTTTAAGGTTCCCACGGGTCTCGAGTCTCGATTGCACATATTTCCTTTCCTTTGATTGAGCACATCCATATTTTGTGTGTGAATAATGCATTACTTGGGCTTGGTTTTGCTTGGTCCTCTAAATTAAGCACAATCTCTTCCATGAGGTCGATATTCGCATCATCTCCTCCCTCTTTAAAAGGAATTGCCCTCAATTCCTTGATTCAATCGTCATCGACGTAAGGAGATAGATCCCTGATGTTGAAGGTAGCGTGTACTCCATAGTCTCCGGGTAGCTCGATCTTGTACGCGTTATCGCCTACTTTTGAAATTACCCTGTAAGGACCTTCCGCACGAGGCATGAGTTTGTTTTTACGTTTGTTCGGAAACCTGTTCTTCCTTAAGTGCAACCACACGAGGTCTCCTTCGTTAAAAGATCTTGGTCGGCGATTCTTGTTCGCCCTGCGTTTGTATACATCATTGATTGTCTTGATCCTTGTCCGGACTTGTTCATGCAGTTTAATCATTGACTTTAATTTGGACTCTGCATCCTTGTGAATGATTTCATCCTTTGGTAGGGCAATGAGGTCGAGGGGTAAGTACGGGTTTATGCCATATACGACTTCAAATGGGGAGTGCATTGTCGCATACGTCGGAGAGCGGTTGTATGCGAACTCGGCATGGGCGAGTTTTAAGTCCCAATCTTTCTGAGTTTTGCTCACGAGACTTCGCAACATCGTACCAAGAGTGCGATTTGTTACCTCCGTTTGTCCGTCTGTCTGAGGATGATGAGAGGTGCTGAACAAGAGTTTGGTTCCCACTCTTTTCCACAGCGTCTTCCAGAAGTAACTCAAGAACTTGGAATCTCGATCGGAGACGATCGTCTTTGGAATTCCGTGGAGACGCATGATTTCTCGAAAGTACAAATCTGCCACATTGCTGGCATCGTCGGTTTTGTGACATGCTATAAAATGGGCCATCTTAGAGAATCGGTCTACCACCACCATGATCGCATCCTTACCTCTCTGGGTTCGAGGTAATGTCACAATGAAATCCATAAATACATCTTCCCAAGGTCGACATGGGATAGTGCTCCCACTGTTATCATATAACTTGTGATAAAGTCTATGGTAGAGGGATCTTTTCTCATTCCCTACGTTGACCATCTTATCACAATGTACTTAGATTCTGTTTGTAGAACTTGCAATGGTTGAAACTGAAACATTTCTCTAGTCTCGTACTCCTAAGTCAATAAAATCAGCCTAGGATTTCGATAAATCCCTATAGGTTTGGAAACTAGAGTTTGTGTAACCCTTCAACACACAACTTAGTATATCATCCAAACATAAGAACAAGTCCTCAATTCTCCTCAAGAACCTTAAAGGATGTTCTATAAGGCTTTCAAAAGACCTTCATTCGAATTAACTTGTTATTGACTTATTATGCTCCAAGAATATGATTCATCACGGCGTGTGCATATAATGGCATACATGATCGTTCTAATGGCGGAAACATTAGCAATCGATTTCACGTGATCAACAACGTATTTAGGTTCAATGAATGACTATGACTCTATCATAGTGATCGGTCCGTTTCGTGTTCACAAATAGAAAGATGTGGTCGTTGGGTCACGTCCAAATCAAAACACAATTTATAGCTCCACAAACAACTCTACAATTAGTAAAGAGGCAAGTAAAGGTCGGATCCCAAGGGACGGGAATTGAGATGAGATTTCAATTGAAACTAGTGGTGTCTTAGGGGTGTCACAAATTGGGTTGATGTAGAAGATCACAAACTAAAATAGCAATGAAATTAAACAAGCAAGATGAATTAAAAGGGTTGTAAACAATTGATAAAAAGCACTAGGGTGTCATGGGGTCATAGGGGAATCATGGAAATTGATCATACAAACATGTTCTCAAATTATAAGCATGCAATTATTGTTGTGATGGATTGAGTTGGGTTATATCTTACAATCCTAGGAAAGTTTGGGTCCCGGAGCCGAATCGATTAGATTGTACAACTCCTACAAGTTGACTTAATCTTCATGAAAGCATATTAATTTAAGCATGAATCATTCCCCATGTTGGTTTCCCCTAATCACCCATTAACCCTAGCTAAGAGACTACTCACTCATTATCATGTTGATCATGCTAGCAAGGTTGTCAATCATACCAACAAAATGAAACATGATGAATAAATGAAAGTAATTAACAATAATTAAAAAGGGATTAAGAGAATTATACCTACTAATGATTCCAATAATAAAGCAAAGATAAAAGAAGTACTTGATGCTTGATTGAGAGGTTGTCAATCTCCCAATAATAACCCAAATAATCTTCAATTACCCAAAATAAAGGATGAACAAAAGAGAGATTAAGGAAATAAAACTTGTATTAAAACTTGATTAATTGTTGATTACAAAACTAAAGAGAGATTCGATTGATATTAACTACTCTAAGAATTGATAAGAAGAACATGCTCTTCTAATTAGACTAATGGGGTATTTATAGTGGAAATTAGGGGGATGCATTAGGGTTAACTAAGGGCTAAACTAGTAATTACACTTTTTAGATTGAGCAAGGAGGAGCCGGTATTTTACGAAGGAAGGGCTGCTTTCTTTGTAGCTTGGAGAAGACGAAATTGTGCTGTAGAGGAATCCGAGCGGATTAGAGTCGGGACGGGCGGATTCTGGCGATGGAACACGAGCGGGTTCAGGTGAATCCGGGCGGATTGGAGTGGCTAAACCCGAGCGTCTTGTGGTGAAACCTCACGGATTGTGCAGATGGTGGACGGCGGATTGTAGGCAATCCGCACGGATTGTGCCTCGTGAAGATTTCTTCTTCTTTTCTTCCCTTTTCTTCATAAATTCCTTGGGGATTTCCTTGGGGACTCAAGGATCCTTTCTCAACATTGCTCATCTACTATCATATGTACAAAGGCCTTCTAATCTTGTCTCTCCTTGAAGCTTGGTCATTGGATTCGATCAATTTAGTCTCGTTTTGCCATGAAAATGCAAGATTCTTACTCCTTTCCTACCAAGGGATCAAAATCTCAAAGAATATGCTAAACAAAGAACTAAAGATAATAAATGACCCAAATATGCACTAAAAATCAAGGGAACAAGGCTAATTCGGGGGCTAAATATGCGCTAATTATGGTCACATCAAATATCCCCAAACCGAACCTTTGCTCGTCCCGAGTAAAGAGGTGACAAAGACTAGGACCATTATTTAAACTAACCTAATAACATAGCCGATATGAGACAATTAGCGGGTCTCACTCCGCCCCTTCAACTCACAACAAGACAACCATGAGGTAGGATGCCTTTTGCAAGGCAAGGTGGGTCTTGCCAAAATGGCGACACATCCAAACATTAAGCACACAAAATCACTTAATGGATGCATCTACAAAAGGAATAGCCACTTCCTCATCAAGTGGCGGAGGCACTAAAGAGGAACAAATTTAAGAGCATGTAATCCTTCACAAATACTAGTTCAACAAATTACTAAGGCTAAGAGGTTGGCACTAAATCACCTCCAAATGGTGTTAAACTAGACTACTTTCGTCCTCAATTTCCAAATGCTTTCGTCAAGGGCGATCGGATGGTGGTGGAATGATGATCCCTATGATGCTAGTAGCATATGACATGACAAGTCTCGAATTCTCTACAAAAGTAAAGGTCATGGATCGTCCCAAGCTCGACAAAGTGGCTTGACAAAAAGGCTTTTTGGGAATGAAATGCTCAAATCTTTATACACAACGGGTGGATATGACTAGTATTCAAAAATTGACCTCATTTGTCTTTCACATTTCAAAAATTTAAGATGGGGTTTGTCCCTTCCGGTCTAGTGTCCTTTGCTTTCGCCAATCGCTTATTAGGCAACCGGTTAACCTCTAGACAATAGCTTTTCGGGGTGATAATCACTCTGTCTCTGGGCGGCCGAATTCACAACCTTGTGGGGGCCCAATTCAATGAATCATGTTCCAAAGCACATCGAAGTGGTACGCCTCCATCAAAACAATTTAAATTTCTCAACATTCAACAATTCATAACATTTGAGGTTTCCTTAGCATTAAATTACTTCCACATGACAAAACTTTAGAAATGAGCACTTCAAACTTATTGACAGAAAATATTTTTGGGTTGCCTTACCACAAGGTCAATCAAGGTCACCTAGACAAGTTAACCAAGTCCACATCGCATCACGGGGTTGGATAGGTGACTCACATGCAAACCCTTGACTAGGCTCTGGGTCATGGGTCAAAAGACACTAGTATGACACTATCTAGGGTGTTTTACAACCATTCTAGTAGGCAAAGTCTTAAGTTGAAAAAGTATTTGTAATGGCTTAGTTGCTCTTGTCAAAGTTCCTAATTAGGCATTTTTCAAAACTTTTCTAACATGCAACTACATGCTATGATGCAACTAATATAAACATCCTAATGCAAGTGATTCTATCAACTAGTATGACATATAAACTAAATGCAAGTCCTAAGTTCACATTGTTATACCGCATCAATCAAAATAAAGCCACATAGTCATTAACATAAAGAGGAAAAAGGAGATTGGAAAGATCATACCATGCGGTCTTCAATATCCTCATGTCTCGGATGTGGCGTAGTCAATCAATGTGAACAAGGATAGAACAAACACAATATATACAAGACTATATATACAAAAGGAAATAAACATGTTTTTGGGTTTTCAATTTTTCAAATTTTTATGATTTTCGAAATTTTTCAATTTTTTTGGATTTTTTGAATAAGAGTTAAATGTTAGAATTCCCATCCCCACACTAATATGGGCATTGTCCTCAATGGCCAAAATGATGGAAATTATGCAAAGATGATGCATGATTTCTATACTAAATGCAATCTATACTAAGCTACACTACATGATGCATGGTTTTTGTTATGACGGAGAGGATAATTTAGATTACCTCCCGTTGTGTATGCATTAACTTCCCCAAACCGAGTGAGACACTATTGCTAATGTCTTAAGGATGGGTGTAGTTCATGCACACACTATGCAATGCATGCAACTAATTTGTCATTTTGGATTTTGAAAGCGGGAACAATAAAATGAGAACACCTCAATGGTACCGAGGTGTGAGTCCTCTATGGTGCTTAGGACTACTCCAACAATGATCAAGAAAAATAATTAAAACAAAGAGAGAAATAGACAAACCGTGAGAGGGTAGGAGCCTCCAAGGCTTGCTAATGTTCCATCATATCATCATCATCACTTTCCTCATTAGAAGTGGTCTCATTGCCACCTTCCTCTTCATTTGCTTCATCACTTTCTTCTTCATCTTGCTCACCATCTTGCTCACCATCCTCTCCTCCTTCTTCACTTGCTTCTTCACCAATGTTATCATCAACTTCTTCATTACCAACAACCTCATTGTCACCCGAAATGACCCTAGATGCACCCGGAAATAGGACTTCTCTATCCGCCCAACTAGGCAAAGGACATGATGGATCAAGTAGTCCTTGCCTAGCTAAGTGTAGGAGGGGTGGATATTGAGCCAAGTAAGCATTTTTCAGATCCTCAAAGGCTTGCTTGTGCATTGCTTGCATGAGAAGAGTCACATAATCATTTCTTGCTTCAACCCCCTCGGGCTTGAACTTTTCGTACTCAAAAGGGTAAGGTGGTATGACAATGGAAGAGGAGGGCATTTCAAGTTCACCCTTTTGTTGTTGGATAATATACTCGGCCTCTTTAGAAAGGGGAAGTAGATAATTGGTCCGATGGACACTTAGACGACAAATCTTTGAAGGCAAAGTAAACGATTTAGCTTCACTAGTGAGCCATCCATACTTGGTGTCAAGAGGATTATGGGCAACCCACTTGTACTTGTTTATCATAGTATGCATATCAACAAGATAACCACCCTCATTTGCTTCATACTTGCTATCCTTGTTGAAGTTAGGATCAAAGTATTTGGCTAGGATAGTGACTAAGCCGCCATTGACAATAACGGGAGTGCCTTTCTTCCCACAATCAATGTTGAGCCATCTATCTACCAAAAGCCACCGGATAATGCAAGAGTTGATCGATTTCCGGAGTAGTAGATGTTGTTGCTCCCATAGAAGGTTGTTGTTGTTGCACTTCCAAGTTTGGGGTTGCTACCACCATAGCCAATGCTTTCTTTGCTTGAAGAGCCTTTTGCCTTTGTGAAAGTGTCTTTGGTGCCTTTGTTGCCTTTGTGGCTCCCTTAGTCCTTGCCATTGATGAATTAACCAAGAAAAGAATGAAAAATCTTCAATTTGTAGTGTACCCAAATCGATTTAAAGGTGAAAGGCTTTGCCTTTATGAATTCAAAAATCGACTCAAAGGTTGAAGATTTGTGCTCGGTTTTGATTGTTATTGGAAAAGGAGTGATTGATTTGTTGTTAGAAGGATGGTTTGATTTGATTTTGGTGAATGTAGTTGAGGGATTTTGTTTTTGTGATGGAGAGGATGAGGGTTTTGATGTTTTTGAGTAGTGTTATGAATGAATGAAGGTGGGAGGGGTTTTATAAAGACCGAAATTTTCGAACTGCAGGGGCAATCCGTGCGGTTTCTGCTCAAGACGGGCGGATTGTGCACTTTCTGGGTTGGGAAAAACTCGCCTAATGACGGGCGTATTCAAGAGAAGACGCTCGGATTCGCTGATACGGGACGGGCGGATTCTCCAGAAGACGGACGGATTCCTTCACAGGGATTTTTCCTTGTTTTCCTCAGCTGAGAAGACTGGCGTCTTCCCTTCAAGACGGGCGTATTGCTGTTCAGGACGCCCGGATTCTCTTACAGTCAAATTTTTTTTCAAAATTCAGCTCAGAAGGACGTGCGTCTTCTACCCAGTACGCTCGGATTGTCTGAAGACGGGCGGATTCTCCTGAATCCGCTCGGATTCTACCCCTTTGTACCCGGATTCAGTTCCATCCGTGTACAATGCATTTCCCTTACCATTCTTCCATTCTTCTTCATATCTTGTGTTCTTCATTGTGGGGGTATTACTAGGCAAGGATAGCCTAGGCAAATGTCATCCCCACACTAAGGTAAAGCACTACACATCAATTGAAATCGTTAGTCCCTCCCTTACTTCTCTCAAACATGACAATTATCTTGATCAAAGTAAATAAAATAAATCCAAAGATGACAAAAATGCAATAAAAGAATTGAAATGCGAGTTAGGGAGTTAGAAATATTTACAAATGGTGGTTTAGGGAGGACTCCACCAAACTCTCATTCTTGATGAGATGTTAAGGGGGCATGTTTAAGGTGTTGTTGATGTTGCTCAACACCTTAAAGAAATAATCAAAAGCTTGTTCATTATCGTTATAAAGCTCTTCAATAGACCTTTGCCCTTGTTGTCGTTCTTGATCAATGGCATTACCAATGTAGGGATTAAAAATCCCTTCAAATTCGTCGTCCCAAAGACCACAAACTTCATTAAGTTGATCATTGAAAATCTCTTGATTTGATGGAGACAACTCTCCCAATTTCTTCTCTTGGCCAATGAGGCCATCCTCTTCTTCTTTGCTTGATTTTGATGAGCTTTGCAAGCTCTCCTTGTCACAATTCACTTGCTCTTTGAATGGGGCATCTTCAATTTTCTTCTTCCATTGGAGTTCTGACTTCTTCCTTTCATCCTTCCGGCTATAATGATCAATCATGAAACACGGTTCATTCAAACGAGGAGCTCTCATAGTCTTGTCAAGATTAAAGGTTATGCTTTCATCTCCCACTTCTAGAGTGAGCTCACCATGTTTCACATCAATCACCGCACCCGCGGTGTGTAGGGAAGGTCTTCCTAGAATGATCGGAATGTTGGAATCTTCCTCCATATCAACAATGACAAAGTCCACCGGGATGAAAAACTTCCCAATTCGCACGGGAACATCTTCCCATATCCCTAATGGTGTCTTCGTCGATCTATCGGCCATTTGGAGCGTGATATTGGTGCATTTAAGCTCTCCCATCCCCAGCCTTTTACTTACCGAGTACGGCATGACACTCACACTAGCCCCTAGATCACATAAGGCTTTGTTGATTGTTGTGTCGTCAATGGTACACGGTATTGAGAAGCTTCCCGGATCCTTTAGTTTTGGAGGTGAACTCCCTTGAAGTATTGCACTACTCACCTTAGTGAAGGCGATAGTCTCAAGTTTTCGGATCGACTTCTTCTTTGTGAGGATATCTTTCATGTATTTCGCATAGGCCGGCACGTGATTGATTAATTCCGTGAAAGGAATCGAGACTTCCAAATTCTTCACAATTTCCATAAACTTTCCAAGTTGATCATCAAATTTGGGCTTGGCTTGACGACTTGGAAAAGGAAGTCTAATCACAACGGGCTCCTTCTCCTTAACCTTGTCTTCATTTTTCTTTGAACTTTCTTCCTTTGATGATTCTCCATCTTTGGAGTTTTGCACAATTTTTTCCTTATCACTAGCTTCCACAACTTCATCCTCAACTTGCTTCTTTGGTGCTTTATACCTTGTACCACTTCTCAAGTGAATGGCACTAACCGTTTCATGTCTTGGGGGATTACTTTGAGGTGGTAATTGCCCCTTTTGTCTTTGTGAGCTTGAAGATGCTAGTTGAGTCAATTGGGTTTCCAACATCTTGGTGTGAGCTAGGATGTTGTTGATGGTTGTTTCCTTTGCTTGGCTATCTTTTTGCATTTGAGTGAAAAATTCTTGTTGATTCTTTTGCATTTAGAGGACCGCTTTTTGGACATCAAAACCTCGGTCATTTTGGTGATTGTATGGATTTTGATTTTGGTAACCTTGGTTTTGATTGTAAAAGGGTCTTTGATTTTGATTTCTCATGGGAGGTGGGGTGTATGTTGTTTGAGGGTTTTGAACATTTTGGCTTTTGTATGAGAGATTTGGATGGAATTTGGTGTTTTCATTGTAATAGTTGGAATAAGGGGTACAGCTCTTGTATGCTTGGAAAGCATTCACTTGTTCATTTGTTCCCCTACATTCACTTTGGTCATGTCCCAAAGTTCCACAATTCTCACATATCCCACTTGGGATTGATGAAGATGCCGTCATGGCATTAACATGATGCTTTGGTGATTGTGAGACTTCTTCACGTCTAGCCATAGCTTTTTCAAACTTCAAATTGATTGTGTCAATGTGAGCACTAAGTTGAGCACCCAATTGAGTAACGGAGTCCACTTCATGCTTTCCTCCTCTATTAGCCTTGCGAGGTCTACTATATTGTGAGTTATGGACCGCCATTTCCTCAATTTTGTTCCATGTTTGATTGTCATCAACTTCGGTGAACATTCCATTTGATCCTATATTGAGAATGTTCCTTAAATCTTCATATAAACCATTCCAAAATTGTTGTACCAAGAACCACTCGCTAAGTCCATGGTGAGGACATGAGCGGCAAATTCCCTTGAACCGCTCCCAAGCTTCATACAAAGATTCTTCATCCCTTTGCTTAAAACCCGTAATTTGAGCTCTTAGCATGTTAGTCTTTTCCGGTGGGTAGAATTTTTTGTAGAAAGCTAGAGCCAACTTCTTCCAAGAATCAATCCCGAGAGTGGCCTTATCAAGGCCCTTCAACCATTGTTTCGCGGTGCCAATTAGAGAAAAAGGAAATAAGACCCATCGAATTTGGTCTTGAGTTACACCGGTTTGAGAAATCGCATCACAATAGTCACAAAAGGTTTCCATATGAGAATGAGGGTCTTCACTAGGCATCCCCCCAAATTGGCTCCTTTCGACTAATTGGATAAAGGCGGATTTGGCAATGAAATTTCCGGTTAGATGTTGTGGTGTGGGAGTACCATTGGGTAGGTTCTCCTCGGTGGGTACGGAATGTGATGAAAACTTAGGCATTGTAGGTTGATTTTGGGTGGTATTGTGTAATGGGTTCTCCTCACCTTCTCTTGCAAAAGGGTTGATGAACTCAATAGTTGGTTGAATATCTACAACCTCACTAATAACTCTCAAATTCCTCCTAGCAAGTCTCCTATTGGTTGTCAAAGTTCTTTCAATTTCACGATCAAAAGGTAACAAGTCACCTTGTGACCTTCTAGACATGCAAAATATCAAACAACTTGAAAACAATTAGAACAAACCTTGAGGAGTTTTACTTCCCCAAGGCAAAGAAAAGACACAAATAATAACAATATAAAGAAATCTAAATCAAGCTAACACCGTCCCCGGCAACGGCGCCATTTTTGATCAGTCCGTTTCGTGATCACAAATAGAAAGATGTGGTCGTTGGGTCACGTCCGAATCAAAACACAATTTATAGCTCCACAAACAACTCTACAATTAGTAAAGAGGCAAGTAAAGGGCGGATCCCAAGGGACGAGAATTGAGATGAGATTTTAATTGAAACTAGTGGTGTCTTAGGGGTGTCACAAAATGGGTTGATGTAGAAGATCACTAACTAAAATAGCAATGAAATTAAACAAGCAAGATGAATTAAAAGGGTTGTAAACAATTGATAAAAAGCACTAGGGTGTCATGGGGTCATAGGGGAATCATGAGAATTGATCATACAAACATGTTCTCAAATTATAAGCAAGCAATTATTGTTGTGATGGATTGAGTTAGGTTATATCTTACAATCCTAGGAAAGTTTGGGTCCCGGAGCCGAATCGATTAGATTGTACAACACCTATAAGTCGACTTAATCTTCCCTACTCAACAACATGCATGGTCTAATGAGACTCGAGTTGGTTTATGTCTTACAAGTCTCATTGAAAAGATAGGTGATGGGTAAAAAATGCAAGGATTCATAGGCTCGCATTTCATCAAACATAACATGTGCATGAGTTGAGATCAAAACAAGCAAGCAAATAAAACATGAAAGCATATTAATTTAAGCATGAATCATTCCCCATGTTGGTTTCCCCTAATCACCCATTAACCCTAGCTAAGAGACTACTCACTCATTATCATGTTGATCATGCTAGCAAGGTTGTCAATCATACCAACAAAATGAAACATGATGAATAAATGAAAGTAATTAACAATAATTAAAAAGGGATTAAGAGAATTATACCTACTAATGATTCCAATAATAAAGCAAAGATAAAAGAAGTACTTGATGCTTGATTGAGAGGTTGTCAATCTCCCAATAATAACCCAAATAATCTTCAATTACCCAAAATAAAGGATGAACAAAAGAGAGATTAAGGAAATAAAACTTGTATTAAAACTTGATTAATTGTTGATTACAAAACTAAAGAGAGATTTGATTGATATTAACTACTCTAAGAATTGATAAGAAGAACATGCTCTTCTAATTAGACTAATAGGGTATTTATAGTGGAAATTAGGGGGATGCATTAGGGTTAACTAAGGGCTAAACTAGTAATTACACTTTTTAGATTGAGCAAGGGGGAGCCGGTATTTTACGAAGGAAGGGCTTCTTTCTTTGTAGCTTAGAGAAGACGAAATTGCGCTGTAGAGGAATCCGAGCGGATTAGAGTCGGGACGGGCGGATTCTGGCGATGGAACACGAGCGGATTCAGGTGAATCCGGGCGGATTGGAGTGGCTAAACCCGAGCGTCTTGTGGTGAAACCGCACGGATTGTGCAGATGGTGGACGGCCGGATTGTAGGCAATCCGCACGGATTGTGCCTCAGCAAGATTTCTTCTTCTTTTCTTCCCTTTTCTTCATAAATTCCTTGGGGATTTCCTTGGGGACTCAAGGATCCTTTCTCAACATTGCTCATCTACTATCATATGTACAAAGGCCTTCTAATCTTGTCTCTCCTTGATGCTTGGTCATTGGATTCGATCAATTTAGTCTCGTTTTGCCATGAAAATGCAAGATTCTTACTCCTTTCCTACCAAGGGATCAAAATCTCAAAGAATATGCAAAACAAAGAACTAAAGATAATAAATGACCCAAATATGCACTAAAAAGCATGGGAACAAGGCTAATTCGGGGGCTAAATATGCGCTAATTATGGTCACATCACATAGTAATTCCACTTTTATTAATATGAACAACCTACTCAACCTTGTTGATGTTAAACAGATATGAAAGAACTTATCATCATAAGGCTCTCGACACTATGACAATATTCTCTCAAATTTAACACATAGATTTGGAAATCTAGAATACATTACACCTTTTCCTAGTCTCCCAATCATTCTTCCACAAAGGAGAGCATTGGTACATTATTCTCAATTGGTAATATGTTATCCACATATAAGACATGGAAAAATAGTTTTGGCTCCCACTTAACTTTATGTATAACAATGATTCTTCAATAATGTGAATGAAACCATTCTCAATTATCATATGAACGAAAAGTATGATTATTACAATCCTTTGATGCTTTATTAAGACCATTCTAGGACCGCTTAAGTAAGATTTGCATAATATGTTAGGATTCTTAGATCTTTATTTAAGGTTTTCTGTTCCGTACACATCCTTCTCTAAATTCCCATTTTAGAAAAGCGAATTTTTAATATCATTTGCCATTTTTCATCAAAATGAAATGTGGCAATTCCTAACATGTTTTATCTTGATTAACATCTTCATGTCAATCTATGATTTTCCGTACTCTAAAGCTCTATTTACTTTAAAGAGACCATCGCCTTAAAGTAAATCTACTCTTCAGTAAAAAAAAAATTTTATTGTAATGCTATGACTTTTATGCAACAAAGTCGATTAGGGACTACTAGCAATTGATCATTCAATAGGTCATATTTCATTACTTTCGAAAAGTAACATATTAACAATAAAACATGTGTACTTTACTCCCACTTTATCTCAATAGAATATAGTTCCATTACTTTCAAAAAGTAACACATTGACTATAAGACATGTTTGTGACGATCTACTCCCACTCTATCTCTTAGAAATACTTCTATCTTCTTAAGAGATAGCTTTGTGAGTCACAAACATATATGGTGAAGTAATACAAGTTCGTCTAGACTAACGTGTTAGCTCATAAATAGACTGGCTCTATTATGGCAGCTTGATTCATGTAATATGCGAGTCTGATCCATGTCATTTGTTAAATAGACTTGCTATTTTAGGTATCTCCAGGTTGACCTTTCAGTTTAAAATAATGTGTCCGTTTTGGATTGCAAATTCCCAAAAGTGAGCTCGATAACTCAACCCGACTCATATTAGTTTGATCTTACGGGTAGTGACACAAGGTCATAATCCATATAAACTCATTACTTAGATCTTTGCCATTAAGATTGGATCGTATTGCTTTTATACTTTTGTTCAATTGGTTCTCTACGTCATTTTGAAATTCTTTAAATTTCTCAAATGCTTCACTTTATATTTGATTAAGTAAACATACCCATATCTACTTAAATCATCGATAAAAGTGAGGAAGTAGTCATAATTTTCCTTTGCGGTGATGCTCATTGGACCACGTACATCGGTATGTATTAGTCCCAACAAATCACTTCCTCGTGTCCCTTTACCACTAAAGGGAGTACGAATCATTTTGCGAAGGAGACAAGATTCGCATATTCTATATGATTGAAAATCAAATGGTCCAATAAATCCAGTCGACACTAGCCTTTTAATGCGTTTCTCATTTATGTGACCTAATCGAAAAAGCCAAATGTACGAATCATTTGGATCACTTGTTATGAGTCTTTTGGATTGTATGTTATAGACATCTTTAGTTGAGTTGGAAGTGTCTAGAACATAAATACCATTTATAGAAGTGGCTTGGCTCACGGCCAAGTCATTTTCAACAAAATACAACGATTGTTTTTTATGGCAAAAGAAAAATCCTTCCATGTCTAGCATAGAAATGGAAATAATGTTTTTAGACAACGTGGGTACATAATAACAATTATGTAGATGCAACTCAAAATAACTTAGCTAAGGTAATCACATAGGTTCCCTTTGAAATGGCGGCTACTCTAGATCCATTTGTTAATCGGAGATCCACGTCACCCTTGCTAAGTGCTTCCACATTACTTAACCCCG
The DNA here is from genome assembly GCF_048544455.1 of Silene latifolia. Classification (NCBI taxonomy): domain Eukaryota; kingdom Viridiplantae; phylum Streptophyta; class Magnoliopsida; order Caryophyllales; family Caryophyllaceae; genus Silene; species Silene latifolia. Next base: position 51,553,990 of record NC_133529.1, on the reverse strand, counting down.
ACTGGAGCGATAAGACCAGCTTTGATATCTGCCAAATACTTGGGGCAATTTCGCTTCCAATGACCCATGGCATTACAATAATGACATTCATCGTAGGATTGGGCACCCTTCTTGGTTTCGGTTGTGGTTGTCTCACTAACCACTTTAATAATACCATTACTCCTTTCAGTTGTAAGGACATTCTTGCTAGGACTCCCACTCAATATGATATTTTTCCTTGTTTCTACAAACAAGGTTGCCTTGGATTTTGTGAGATTCTCCTCAGAAGATTCTCTTACCAAGGAGGTGGGCATGAATATGGGAGTGGGAGGTGTGGAAGTGGTAAGGTAGCAAAGATTTCCATCCACACCAATGCCAAAGCGTAGTTCTCTAGTCGTGTCATTGTCATACAAGGAGCATTTTTCATTGAATGATTGGAGCCATGAATTAATGGTAGTTGGTGTAAGAGTGTTAGATGAATCCATTGCGGATAAATAACTACAAAAATGGAGATGAAGGAAACAATTAACATTTATCGTTATAATACTTGTAAATACAAGTATAGCATTTATATAGTGACCTCTACCCAACTATAATAAATGATTCCGAGATCCATCTTTATACAAATATGGGTACGGGGAAACCGATACATCCCATACTTATACAAATCTGGTAAATTAACTCTTTAATTGATTCTACTTTAGAACTCTCGGTCGATGTTTTTCTTAAAACCCATCTCTAGCCCCGGAACATAAGACTAGTCATAATATCCCGTTGAGACCAACCAAATTTCGCGTGTAATAACGTTTTATTACCCCACTTACCCAATGATAAATGTAGGCACCTCGGGATAACCGAACCTACCCCAAATGTCACGGGAAGTCATGGTTCCTACTATTTGGTAAGGCTAATCTCAATTTTAAAATCAGTGAGAGGTCATGTCAATTTATTATCTATAAATTTTAAGTGAGCTAAAAGTCGAATTATCGATAATTAAAATTGACACGGTCGAAGACTCGATATGAAATGCATGTGTTGTTATGGCGATTTGGCAATGCATGCAACATATTAAAAGAAATGCAAAGCAAATAATAAATTCCTAGTATGGCCATCCTAAAATAGAAAATCAAATAATCTACTATAAATTCGGAAACCAACTCCTTTGGTCCCTTGAATCTTCAAGTGGCACGCCTCCCTAGAACACCGTCTTCGTCGGAACGCCTTTCCGAATGGCAGGGTCTTGAAGGAACTTCAGAATTACAAACAGTAATAAAAATACATAGCTATTCCTATTATACATTTGTAAAATGAAAAACTAGTAAAAATAAAGGTGATACGAGATCACAATAAATTAAAACCGAATCAATATCCCCTTACATTACGGGTAATATCGATTAAAACTAAGGCCATACTAAGACAAAATTACATAATTCAAAATTACATAAATAAAATATAACATTCAACAATGAAATATGCAGCATTATAATATGTATTTATCATACCAAATTATGTGCCAAATCGCCCTATTGAAACCTTATATCGTATATAATCCGGTTTTATGGAAACGCGTGATAATAACTTATTAAAATCACAAATCAATACTTAAATCATATTTAAGCTCAAGTTAATTACCCTAACTCAATTTGGTTTCAAAAATTAGTCCTTACTTAATTTTGGACAATAATTCATCTTGGTTTTCTATTATTGCTTATTAAACTTCTCTTAACCATAACAATTATGAAATAATTCGCAATAAATCATAAAAATTGGAAAAATTCGAAATCTCATTTTTGTAAATACCGGAATATTACCAAGATTCCAAAAACTCAATAAAATTTGCCCACAAAATATTTATAATTTATTTCATTAATAAATCATGTAAATCATAACTTTTACCATTTAATTCCAAATTAAACATCAAACTTATGGAAAAATCAAAATCAAAATTTTGAACATTCTTAAAAAACTTTCCAAAACCTGGAAATGGCAAAATTTAAACCAAAAATTTCGAATTTATTTTTATGACTAATAAAGTTGCCCTTTTATCGATTTTATCACATACAAATCAATAAACATATCAAATCAATCAAAATTAATCATGAAACTTTAGATCTGATGTTCATATCAAATATACAATATTAGGGAAAATTTTCATGCTATAAAATTCATTTTAGCTATTTTTGCTAAAAATAGTTACTATTTATATCATTTTAACCATTAAAATTATAAATCATGTATAATAAATCAATTTTATCTCAAATTTTACATACAATCTGTAAAATTAGCATGTGATATTATATTAAAAGTTCATGGCCTGTTTTAAAGTTTAACTATTTTTAGTCATTTAACATCCATTTATACCATTTTTATCACATAAAAATCATAAATCATAAAATATTAATCACATTAATACGAAATTTTACATACAATACATAAGATACTCATGTGAGGTCATACTAAAAAATCACGGTCAGTAGTGAAGTTTAACTATTTTTAGTAAATAAAAGTTCATTTTACTCCTAAAAATGTAATTATTTCACTAAAAATCATTAAAATAAGCAATAATAATCCATAAATCATCAAAATGACCTAAACCCATTTTAGGACCAGAAAATACAACATGCATCAATATTTTGGGAATTTATCTAATAAACCACAAATTTTTAGTTTTAATTAAGTTACTAATAACTCGAAAAAACTATAAATCGATTATGCAGGCAACATCCTATGCTCTGATACCAATTGTTACGGTCATATACCTATTATTAGACTTTTCTAATGATGAACTAATTAACATTTTAATATGAGTTCTAAGGATCCAGTGCATGCATAACTTAATAAGAAATAAAATGAGAAAACAATGGTTCTTACATTGTTCTTGGTTCGAAAATTTGGGCACAAATAAGGACACCTTCCTTATTTGTTCTTGAGCTCAAGTATTATGGATGATCCTCCTAAATCCCAAATATAGAGCTCCTCCTCTTGTTGCACCCAAAACAAAACCCTTATACTAATATATTAACTAACTAGATTAATTTACTAGTATCCTTAAAATAATTCTAATAATATCTTTACTACTACACTAGTAATCTTATATATTGAAATTAGAATTTTAGATGAACAATTTTAGAGTTTCTAAAAGTAATTTTAGAGAGATGTGTAAGAACAAGATGAGAATGATAGAATAATGTATGAATGAAATTAGAGAACAATTTTCTCTATAATGGGGGGGAGCTGGGTTTGGAGAGGTGGTGGAAGGACAATGCATGGCCTTCTCACTTTAGCTTTTGTTCTTCACAAGAATAGTAGGTGTAAGGCTAGTTAGAGTAGGAATGATTATGTCCATTTTATTATATAAAATAAATCATCCACTAACTCCTTCCACCCTCCCATTTTCGGTCACTCTAGGTAAAATGGACTTCCATTTTATTTTGTCAATTTGTCATTTGTCACACAATATGTAACATGTAGTATGTAACATGTTACTAATTAATTTAATGCATATTTATCAAATAAATGTCATTATATACATTAATTAAATTACATATAGCAAATTGTCTAGTAATTCACAATTACATGGTATAAAATGGGTCATGTTAATATAATTCACAACATTTTGTAATTACTACTAACCATTCATTCATATCTCAATTGTTTCATAAACAATAATGAATTTTAGTAATAAAATCTTTTACTTACTAAAATAAATCTTATTTAATCAAATTACAATTAGATATCAATATTCTCACTCACAAATGAATTGTTCAATTTTAAGGAGTTGATTAACTTGTATCGTCATACAATTAATCAACTTGTCTATTAAGGGAATTGTCCTATAGGTGTGACCTGAAGGGATCAACTGATCACCACCGTCAAACGACAGTAATGTTACACTCTAGTTAGCTAATCATTACAGATTAATGTTGATCAGTTGACTATATAATGAATCATCCATTACGTATTCTTATTATGAAATTTAGTTATGATTTTAAATCATGTGATCGCACTATTGTTGAGGACACATACTCCAACAAGTCTCATGTCTCAATGCTTGCGTTAAATAGTTATATTTATGATGTTCGAATCTGTTCCCGTTTATATGTGTTTCGACATTTTGTGGCTGGGAGAACCTTGAGTTACTCCCCACTGACTATGGCGTTCATATTTACATGAATGACAGGTTGTAAAGATGCTTACGTGGGGGAAGACATGTGGGCTAGCGAGAACTAAACCTTGGACTAGTAGTCGATTTATTAGGATTGCTTAGACTTACCATTTATCATTTTGTCATTCGAGGGATATATTTTCCCTCACCTTTGACTATCACGTTTGTATAAACTTAACTTTATTTCCGCATTCTTTATTTATGTTTTAGATTTTAATGAACCCGCGCTTTAAACTTTAAAAGTTTCAGAAATTTCTTAAAATTACGCATTTTATCTTTGTATCTTTCTTACCGTTATTGCGGGGGTTCACAGTTGGTATCAGAGCCTTTGTTTCTCCCGACGCACACACGTGTACCCCAAACTTAGTTTGAACTTGACCTTAAATAATGAATGAGAGATAGGTAGAACTAAGGACCTAAGTTGGTAGTCTCTTTGTGTATGTTATTTGTTACGTGCATACTTGATTGATTTATTTGGTGTCTTGAGAAGATGGTGCGACCAACCGAGGTGGAGAATATTATCATGGAAGCCCTTACTCAAATTCTCCGGAATCAACAAGATGCCAATGCTCAAGCCAATCATCGTCCTAACTCCCGTGGCAAGAGACCCTTTGTGCCCTCATCTTCGTCATCTGCTAAGAAGAAGAAGAAGCCATTTCCAAGAGGACAAGTACCAAGTGGACAAGTGCAAGGTGGACAAGCTCCCTTGTCAGAAGACAACCCTGAGGAGACCTGCAAGTGCTTCAAGTGTAGGAAAGCTTATCACCCCGGGATTGGATGCTTTGATATGCCCTTGAAGTGTTACCATTGCAAGAAGCCCGGACATCTCATCAAGGATTGCCCCGAAAAGAAGAAGATTGCTCCTCCTCCTCATGATCCGGAAGTTGAGACAAGAAGAGCCGTTCGTGTAACACCCCCTCATGCCAAGGTGCCTTACCAGGACCACCCTGCCATGAAAGTATGTTACCATCTCGGTTGCCCGAGGTTAGTATATATCAAAAGCGTCTGAACTGAGCACATTTATTAAAGTACTGTAACGTATAAAAGTTTATATCAACCAAATCTAAAAGCTAATTCAACAAATACAACTTTAATGTCTGACAACTAAAGAAATCAAAGCTAAGACTCGGACGGTGATGCTATGACTGGTGATGACACACTCCCATGACTGTCCCAAGCTCATCACTAGCAATACCTGTCAAGCCTACTCACCATACCCGAATGGATCACCTCAGATTCCACAAACAACAACGGGGTCAGTATTACTCAAACAATATAAGACAAACAACGAAGGAATCAACTGATCATCTTCCAATCCCAATCTTTCGTGCTCTCACTGTATCCGCCTACACACCGAAGTGTGTAGCCCTGCCAAATTACCCATCGCAACAGATAATCCTCGCCGCCAGTGGGTGACCGCAGCCGATCCCACCTAGTCCAGCTCCTCAACGAGCGACTAACAATCCCTGTCCCTTAATGTGCACATCCCCTCCCGTGGCGGGTTCCACGAAGGGCGAACTAGGGTGTGAAGCCACTCCCGCAAGTGACTCCACCACAATCACAATCACACGACACCACAGTCGTCACAACATCTTCACATCAACATCACGACAACGATACCCTTACTATGATGATCAACAGATAACAATAGTTACACAACAAACATGTCTTAACAATGAACAGTAAACTGAGTAGGGAAAACCCTACCTTAGCAGTCAACAGTAGCACGAAACACGGACAATCAGAAAGGCTCCTCAACGAAGTCTTCTCGTATACAATAATCACGTAACACGATTACACATTGTACAATCCCCCATTATCCCAAATCCATATATGTATACAGTAACCCCAAAGAATACAATTAACATAGAGATAGAACTTACCAACAGTAGAATGAGGAATTATATGCAAGAACTCCGAAGATTACACACACAACGATGCTATGGAATGATTAGAAAGTGATTAGGGAGAGATTAGGGTTAACGTAGAAATGATGAAGTTTGAAATGATCTTTTAGAAACTGACGCGGGATATAAAATAACCCTAAACATTCCCTAATCAAACCGTCGAAATAACACTTCGCCATACCGGATACTCGGTCGAGTAAGTGTATACTCGGCCGAGTATCCTCTACTCGGTCGAGTATTCACTATACTCGGCCGAGTATTCCTCGGCAGAACCAAAACAACCCACGACAACAGCACTACTCGGCCGAGTAGGCTCTACTCGGTCGAGTAGTCACCAAAGAAAATCCGTAGTATTACAGTCTTTCCCCCTTAAAAGAACTTCGCCCCGAAGTTCACACTCCTCCCTAAACACAAGACACAACAAAACGCAACAAGACTATGCTAACCACATTTAACAACGCCAAAGAACTACACGAGCCACCACAAAACTCACTAACCCGACTCAAAACAAACCACAAAACAAGTAAAAACACGACTGCGACCATCTCCTACCCCCCTAAAAAGACAACGGTTACGTCCCCGTAACCAAACATACCTGATAAAAAAGGTTAGGAAAACGTTCCCGCATAGCTTCCTCGGGTTCCCATGTGGCTTCCTCCACATTATGATTAGACCAAAGAACCTTGAGTAAGACCGTCTCACCATTCCGGGTCTTACGAACCTTGCGATCAAGAATCTCCTTAGGAATCTCGGCGTAGGACAAGGATTCATTAAGCTCGATGTTCTCCATCTCAAGGATATGCGATGGATCACTCACATACTTCCGAAGCTGAGACACATGGACAACATTGTGTACTCTATCTAAAGCTGGTGGCAAAGCTAACCTGTAAGCTACTTCGCCTATACGGTCCAAAATCTCATAAGGACCTATAAACTTCTGGCTTAGCTTACCTTTCTTCCCAAACCTCATAACACCTCGCATAGGTGACACTTTAAAAAGGACCTTGTCACCTACTGCGAACTCAATGTCCCTGCGGTGTAAATCGGCATAGCTCTTCTGACGATCTTGAGCTGCTCTCATCTTTTGCCGAATTAGCTGAACTTGCTCGACCATATCTTGTACCAGCTGTGGCCCTAAAACCACTGCCTCAGAACTATCATCCCAACAAACTGGACGCCGACATTTCCGACCATACAAAGCCTCAAAAGGTGCCATCCCTATACTCGTATGATAACTGTTGTTATAGGAAAACTCGATCAGGTCAAGCCTGTCTTCCCAGCTGCCCCCAAACTCCAAGACACAAGCCCTCAACATATCCTCCAAGGTCTTGATGGTTCGTTCAGTCTGACCATCAGTTGCCGGATGAAAAGCTGTACTCATCTTCAAGGTTGTCCCCATCAACTCTTGCAGTTCTTGCCAAAACTTGGATATGAACCGCGCATCACGATCAGAAACGATATCCTTGGGTATACCATGCAACCAAACCACATGCCTCCGGTAACCCAATGCCAGCTGCATCTTAGACCAAGTATCTTTCATAGGAACAAAGTGAGCTGACTTGGTTAACCGATCAAGAATCACCCAAATCATGTTATTACCTTGTTTTGACCTAGGCAACCCCACAATGAAGTCCATAGAGATCGAGTCCCACTTCCACTCAAGTACTTCCAAAGACTGTATCTTACCTTGTGGTCTCCTTTGTTCACCCTTGACCCTTTGACAAGTCAAACATCTGGCCACAAACTCAGCTACATCTCTCTTCATGTTTGGCCACCAAAAAGTGTTCTCAAGATCCTTGTAAAGCTTGTCACCACCCGGGTGAACTGAATAAGGAGTACAATGAGCCTCCGTCAAGATCACTCTCCTCAACTCGGCATCCTCAGGAACACACCACCTCCCATCAAAACGGACACTCCCATCTGTATGGATAGAAAACCTGGAAACTGTCCCACTCTCTACTCTGGACTTCCACTCCTGGATCTTAGGATCAAGCTCTTGCTTGCTCTTGATGTTCTCATACAACTCTGGCTCGATCGTCAAATCCCCGATGGTATCTCCCTTCCTTATCATAAAGATCCCCATCCTAGACATCTCATCCCTCAACTTCAGCAAAGACATGGCTTTACATAGCGAATGAACGCTCTTCCTACTCAGTGCATCTGCAACAACATTAGCTTTACCCTCGTGATAGATGATCTCCATATCATAATCTCCGATCAGCTCCATCCACCGTCTCTGTCGCATGTTAAGCTCCTTCTGAGTGTAGATATACTTTAGACTCTTATGATGAGAGAACACCTTAAAAGTTGCTCCATAAAGGTAGTGCCTCCAAATCTTAAGAGCGAAAATAATCACACCCGACTCCGGATCATGAGTAGGGTAGTTCTCCTCATATTGCTTCACCGCCTCGAAGCATAAGCTATGACTTTCCCTTCCTGCATCAAAACACAACCAAGACCATTCTTTGAAGCATCGGTATATACCTCAAAGTTCTCACATCCCTCTGGCAAGGCTAGGATAGGGGCTGTGGTCAAGCGTTCCTTTAAGGTCTGAAACGCCGTCTCAAAACTCTCATCCCAAACAAACCTGACTTCCTTCCTCATCAAAGATGTCATAGGCCGCGCTATGGTAGAGAAATCTTTCACAAATATCTTGTAGTAACCAGCAAGGCCTAAGAAACTCCGAATCTCAGCAACATTCTTCGGCGATTCCCACTTGGTTACGGCCTCAATCTTAGTAGGATCCACAGATACCCCCTTCTTAGATATCACATGGCCCAGAAAAGCCACCTCCTCTAACCAGAACTCGCACTTAGATAGCTTGGCATATAGTTGATTCTCTCTCAAAGTCTGCAAGACTATCCACAAGTTCTCTTCATGCTCTTCCTTAGTCTTAGAATAGACTAAGATATCGTCGATGAAAACAACCACAAACCTATCCAAGAACGGTGTAAAGATCCGATTCATCAAATCCATGAAAGCTGATGGTGCATTGGTCAACCCAAAAGGCATCACCCCATACTCATAATGTCCATACCGAGATCGGAACGCCGTCTTAGGAATATCCTCATCTGCTATCCTCAGCTAGTGATAGCCCGACCTCAGATCAATCTTGGAGAACACACCTGCTCCACTTAGCTGATCAAACAAATCATCAATCCTAGGTAAAGGATACTTGTTCTTCACTGTGACACGATTCAGCTCTCGGTAATCAATGCACAATCTCATACTCCCATCTTTCTTCTTTACAAAAAGAACTGGGGCTCCCCACGGTGACACACTAGGCCTGATATAACCCTTGCTTAGCAACTCATGTATCTGCTTTTTCAACTCTGCTAGCTCTTTAGGTGCTATACGGTAAGGTGCCTTGGATATCGTACCTGTTCCCGGTTTCAGTTCCACGCTGAAGTCAACATCCCTCTGGGGAGGCAAACTCGGTATCTCCTCAGGAAAGACATCTTCAAACTCTCTCACCACAGATATCTCGGAAGCTGTCGGCGGCTCTACTCGGTGGTCTCTCACATGACATAGAATCAAGGGACACATCTTCCTCAAACATGACTTTAAAGTCATCACAGCTATGAACTTACACTTAGGTTTTACGACAAACCCTCTATAAGACACTCTAACGCCCTTAGGACCCTTTAAAGACACCCTCTTTTGTTGACAATCTATCCTAGCATCATACTTACCCAGCCAATCCATCCCGACAATCACCTCAAACCCGTCCATAGGAAATTCTAACAAATCCACCGGTAAGTCTACCCCTCCAACCACCATGGATACACCCTTATACAACTCGAGACACGACACAGACTCCCCTGAATGTATGAACACATCATCTTTAACAACCTCAAACTTTCCCAAACCCATAGACCTGGCATGACTCTTAGACACAAAAGAGTGTGTAGCCCCTGAATCAAACAAAACAAAAGATGGTACATTATGAACAAGAAAGGTACCGGTAACTACATGAGCATCCTCTTGTGCTTCCTATTTGTCCATCATGAAAAGCTTCCCACTGTTTTTCTGTCCTCCACCCTGAACTGAAGCATTGGAGGTACTTGGCTTGGCTGCTGAATCCTGGGTGGTGCTGTTGTTCTGGCGCTGATATGATCCACCACCACCGCGGTTGTAACCGCCTTGGTTGCCCTGCCCACCTCTGTTGCCCCATGAACCTCCCGGTCGGTTACTAGCAAAACTCTGAGTTGGCCCCTGAGAGAAATTCCCTGGCCGAGCTCCTGAACCAGTACCGGGCTTGTAGTTAGTCCATTCCCATCTTCTGTGGCCTACACCACCATGGTTGAAGCATGTAAGGTTAGAGTTGTCACTCGCACTCCGACCTCCATTCTTTCCCCAGCCACGTGATCCCCCCGAGAAACCGGCTCCACCAGAAAAAGTCTTTGCTTGACTGAAGTTCCCTTTCTTGTTGGCCGACCGATCACATTTACTTCCACCGTCGGTCTTCCTCTTTTCAACAACAGTCCTCTCATCGATCTCTCTTGAGAGATCTACTATTCTCTCAGCTTGACCCGCTCTCAGATACACTTCCTTGAGGTCAGAAGCAACCCCGGCTAGCATACGACTCACGAGCTTGGCTGATAAACCCCTCTCAAATCGGAGAGCCAAACCCCTCTGTCCTAGCTGCATGTCCTCAACATAACGAGATAGCTCCGAGAACCGATGATAGTAGTCGGTGATTGTCATCTCCTCGCCATGGTGAAGGAATCAAAGTCGGATCTCATCTTGTGTCGGATATGCTCCGCACAAATCGTTCTCTCATAGCACTCTTCAACCCGGACGAGGAATAGCTCCTTGACTGGTAAAAAGCTCTAGCATCTTCCTTGACGTTTTGCCACCAAACTGCAGCTTCACCTCTTAGGTAGTATACTACCTGTTCAACGATCATGTCTTCAGGACACTTAACCATTTCCATGAGAGCTTCAATCTCACGGTGCCACTTTTCGAGTAGCTTTGGTTCACCTACCCCCTCATATGTGGGAGGGTTGAAACGAGCAATGATGATGCTGAGCTGAGTAGCATCCATCGACCTCTCATTCCCTTTTCCCACATTTTTAAGAGCTTCAAGGAGAGCCTCTTGGTGCTCAATCATGCGAGCAACCTCATCAAAAGTCATCTCTGAAGCTTGGATCTGCGCGGGAGTTCTTTTGGGCTGCATTTTGAGCTGATAAGAAATAAGGAAACGTAAGCACAAAAGCCTACGGCTCAAAATGTAACAACCTTCCGCCAAAGGAACACTCGGCCGAGTATACGACCATACTCGGTAGAGTAGTCCCCAGATACTCGGTCGAGTATCGACTCCAGAAGCAAACGTCAAAAACCCAGAAACAACACTCGGTCGAGTAAAACAACACTCGGCCGAGTAGTCACTACTCGGTCGAGTATACTTACTTACTCGGTCGAGTTCTCACATACAGTAGCCTCTGCTACTCACTGCCAAACAACACTCGGTCGAGTGCTTGGTTACTCGACCGAGTGCTCCCTACTCGGTCGAGTACCTGCCCTGCTCGGCCGAGTCACATTATAAACGGGTATACAGTATAAAGTTCTCTATCATGCTCACTATTCCCGCAGCCAACACATAATATCAAGAACTTAAATGCCACGTTATAATCATAACAGCATACAATTCATGCATATGCTAAATCCAACATAACAATCATTCACAAACCCGTCACCTCCACCATTTCTCCGATCACCACACTTACAATTTTCAACACACACACTTTCAACTATCAACTATTACCAACATGCATCTTCACATACATGTACATATAAAACCCAACTCTCATCACACTTCCCCATGTTACCGGCTCGAGTTAATGAGGGCCAATTTGCGACTCCGGGACGTCTCCCGAGTCTTTGCGGTAGCTCCAAACAACTCTCCCCGGGTTCATTTTATTTAGACTCCCTAGGTTCATTAGATTCATTTGTTTAGGTGCCGGAATCTTCGGCTCTGATACCACTTTGTAACACCCCCTCATACCAAGGTGCCTTACCAGGACCACCCTGCCATGAAAGTATGTTACCATCTCGGTTGCCCGAGGTTAGTATATATCAAAAGCATCTGAACTGAGCACATTTATTAAAGTACTGTAACGTATAAAAGTTTACATCAACCAAATCCAAAAGCTAATTCAACAAATACAACTTTAATGTCTGACAACTAAATAAATCAAAGCTAAGACTCAGACGGTGATGCTATGACTGGTGATGACACACTCTCATGACTGTCCCAAGCTCATCACTAGCAATACCTGTCAAGCCTGCTCACCATCCCCGAATGGATCACCGGAGATTCCACAAACAACAACGGGGTCAGTATTACTCAAACAATATAAGACAAACAACGAAGTAATCAACTGATCATCTTCCAATCCCAATCTTTCGTGCTCTCACTGTATCCGACTACACACCGAAGTGTGTAGCCCTGCCAGATTACCCATCGCAACATATAATCCTCGCCGCCAGTGGGTGACCGCAGCCGATCCCACCTAGTCCATCTCCTCAACGAGCGACTAACAATCCATGTCCCTTAATGTGCACATCCCCTCCCGTGGCGGGTTCCACGGAGGGCGAACTAGGGTGTGAAGCCACTCCCGCAAGTGACTCCACCACAATCACAATCACACGACACCACAGTCGTCACAACACCTTCACATCAACATCACTACAACGATAGCCTTACTCCGATGATCAACAGATAACAATAGTTACACAACAAACATGTCTTAACAATGAACAGTAAACTGAGTAGGAAAACCCAACCTTAGCGAACAACGAGCACGAAACACGGACAATCAGAAAGGCTATTCTACGAAGTCTTCTCCTATACAATAATCACGTGACACGATTACACATTGTACAATCCCCCATATTCCCAATTCCATATATGTATACAGTAACTCCAAAGAATACAATTAACATAGAGATAGAACTTACCAACAGTAGAATGAGGAATTATACGCAAGAACTCCGAAGATTACACACACAACGATGCTATGGAATGATTAGGAAGTGATTAGGGAGAGATTAGGGTTAACTTAGAAATGATGAAGTTTGAAATAATCTTTTAGAAACTGACGCGAGATATAAAATAACCCTAAACATTCCCTAATCAAACCGTCGAAATAACACTTCGCCAGACCGGATACTCGGTCGAGTAAGTGTATACTCGGCCGAGTATCCTCTACTCGGTCGATTATTCACTATACTCGGCCGAGTATTCCTCGGCAGAACCAAAACAACCCACGACAACAGCACTACTCGGCCGAGTAGGCTCTACTCGGCCGAGTAGTCACCAAAGAAAATCCGTAGCATTACAATTCGTGTCGAGAATCAAGTCGGAGCCGTTGTTCCTCCCGACACCGTTACGGGTGTGTTTTCTATCCTTGATCAACCTTACCTTGCTTTTATCTCGTGATGCTCATCCTTCTTCTAAACTTCTTTTGTTTTACCTTCAGAGTTTCTCTCGCATCATTCTTTTCGTCTTTCCCTTGGAATTCTTGTTGTCAATCTTTCCTCTTGATTCACCTTTGTACCTTTACCTCTTCCTTGAGCATAAGCTTTATCGTTAATGCATCTCCTATTCTTTTCGTTGTGCTTCCCCTTTTGATTCTAGTCTAGAGGCTTATAAAACTCTATCTTTGACATCCTTGATGACCTTACTTCGACCACTTACCCCTAGAAAGTTCATCATAGCTCATTTCGTACAATTTCTAAACTTTTCAAGTTACCATTTTTGGTTCGTTGTTAAAAATTTATGTTACTTTTACAAAACTTTACCTATTTTAAAGGTTTGAAAATGAAAATTTGATTTAGTTCCCTTTTTGTTCTTTAAGTATAGACTTCTTTTTATTGATTTTTAATCGCTAAACCAGAGTTACATTAAATTTTGCTCAATTTCTAACTAACTTTGGTTTATTTATGATTTATTTGTCAAAGTTTGATGTCATAATTTCAAGTACTTGACTCCTTTTTTAATTTAAAAATGAAACTTTTATTTTTATTTTGGCTTTTGCAAAAGAAAATTTGATTGGATTACCATTTTAATTTGGTTTTAACGTTGATGGAATGTTAGGACTCGTTATTAAAGGCGTCTAATAACTTGTTGATGGGTGATGTCGTCGGGTCACATCCAATCAAACACATTTATAATACTCAACATACAACTAGTTAGTGGTAAGTCGAGGTCGATCCATGGGACGGTGGTTACTCAAATTATTCAATCTAATTAGGGTTGTGCTTGGGGTTGTCACAATTATAATGGGTTGATGATTCTAATCTAATAGATGCAATAAACAAGCAACAAAAGGAAAGATGTAAACAATTGATAAAAAGCACTAGGGTGTCATGGGGTCATAGGGGATTCATGGGAATTGATCATACAAACATGTTCTCAAATTATAAGCAAGCAATTATTGTTGTGATGGATTGAGTTGGGTTATATCTTACAATCCTAGGAAAGTTTGGGTCCCGGAGCCGAATCGATTAGATTGTACAACACCTACAAGTCGACTTAGTCTTCCCTACTCAACAACATGCATGGTCTAATGAGACTCGAGTTGGTTTATGTCTTACAAGTCTCATTGAAAAGATAAGTGATGGGTAAAAAATGCAAGGATTCATAGGCTCGCATTTCATCAAACATAACATGTGCATGAGTTGAGATCAAAACAAGCAAGCAAATAAACCATGAAAGCATATTAATTTAAGCATGAATCATTCCCCATGTTGGTTTCCCCTAATTACCCACTAATCCTAGCTAAGTAACTACTCACTCATGATCAAGTTTAACATGTTAATAAGGTTATCAATCATACTAACAAAGCCAAACATGATGAACAAGTAAGAAAGATTAACAATAATTAAAACAAGGATTAAGAGAATTATACCTATGGAGATTCCAAAATATTAATGCAAAGAATAAAAGAAGAACTTGATGATTGATGGAAGGTTGTCAATCTCCCAATAATAACCCAATAATCTTCAATTACCCAATAATAAACTTGAATAAAAAAACTTGAACAATAATTAAGGAGAGATTAATGTGTAATTTGTGGAAAGATTAAAGAGTAATTTATTCTAATCTACTCCTAATCTAATCTAAGAGGAATTTCTAATCTAAAAACTTGATGGTTTGATTATTACAAATGGGGTATTTATAGTAGAGATTAGGTGGATGCATTAGGGTTAACTAAGGGCTAAACTAGTAATTACACTTTTGAGTTTAGAGCAGGGAGACGCCGGTATCTTTTGAAGGAAGGGCGTCTTTCACGGAGCTTGAAGAACACGAAAATTGCTGTAAAGGAATCCGGGCGGATTGGTGTCGGGACGGGCGGATTGTAGCAGGGGAAGACGGGCGGATTTGGAGCAAGACGCTTGGGCAAAAAGAGAGGGGAAGACGGGCGGATTTGGAGGAATATGGGCGTCTTCTTGAGAAGACGGGCGTCTTCTGCCTAAGACGCGCGGATTCCCGAACAGCTTCTTTGTTTGACCTCGGATTGTAAAACGGACGTCATTTTCTCATCCGGACTCCTATTGGAGTGATTCAAAAGCCTAGATCAGTTGTTTTTTCGATGCCGTTCCATCTATCATATTTTCAGAGCCAAAGGAGCAACTCTTGGTTTGCGTTCCGAGCAATTTTCTTCATGAATGGCTTCCTTGCTTTTCCTCCTTGCTTTAAACCTTATGACCCTTCTATATACTCTTTATTCCTACATCATTGGTCATCATTCTTGCCTCCTCTTCATACTAGTCCATCTAATATCATCAATAAGCTTCCAAATATACACGAAAGACGGGAATTTCCGCCTTATTATCTCCTTTTCTACAAAACATATGAAATGCGATATAAAAGCAAATAGGAAGGTTTTGACGGATAAACTGGCCATAGAATGTCATAATAGTATGCAAAATAGGCTCAATAAGGGGACTAAATGTGCGCAAATAATGTTCACATCACTTGTTCTACGCTTATCGCCGAATGATTTTTGTTTTAAACTTGTCTTTGATTTGGAAAGTTAGCGCTCTTGTGTGCACGACAAGGGCAATTTCGTTCCATGAAAGAGACTTATACTTTTGAAAACCCTTCATAAATATTTTTGAAAATATTTTGATTTTGGATTTCTGCAAATGATTTGATATTTGACCTCGTCTTCGATTTGGAGTGTGATGTTCTTGAATGCGCAACGAGAACACTTCCGTTACTTTGACGAGCGGATCGTGGCAAGACTAGCTATGGGGATCCGCTCATTTCCTTCGAGAGGAGCATTTCCTCACCTTTTCTTAGCGTCTTAATAGTCATTTAAGCCCTTAGTAACCCTAATCTTTGTACCTAATCTTTAGTATAAATACCCCTTTGTACTATCTAGATTAGCATCAACCCTTAATCATATCTTAATCATCTCTTATGCTCTCTTAATCTCACCAAATTAGTCTTAATTTAGTTGTAATACAATTTCTCAATATTAATCATATCTTAATCTTTCCTTAATTTCTCTATTGTTCTTCATTTATTTTGGGTAATAAGAAGATTATTTGGGTTTATTTGGGAGATTGACAACTTTCCATCAATCATCAAGTACTTCTATTATTCTTTGATTTATTATTTGGAATCATCTTCATAGGTATAATTCTCTTTACCCTTGTTTAATTATTGTTAATTATTTCCATTTATTCATCATGTTTAGCTTTGTTAGTTTGATTGACAATCTTATTAGCATGTTGAATTTTATAATGAGTGAGTAGTTTCCTTAGCTAGGGTTAATGGGGAATTAGGGGAAACAAACATGGGGAATGATTCATGCTTAATCTAATATATTTTCATAATTAATTTGCTTGCTTGTTGTGATTTCAACTTATGCACATGTTATGTTTGATGAAATGCGAGCCTATGAATCCTTGCATTTTTTGATCCATCACCTATCTTTTCAATGAGGCTTGTAAGCATATAAACCAACTCGAGCGTCATTAGACCATGCATATAGTTGAATAGGAAGGATTAAGTCGACTTGTAGGTGTTGTACAATCTAATCAATTCGGCTCCGGGACCCAAACCTTCTTAGGGATTGTAAGCTTATACACCAACTCGATCCCATCACAACAATAAGTGCTTGCATATAATTGAGAACATGTTTGTATGATCAACTCCCATGAATCATCTATGAACCCATGACACCCTAGTGCTTTTTATCAATTGTTTACATCTCCTTTTAATTACCTTACTTGTTTTCATTACTTTACTTTCATCTTGTTAATTAGTTTAGTGTATCTCCTACCTCAACCCAATTTGTGACACCCTAAGACACAACCATTTGCAGTTAAAAATCCTACATCAATACCCGTCCCTTGATATCCGACCTTTAATTGCCTCTTTGCTAAGAGTAGTTTGTGAAGTTATCAATATTGTTTTGGTTGGTAGATTTTGACGACGAGTTTATACCGAACCAAAAATGGCGCCGTTGCCGGGGACGGTGTTAAATTGATTTGATTTTCATTAATTGTTTTTAGTTGTGTCTTTCTTTACCTTGGGGAAGTAAAACTCCTCAAGGTACTTCTCACCTTTTTCTCTTTGTGTACTTTGCAAGATGGATATTATAGATTGTTGTGTAGAGGACCATATGATTATCACTTTTATCAAAGATCCTTTGCAAGCATTGGAAGGCCTAGAAGCAAGTGAGGCCCAAAATAAGCATTGGGAATTGGAAGTAGATATCCTTGAAGCCGCTCTAGCCAACAAAGAACTTACCTATGAGCAATCCGTGTTGATAAGTAACATTCTTGAGGAAGCATCACAATCCACTAAATAAGAACAAGCAATCAAAGATCATACCATACAAACCGAAGAGCTAGATGAATTTGTTACGGAATTTGAATACGATGGGTATGATGAGCTTGAGGAACAAATCGAGTATGCCATAAGGATGGAGTGTATAATGGAGATGGAGCATGTCTTCAATTAACCTTCATTGGTAGAAAGTGAGGTACAAACTTCAACTCTAAAACCTCTTCCCCCAAATTTGAAATATGCTTACGTTGATGAGTCTAAAACCAAACCCGTGATTGTTAATGATAAACTTGATGAAAACAAATTGGAAAGTTTTCTTGATATGTTGAAACAACATAAAAAGGCTATAGGTTATAGTCTAGATGACCTTAAGGGGATAAGTCCCAATTTTTGCAAGCATAGAATTCATCTACAAGAGGACCATAGGCCCACTATTCAAGAGCAAAGGAGACTAAACCCCCACTTGCAAGAAGTTGTAAAAGCAGAGGTTATGAAATTACTTGATGCGGGAATCATTTATCCTATATCAGATTCTTTGTGGGTTAGCCCCGTTCAAGTGGTACCTAAGAAAGGAGGTACCACGATGGTAACAAATGAAAAGAACGAGCTAATACCCACAAGGAAGATCACCGGTTGGCGTATGTGTATTGACTATGGTAAATTAAATTCTGCAACAAGAAAGGATCATTTCCCCCTACCATTCATTGACCAAATGCTTGAGAGGTTAGCCTCTAACAAATTCTTTTGCTACCTTGACGGGTACTCGGGATTTTTCCAAATCCCGATACACCTGGATGACCAACACAAGACTACTTTCACATGCCCCTACGGTACTTTTGCATATAGGAGAATGCCTTTTGGGCTATGTAATGCCCCCGCTACTTTCCAAAGATGCATGATGAGTGTCTTCTCCGATTATCTAGAAACCATAATGGAAGTTTTTATGGACGATTTTAGCGTTTATGGAAAAGACTTTGACTCTTGCTTGCATAATCTGTCTCTTGTATTGCAAAAATGTGAAGATGTTAACCTTGTCTTGAATTGGGAAAAGTGTCACTTTATGGTCAATGAAGGTATTGTCTTGGGTCATTTAATCTCGGAAAAGGGCATCGAAGTCGATAAAGCCAAAGTTGAGGTGATAGAGAAACTCCCACTTCCCGTGAACGTTAGAGGGGTACGGAGCTTTCTCGGTCACGCGGGTTTCTATCGCCGTTTCATAAAAGATTTTTCCAAAATTGCGAAACCCCTTACTCAACTTTTTCTTAAAGATGCCCAATTCCAATTCACTAATAAGTGTGTTGAAGCCTTTGATAGAATCAAGGAAGCACTTATCTCGGCACCAATCATCCAACCACCCAATTGGGAACTACCATTTAAGATCATGTACGGTGCGAGTAACTACGCCGTTGGAGCGGTTCTTGGCCAACGGTTGGGAAAGACCTTGCATGCTATCTATTACATAAGCAAGACTCTTGATTCCGCTCGAGTGAATTATGATACTACCGAGAAAGAACTCCTTGCCATTGTCTATGCTTTAGACAAGTTCCGTTCCTATTTGCTTGGATCAAAAGTGATTGTTTTCTCGGATCATCGTGCTCTTAGACATCTCTTGATAAAGAAAGAAGCAAAACCAAGATTGTTGAGATGGATTTTGCTACTCTAAGAATTTGAATTGGAGATAAGAGATAAGAAGGGAGCCGAGAATGTGGTAGCGGATCACTTATCAAGAATTCGATTCCATAGTGATGAGGGAGAGACACCGATTAATTACTCTTTCCCCGATGATATCTTGATGGCCATCCATTCACAACTTGAGAGGTACACCACACCATGGTTCGCCGACTATGCTAATTCCATCGTTGGAGGAGTCGTTCCTCCAAACTTGAACTACAATAAAAAAAGAGATTCTTGTTTGAAGTAAAGAGATATTTTTGGGACGATCCCAATCTTTATAAGGAATGTAGTGATGGACTTTACCGAAGATGCATACCTCAATGGGAAGTTCAAGGTGTTTTGGAGGGATGCCATTCATCACCTTATGGAGAACACCATGGAGCAGGAAGAAATATCGCTAAAGTCCTTCAATCGGGCTTCTTTTGGCCTACCATGTTTGAAAATGCTAGAGAATTTATTCTCCATTTTGATCCTTGCCAAAGAACCGGGAACATTTCTTGGAGAAATGAGATACCACAACGAGGAATATTGGAGGTAGAAATTTTCGATGTATGGGGAATTGACTACCAATGACCATTTGTATCATCTCAAGGAAACAAGTACATTCTTGTAGCCGTTGATTATGTATCAAAGTGGGTAGAAGCAATTGCTACTCCAACCAATGACGCCAAAATGGTTACTAAGCTTCTCATGAAAGTAATCT
The DNA here is from genome assembly GCF_048544455.1 of Silene latifolia. Classification (NCBI taxonomy): domain Eukaryota; kingdom Viridiplantae; phylum Streptophyta; class Magnoliopsida; order Caryophyllales; family Caryophyllaceae; genus Silene; species Silene latifolia. Next base: position 51,533,753 of record NC_133529.1, on the reverse strand, counting down.
TTCCAAGATTCGGAGTCCTTAGGGCTCTCATTAGTGATGGAGGGGCACACTTCCATGAAAAGAAGCTCACCTCTCATTTGACAAAATATGGTGTTCAACATAGAACCGGTTTGGAATATCATCCTCAAACAAGCGGCCAAGTTGAAGTTTCGAATAGAGAAATCAAGCAAATTCTTGAGAAGGTTGTTAACAAGACTCGTAAGGATTGGAGTATGAAGGTTGATGACACTCTTTGGGCTTATAGGACGGCTATAAGACTCCCATAGGAGCCTCCCCTTACACGCTAGTCTATGGAAAAGGCATATCATTTGCCAATTGAGCTAGAATACAAAGCCTTTTGGGCAATCAAAGCTCTCAAACTTGACCTCAAGTTAAGTGGTCAAAAGAGGATAATAAAAATTCAAGAGTTGGAGGAATTCCGACTACAATCCTACGAAAATGCAAAAATCTACACGGAAAGGACAAAGTTGCTTCATGACAAGAGAATCAAGCAAAAAGCCTTGCACAAGGGAGACAAAGTCCTTCTATTTAACTCCCGATATGGACTCTTTCCTGGAAAGTTAAATTCAAGATGGATGGGGCCCTATGTAATCACCGAAGTGGGAAAGTATGGCGACTTCGAAATAAAGTCGGAAGATGGAAACAAGTTCAAAGTTAACGGCCAAAGGTTGAAGCCATATTATGAAGGAAGACATGCACAAGATTGCATTCACTACACAGTGGGGTACATATTGCTACACGGGCATGCCCTTCGGTCTAATCAACGCCGGAGCAACCTACCAAAGAACCGCCACCACACTTCTACATGATATGATACACAAGGAGGTGGAGGTATATGTCGATGACATGATCGTCAAATCAAAAGAGCGGGACGGCCACAACAACGCCCTTCGGAAATTCTTCGCTCGCCTTCCGAAAAACAACATGAGACTAAATCCTCAGAAGTGTGCATTCGGAGTCACCTCCGTAAAACTCCTGGGACACGTCGTCAGCAAGAGAGGCACCAAAATTGATCCTACCAAAATCAAGGCTCTTAAACAAATGACTCGGCCTAGGAACAAGAAGAAGATTTGAGGATTTCCCGGTCAAGTCCAATACACCAGCCGCTTCATAGCCAAACTCGCTATGATTTGTGAACCAATCTTCAAGAAGCTTTGCGCTTCCGATCACACCGATTGGGACGACGATTGTCAAAAGGTCTTCGACAGGATAAAAGAAATTATATTCAACCTTCCTGTCCTCATGCCGCCTCAACAAGAAATTACCTTATCCCTATACCTGACTGTCACCGACACAGCCATGGGAGCAATGCTAGCACAAACAGTCGACGGTGAAGAACGAGCCATCTACTACATTAGCAAAAAGTTCATCAAGTATGAGACAAGGTACATCCAACTGGAAAAGACATGCCTTACCCTGGTCTGGTCAACAAAGAAGCTGCGACACTACATGCTCAGCTACATGGTTCACATCTACTCCAAGATGGACCCGGTCAAATACATCTTCGAAAAACCCGTACTAAACGAAAGGCTGTCTAGGTGGACACTCATGCTATCCAAATTAGACCTCAAGTTCGTACCTCTCAAGGTTAACAAGGGAAGGGCAGTCGCTGACTTCCTAGCAAAAAATCCCGTCAACGAGGATACAACGACCGAGACATGGTCTCTTCCTGAAGAAGACATCCTTTGTGCCGACACCGACGCATGGGACCTATACTTCGATGGTGCGTCAAACCTGAGAGGCTACGAGGTAGGAATCCTACTAATATCACCTGAGGGAGAACATGTTTCGATCTTAGTCAAGCTAGACTTCGTCATCACCAACAATGCTGCCGAATACGAAGTATGCCTCATCGGCCTACAAGCAGCCATAACACTTGGCATCAAGAGACTGACGGTCCACGGCGTTTCTTCACTCATCATCAATCATGTGTTCGGATCATGGAAAATCTGAAGCAACAGCTTAGCACCCTACCAAGCAAAAATCAATAAGGAGGCCGAGTTTTTCGGCCAAGTCGACTACTTCCACTTTCCATGAGAGGAAAATCAATTTGCTGATGCCCAGGCAAAACTTGTCGCGCTCATCAACATACCTGACGACATGACATCGATGACCTTATGTGTCAAGAGAAGGAGCGAGCCAGCTCACGTCAGCGCCATCAACAATGACGAGGAAAATCATGTCGAACCTTGATACCAAGCCATCCTCAACTACAAAACCAAAAACGAATTCCCTCCTAACTCTGATACAAGAGGACAAAGAGCCATCCGTTTACTTGCATCACAATTCCTGATAAACGAAGAACAACTATACAAAAGAACACCCTAAGGGATTCTTCTCCTTTGCATTGATCACCACAAAGCCAAAAACGTCATGGGAGAGGTCCACGACGGAGAATGCGGCCCTCACATGAGCGCAATGATGCTAGCCCAAAAAATCATGCGGTTAGGCACTACTGGACCACCATGGAAGACGATTGCAGAAACTACGTCAAACATTGCCACAATTTCTAAATCGTCGCCAACATACAACATATACCACTATCCCTTTTATACACCATGACATCATCCTGGCCTTTCTTGACCTAGGGCATCGACATCATCGGGGAAGTCAACCCGATAGGCACCAAATGGCATTGCTTTGTCCTCGTCGCCATCGAGTACTTCACCAAATAGGTGGAAGCATATTCCTATGCAGTCTTGACCGCCAAACAAGTGGTCAAGTTCATCCAGGACAACATCATCTGCAGATATGGGGTACCCCATGAAATTATCAACGACCAAGGCTCTCACTTCCGGGCGGAAACGCAAGCCTTGCTGAACAAGTACAAAATCAAGAGACATCGATCATCCCCCTACCGCCATTAAACCAACGGAGCGGTAGAGGCAGCAAACAAAACTCTTGTCACCATCATCAAGAAGATGCAAGATAATTATCGCGACTGGCCGAGCAAACTCCCATTCGCACTTTAGGGATGCCGAACCTCCATTCGAACACCAACAGGAGCCACACCATTCTACCTAGAATACGGTATGGAGGCGGTTCAACCAGTAGAGTTAGAGGTCCCATCTCTATGCATCCTACTAGAGAGTCAAGTTCCGAGGGGGAAATTGAAACCCAATTGGGCCGGGCCATACCTTGTCAAGAAGATACTTTCGGGGGGCACAGTGAGACTGAGTGACCTAGACGGGGAGGATTTTACAAACCCGACCAACCTGGACCAACTCAAGAAATACTACCCTTGAACCCTAGCAACCAACGAACCATTCCCTAGTTTTCACAACTAGCGACCACAATATCCCTTTCAAGTCAAGTTCCTCAACGCGTTCTAATTTAAAATTGCATGTTTTATCGAGTCTAAGTTGCGGCACCTTGCCACGTTTCAAACGTCCTTTGATCTATCATAAGCAACATCCATTTGCACTCACACAAAAATGCCTTAACTACGAGCATGGTTTGATTTCACTGCTTGAGGTGGATATGTAGGCAGTTATTTCTTACACAAGAAGGATACAACCACAAAACCCAAAACATTTCAAAATAAATTGAACTACGAGCATGGTTTAATTTCACCGCTTGTGGTGGATACGTAGGCAGTCCTTTCTTACACAAGAAGGATACAACCATCCCCACATACAAAAAAAAACATCACCCGTATTAACTTCAAAAGAAAAGGGAAAAACATTCCCTTTCCCACAAAAATACAAAAAAAGTCTTTCTCCCTTCCAACAAAATTTCCATTTCCCAAGTGTGATGTTTAGGATAATTCAAACCGAATTGTCTTTACAAAATGGATGGAAGAAACAAGCGTTCACAATTTATTTTGGCACAAGCAATCCTCTTATTTAATTAATAATGAGAAGGATTACAAGTTTGAAAACAAATAAAGCTAAACAAGTCTACAACTTGTCAAAGCTAGGATGTCGACTAAGACATCTCACATAGTAAAACTAGCACAAAATAAACAATACATAGCTAGTACGACATACTAAAAAACTCACAACACTATTAGAACATAATAGTAAAACGGGTAATAGAGGTCTTCATTCTTCCATTCTACCCTTGCCTTTTCCGTCGGGGTACATCTTCCCCTTGCTCTTCTTGTTGGCCCGCCTAGCTTGAACTTCCTCTTCGGAATGGATCCTCAACGGATCTATAACGGCGACGGCCTCCGGTCTCTTGCAAGATCCCAAGTCGAGCCCATATAAAACCCATTACCTCTTTGGGACCCGAGCTTCTCCTCTTTGGGGGTCTCATTACATTCGGGCTAACATCATCGGCAAAGTCGTCAGAGAAGGCACGGTTGGCCTTGTCAACCTCTCGATACTTCAAGTCGATAACCTCATCCTTACGAGACTTGGACCTTTCCTCCAAGGTTTGAGCTCTTGACCACTTCACATAAGCGAGAGTCACCCATGTCGTGGCAACGGGGTTTGGTACCTCCCAAATCGGCCGAATGGCCCACCATCTTTCGAAGATCTCCACAAGCTCGGAATTCCGGAAAACACTCTCTTGGACGACAGTATCTTGAGCGGGCACCTTTTGTTGTCGCCCAATTTGCCTCATTATCCTTTCATGATAAATGAAGGAAGCAACCTTCAAGCCCACCACCATCAAAGAACAAGAACAAGCGGCTGAAGCGGGCAACCCCGTGAAGGACCTCAAGTGCCACCATGGCACCACCCAACGAATATGAGGACAACCCTCCTCCAACAATCTCGAGGTCCAATATGCCTCGGTGGATGCAAAACTATCCGAGTACGAATTCTTCTTCATGGTAAGGTCACGGAAGGAGTAAAAAGAAAAATCGGCCGGAGGCTCCACATACATTAGCCTCTCCAATAGCCACACTTGGAGGATCCTTGGAGATCCGAACGAAGGAGCTTCTCCACAAGAGCCCTTCCTGTCCAAAGCTTGGATGATCTCGCCAAGCACCAACCATGATGGATCCCAACCGTGCTCCATTTGTTCAACTACATGCACAAGGGTCATACTACCATAACACTTTGACCCCTCCTTCTTCAAGACATCAAAAAGGAGGTATGCAAGCACTAGGCAAAAGGCAAGAGCCCTTCTCCAAGCCACCTCCGAAACATTGACATCCAACCGGTTTGAGAAAATGTTGATAAGAGCAAACATATCCACACCATGGGGAGCAAGGAGAGAGTTCATTTGGCTCGTTGACAAGCCCAACATTGAACAAAACTTCTCTTTGTAACACAACCGAGTCGGAGGAAGCACCGGAGTACAACCCGGCCATCCACCAATGGCCCCCACTTCTTCGGCAAGAGGGCAAATTTCACCTTTCCGGAAAACGAAAACACGATGTTTCGAATCCTAAAACCGAGAACATGCTTCAAGGAACGAGGATTGCACCTTGACTTGACGAAGCACCAACAATTGACCAACTCCCATTACAACTATTTAATACTTCTCGGGAGGCGACAAATCCCGACACCAATGTCGCAACCTATTTTCGAAAGCATCCATGAATAATTTTGTGGAAGAAGAGGAGAGGTTTTCGTAGAGATTTTTTCGTGTTTCGGATGATGAAAGAATGAAACACAAACGTCCCTATTTATACAAAACAATCAGCGCTTTTTTTCCGAAAAAAGGGGAAGCCCCCTTCCATCGCCAACGACCTCGCACCTCTTCGGGCTGGTCCTCAGGATTCGCACCTTGATTTGTTGTTATCAAGTTGTGTTTCTTCCTGACACCTAAATCCTCCCGCCTCAAGGCTCGCGCCTCTTCGGGCTTATCCGGGAATCTTTGGGTTTTCTCACACTCACATATTCTTTTTTCGCGTTTCACGAAATCCGGCACGGTTTCCATAACGCAGCTTTAAACATAAGGGTTTTTCTTTTCTTTTTTTAGAGGGGAAGGGCTAGTCGCCCCGATCCGCGACGGATAGTTTCCATGACATACGAAAATTCCGAAAAAAATTTCGCTTTTTTCGCATTTTCAACAAAAATTCGAAAATTGATAACATGACGACAATTTTCTTCAAAAAATTCAAGTTCTTACAAATCCGAGTCTTGAGCTCAAAAAAACCGAATCAAATACACTCGCAAAAATCTCTTTTGAAATTAATCCATGACGGTTTGAGTTTTAGTTTTTCGGGTCACGAATCAATTTTCAGCCAAATTCGATGCAATTTAATTCAAACACGAGTTAATTGCTCAAAATTTCAAAACAATTTCATTTGAAAAATCCAAACGTGATGACCCGTCGCGGAATTTTCAAAATTTAATTTTCAAATTTTAACTTCAAGTCATCGTTGTTATTTTTGTTTTCGTCAAATGCTTTTGCGTGTTTACATATGTGCATGCGTACTACCTGTTGCTTGTTTTCTACACTAACGATGCAGGAACAAATGTAAAGCAAAAGGGAACCAGCAGCTAACCGTGCTTCTCCGAAACACAACACACACAAAAAGCCAAAACACAAATAAACTACAATCCAAAAACACATGTATATAAACCGCCTCACGCAAAATGTAAATATGTACAAACAGAAGTCCAAAACACGGGCAAACAACTACAACTACTCAACGCCTCCCGTTGGAGCAGTCTTGGTCTCACGAGGAGTCGCGGGCAAGCAGACACCACCTCCTGCTCGAGCCCCTTCTCCGGAGAGCTCTCCAACGTCTTGTACTCCATCATGACGCGAAGCTCCTCCGCCGCAGCCAACTGAGCCCTAAGAGAGTCAATCTCCGCATCTCGGCTCCGCAACCCGTCCTCACGATGCCTCAACTCCTTGTCCCGACTGATGATCCCCAGCTCCTGTGCCTGCATCATCGACATCGCTGGGTCCAATTCAGCATGGACCCGAGCAAGCTCCGCCGGATCTATAGTGCCCTGCAAAACACAATACAGGTCGTTAAGATCTAAACGTGAAATGCAACACAAAAACACATAAAACAACCAACAAAAAGCACCTTTGCAAGCCGAGACTCCCTCGCAGCCAGTTCACCAGTAAGTGCCCTCCACCTGCCAGTCATCCGCCACAAAGTTTGATGACTAGCGGTCGACACCTATAACCAGAAAAGTCCTTCAACACAACAAGAATTCAAGGCAAAATACAAACGAGGAGGAGTATTCAAATCAGAAACTCACCCTCAGAATTGTCAACCTCCACTCCATGCCAGCATCGGTCACCTTCGTAGCCGCAGGCTCTAGTAGACGCAGCTGTAACTCCTCGCCACCCGGCCCCTGGAAGGTGGTCTGTGTTGGAAAAACTGGGGGCTGGGTTCTCATGAGCGCGTCAACACCCTACAACAGGACAACATGAATTCACGTCGAAGGTAACATACCCTTCCGCCAAAGCACAAAAGAGGCAATGAAAACAAAGAAGAGAGGAAAACAAACCTCAATCGGGTACCAAGCAAGCCTCGACTAGCGGAAGATGTCGTAGTCGGCCTCCCGTAACAGCAACTCCTCACCTCCACGGCCATGAAGGTGCTCGTAAACCTCATCAGGTGTCGACTCCTGGAAGAAAACCCTAGGCGGATCGACCGGCACCACAAAGGTGTCACTAAAACACTGACGAGCTAAACGCTCGCTTAGGTACCAAACCGGCTCGATCGCCGTCTCGAGGTACAAACGCTGGGAACTGCGAGATCGCAGATGCTCCCTAACAGCAGCCGGTACGCCTTTGTAGTGCTCCCAAGGCCACCCGACAAACTGCACTCAAGTCAAAGCTAATCAACTAACTGAGGGCTTTCTAGGCTACCTAGTCATCCTATCTCGGAGGGCGTTCACCCTACGCCTGCAGTCCTCGTAAGTCGACTTGGTCAAGTTCTACCGAGCCACCGTCCAACCCCTCACGGCAGGGTAAGCCAAAGGCACGTCACCCGTCGTCCTCGGGCGTAGGGGGACGAAGTAAGCATATAATCAAACCTGTAACAAAACACAGCAACCACAAATCAGCCAATTTTTTAAAAATTTCCAAAACTCAAAAATCAATAAAAAAAAATCAAAAAAAAAAACCACAAAATGCTCGTACCTCCAAGAAGAGGTCGAGACCAACCAAAGCGGGAAAACTTCCATCACCCATCACCTCCGGACGAACTGCGGCGTCCACGTACTGGGTAAAACTCGCCAAAGTCGGCGTCACCCAGTCAAACTGGCCCAAGGCGTCCAGGTCAGCAAGCAGAGAAAGTACCTTGGTCGATAAGCGCTCACCCTTGTCACCAAAGTACGTGGTACCCAAGAAGTACCACAACCACAACCGCGCCTCCTGCGCGTCAGCCTCAGCCTTAGCATCCGGACTCGCCAACGGCTCCGGAACAAAGCCCGCCACTCTCCCCCTGAAGTAGTCCCTCACATCGGAGTTCGCTATCAGGAAGGGAGTGATGTCAGTCGGCGCAGGCAAAACCTTGCTGATCAAACCCGTAACTACGTCGGAAGACACTCTCTCCGGCGTCTCCGAGAACTCAACAGGTGTCTCGCCACAGGGAAGGCCCGATATCATGGCAAAGTCCTCCAGGGTGACACCGACCTCCCCGAACTCCATATGGAACGACAACGTCATATCCCAATAACGGTCCAACATGATACAAATCAGACACAAGTTCTACCTAATCGAAGCCCTGTGAATCTCGTGCCAAGCAGCCACCAACGGCCCTATAGCCGACCTATCTATCAACGCCCTCGTACCGGCCTGGAGAACGTCGTAGAAACCCAGACAAGTCGAGAAGCCTGAGAAATTTCTCATGATAACAATCTCCTGAAATTGGGAAACAAACAGCATCAGAATACCTATTCAGGTCTGAAACAACAAAAACACCAAGAATTCAACTAAGCAGCAAACTCACCAAGCCCTCGTGTTCACGGTAGGAGATGTGAGTGTCTAGCCGCAACAACAGTTGGCTACCGTCAAAGCCCTCAGCCCAAGGAGGCACCGCCCGCAGGTTCAACCCCCGCGGAGCCGTAACCCGTCTAGCATCCCTGTTCGCGACAAAGACGTCGTCCGCGTCCGTCTATTCCCCCCACGAGAATCCACGCGACGGGGAGGAGGCCTCTCAACGACCCTAGTGACGTTCTGAAGCTCCCGACTGGTGGGCCGAGGACCCCTCCTCCTAGTGGTACAAATCCTCCTCCCAGAGATACCGGCCTCAGACCCGGTTTAAGCCCTCCCAGCACATACAGCCTCAACATCAGGCTCCTCCCGAGCCCCCATGGCTCCCTCAGCACCAACGGCCTCGACAACAGTCTCCTAACGAGCCCCAGCAACTCTCTTGGCTCTAACGGCCTCCTCAGTAGGCTCCTCCTCCTCGGAAGCGTCCTCTACCACTGCCTCAGGCGCACTCGCCGGAGTACTAACCGGCCCAGTGCAAAACAAGACCTCTAAAGTTTCAGCAACGGACCCAGTGGGCCCAGAACACTCCCCTGCAATCAGGACAAACAAAAAAACGTCAACCGAAATTTCGGCATCATGACGGCACAAAGTGGACAAATCCAAAAAAAAGAAAACCACCTGCAAATGCAAAACAAAACAAGGGCAAACCCGCCCAAACCCAACCAACAAAAACATCACAAAAATTTCTCAAAAAAGCGACTCGCCCTTCTTTTCAAGCAAAAGACGAGTCAAAACAACGACAAAAATTTCAAAAGCCACCCAACGCCTCAAGGCCCACACAAGGCCCGCAAAATAAACGATAAAAATTCCCAACACGACTAGGTATTTTTCACAGCTCAAAAAGGCAAATTTACGCCAATTCGGGCACAAACAGGTCAGAAAAAATTCAAAATACGACCACAACAAAACAACGTTACCTAATTGTAAGATTCATTAACCTCTTATTAAACACTTCTAATAACTATTTAAAGTTTAGTTTAGTCATAAACTAACTAGATCTTATGCATGCATAACAAAAAGGGAAAATAAGAAGAAATCAATCAACTTACAAAGGAGGTGCCACACGGTTATACTAATTGGTCTCCTACCAAATTAGTCTTCGAAAAATCCGAGTGCTCCAAGGATGAATTTAGACCCAATGGTAGGATCTACTCCTCATGGGATTGTACCAAGATAATCACCCTTAATACATATACTAATTTAGTTACTAGAAATTTAGTATACGTTCCTTTAAAAATACTAATACAATTGTATTACTACTACTAGTAATTGGTTCTTAATATTAGTATATCAATGTGTTTTATTTTCTATCTCTAAATAATTTTGGAGTATGTTGAGAGATCTAAGAAAAAGAAACCATAAGAATGAATAATAAGAAAAACAATTCTTTTCTAAAGAGAGAGGAGAGGGGCCGGGTGCCTTGGGGTAGGAAGGCCAATGAATGCTCATATTTTCTATCAATTGTTCTTCACAATAATATGTAGGTTAAGCATGACTAACCCTAGCTTAATTAATTTATCTTAAACATTTAAGACAAAAGCACAATTGTCCCCTCACCCATGGAAAAACCGGTTTCCATATGTAAAATGGGATTCCATTTTAAGTTTGTGATTTTGTCAATTGTAATTGTGACATATGTGACATGTTACTAGACATGTGACTATGTAATGCATTTTTAACTTATTAAAAATCATTACATACATAATAAATCACATACAATAACACAAATAGCAATACATGATTACATATACTTAAAATGGACCATTTAATTATAATTCACAACACCTTGTAATTATAATACATTATTCATTCTATTTATAATTGTTTCAATAAACAATAATAAAGTTCCATAAATAAAACACATTTTCGATTTTAAAGGATTAATTAACTTGTATCATTATACAATTAATTAATTGATCAATTAAGAGCGTTACCCTAGAGGTATGACCTTAAGGGATCAACTGATCACCACCTTCATACGCAGTAATGTCAAACTCTAGTCAGCCAACCATTACTGATTAATGTGGATCAGTTGACAATAAAATATAAACTTCCCTCATATATATTCTTATCATGAGATTTAAACATGTGATCGTATTATTGTCGAGGACACATCCTCCAATAATCTCCCACTTGTCCGCGACAAGTGTGCGTCACCAATTCTCTTATCCTATTACTATCTCCCACTCAATGCAAGGTGTCTTGCAGGTCGTACTTGCATTTGATCATATCATGAGTGGTTTACTCGAACTGGAGAATAACTGTCTGACCAGAATTATCTACAGTAGATATTTTCCGAGCGTGGCCACGCATTTCCAGTTCATTACTCCTCGAGTGGCCTTGAGATATAAGATAACCCTGACTAGGGGTGGACAATTCCTATTGCACCTTTCCCTTCGAATAGCCACAACTCATTATAACCCAAAATGTGCCCATATGACCCCAATTACGAAGATCATAGAGCACAAAGCAAAGTCACTCTGAAACTGTGCCATCTTAGGCGAACAGTCTTTAGTCAAAGAATTGACTCATAAGAATACTATAGTAGCTCTCGCCATGACCAGGCTATATAAATTTCTAGAACTCTATAAGCGGTCAAAAGCCCGACAGAGTGTCTCATACAGTCTGTCTATCTGATCGACTAGTCATCTCTCATGACTATATGGCATTTGAACTTGGCATCAATAGCATCACACTCTAGTTACTTCGAGATGTCACCTCGTGTAAGAAACTATGGGTGATTACTATGTCAATCTAGTTCACTTTAATGGGGTTCAAAATTGTCTCAACAACCCTGTTTTGTGTGGATTTTGCGCAAGGAGAAATCAGGTCAGGGTAGAGTTGTGTAAGGTTAACTAGCTCTAGATGGTCTATTGGTCAGGTCGTCGGGGTCAAATATAAAGCTGTAAATATAATAACAATAACAATAATGAGACAAAGAATTTTGTACGTGGAAAACCCTTGAATGGGAAAAAACCATGGGCACCAAGCCAGGAGAGGATTTCACTATGTAATTGGGAGAATTGAGCGTATGATAATGACAATGTCTAATATCTTTCTAACTATATGTGGACGTATGCTTTTTCTTGTGTAAAGATGAGATGATCCCAATGTCTTCAAAAGTGTTCCTTATATAAGCTCTAATCTTGAACGGCTGCCTGATACTGTATTGAATGCGGATTATTCTCCATTATTGCCTGTAATAATTGCTAATATTCCTCCCTTAATTACTGCATTTACTGCGAGATCTTATCACTCAATGCTGCGTATATAATCCCTTTATAATACGCGTTTATGGTCTAATATCGTCCTGATATTTTGACCGTTGTCCTCTCCGTGGCGCGGCGCCTGTCTTCATGTGTCCTGATAGCCTGACATCCTGATAGCCTGGCAGTCAGATTTGGATGAGATACTGATCAGGGAGGTCTGCGGATTTCCAGGCCTAACAATTGCCCCTTATCTCCTCATTTTCAGTGTGTCAGGACGAAAAAATGAGGAGATAACTTTATTCTTAGGAAGATTACCCAACGGTTAAGTTATACTTAGTCAGTTTCCTGTAACGGCTATTTTACTGCAGTTTATGACGCGTGTAAGATTTACTGCAACTTCCTTAATGATTATCTACTTCCTTTGCGGTTGAAACCGTAATCTTCTCCACTATAAATACATGCGTGCTTCATTAAGTTGAACTCCATTAAAATAATTCTTCTTATTTCTCTCTTATTAATCTTTCTCTCTAGTTTCCATAATTCCCAGTTTCATCAATCTTCAATCGATTCTTCATAATCTTTCAATAATGGCTGCAAAAAAGAAGTCTACAAGGGCAGCGGTTCCTGTAACCCCTCCTCCTCAAAATCCTGGGGAAATTTTTCTGAAAATTTGCCTACTTCTTCTGCTGCTTAACCTTCCACGATCAGCAAGCCGAGTGATTCTCCAATGGAGATGATCTCAATTTCTCATGGTGACTTCCAATTCAGGCCTACGAAGGCTTTGAAGGATGATCAGTCTCTTGCAAACCGTTTGAAGCCTGAGTTCGAGAAGGTATTGAAGGATAAGGGGATCATCCCTACTGATGCTAAAGTCTGGATCCCTGAGATTTCTCCTATCAGGGCCGACTGGGCTTGTCCTGGTTGGTTCTGCATTCATGACTGGGCTTTCAGGGCAGGTTGTAAGCTTCCCTTTTCTCCTCTTACGGTTGAGGTTATTAAGGAGATTGGCGTTCTATCTTATCAGCTCATGCCTATGGTGTGGAAGGTTGTGTGTTCCATTGATTAACTCTGTAAAAAGCACAATATCTCATTTTCCCTTGATGATCTGAAGGCCTGTTACGCTGTTAAAACCAACAGTCCTGGCCGTAAAAGTTTTAAGGTCAGGGCTTCTACTACTCCTCTCTTGAGCAACATGGACAGCGGCCATAACAAAGGCTGGGCTGCTAGGTACATGTTTGTCAAGACCAATTCTGTGGGTCCTGACCTGGTGTATTTAAATTACCAAGCTTGTGTTGCTGGTGAGTTTCTTTCTTTCGTCCTGCATGTTTTACTTATTAGTAAAAAATGAAATGAAATTATAAAAAGTCATACCTCTCATGTGTGTAGTTGATGATTGGGTTACTGAGACTGAGTATCCCACTGCCAATATTTCTTCTTTCCTTGCTATTCCTCCTTTGGAGAGGTCTTGGCCTCTCTGTTGTGAAGTTGGTCACCTTCCTCGCTGCTTGAAGGCTGACGGTGCTACCAGGGCGGCTAAACCTTCTGGGACTGTTAGTGCTACTACCTCAGGCAGTAAGTCCATCTTAGTTTATCTTTCCTTTTTACCTTGGCTTCCTGATAATGTTTGGTTTATATTGCTAATATAGTATTTCGTGTTGTAGCCACAAGGTCATCTACTCGTCTTGCCAGGTTCGGTATGGCTGACCTTTCAGCCAGGCTGGCCAAGATCAAGGAGGAAGGTTCCCAGGGAAGTGGGGATGCTGAACCTGTTATTGATTTGACTGAACAGTCCGATGCTGACATTTCTACCCCGGTCAGAAGGTGAAAGCCAGGGCGGACAATATGGAGGCTGCTAGGGTGAAGATCAGGGATTACGCTGCTTTTAGATCAGATGTCATGCTCACCCTTGACCTTGTTGAGACTGCTACTCAGGGCGGTTGCTTGATGGATCATTCATCACCTTTTGGCGGTGTGCTTTGGTCGCTGTAAGGGAGGTAGGCTGGAATAATTTTTATGTGTGTTTTGTTTGGGTAGTTTTTATTATTGGGGTATGTTACTCATACTTTTCTTCCTGTTTTCGGTCAGGATGCTGCGACTTGTCTCCACAACGCCTATCAGACTACTTCTTTGGTGGCCAGGATTGAGCTGATGAGATCAGATTATGATAGGCTGAAGTCTGAGCTGGATTTTGCACGAGCTGACATGGCTGCTAAGGCTGCTTGACTTGGTGAGGGTGCAGGCTGAGAGGGATGCTGCTAAGACTGAGGCCGTTTCGAATAAGCGGCTTTTGCAGGAAGCGTTGGACAGAAATGAGGAGCTCACCCAAGAGAGGGATGACTTGGAGTTTAAGCTAGATGATGCTTCCCTTTACTTCTATATTAAGGGGAGGGCTGCTGCTATGTTAGAGCCTGTCGAGGCCAGGGCTAAGTGGAACCCTGAGGCTGAGATGGCTTTTGCTGCTTCAAAGTATCCTGACCTGCATAACATGGAAAATGAACAGGAGGTCGACTCTCCAGGGGAGCAGGATGTTGATGCTGATCCGGCTAAGAGTAAGGAGCAGGATGTTGATGCTGGTACTGTTTCTAAGGAGAAGCAGTAATTTTATTTTTTAATTGGTATTTGACCTATCCAGGGGGGGATGTCCCTGGACAAACAATTTTTCTTTTTTTTGTCCTTGTCTTGGTCAGGGAGACTATCCCTGGCCTTTATGAATATTTTGGTGCCTTTGCCCCAAGGGGTAAGGGCTTTATTAATGTAGGCATGGTGGCCTTTTTTGGCTGATTTTGCTTTTGACTTTGTTTGAATTTGTGAGTTTCATCCTGTTGGGCCTGTTAAACATTTTGTTTGAATAACCTGCACATCATTTTTGTTCTATTTTGTTATTCATGAGTAATTCAACCAAGTATAGTTTTTTGCTATAGTGGTTGAAGGGGTGGGAAAACCGGCCTGTCAGAAGGGTATATGTCCCCTGCCTAGCTGGAGGGCTTGGTATTCGGCCTGTCAGGAGGGCATTTAGACTAAGTGTTTGGGAGAGAACACCCTTGCACCTGTCTTGCTGCGTCCAGTCGGTTGTAATCCGTGGCAGTAAACCTAGTCAGGTCAGGCAATTATTTCATGCCTTATTGGTCCTAACATTTACTGTATCTGGTGGTGGTTACCAACTCGTCAGGCACAGTCAAGTGCATAATTTTTGTTTCAGAAATATATAGTAGAGTAGCCCTCAATCCTGAATATTTATGCATATAACTATTTATCATGTATAATTGTTCATGATTCAAGAAGTAAATAAGTAGGTTGGTTGAACAGATATAAATTGCAGACAAGGCATGTAAAACATGTAGTTCATCAGGTTGCACGTCAGGTTGAGTAGTGATTGAATTTATACCTGATTGTAGCCTGATTTGATCTTTACATATGGAATAATTTTAAATGAGTTACATTCCAGGATCTCAGGATCATTTTCCCTTCTAGAGTTTGGAGCCTGTATGCTCCTTGTCCAACAATTGAATCAATTAAGTAAGGGCCTTCCCATGTGGGAGCCAGTTTGCCTGCTGATTTTTCTTTCTTATTTGGAAATACCTTGCGTAGGACAAGGTCTCCTTCTTTAAAGACTCTGATCCTGACGTTTTTGTTGTAAGTCTTGGCGACTGCTTGTTGATATGATGCCATCCTGATTTTGGTAGCGTCTCTTAGCTCTTCTGCTAGAACTAAGTTATCTTGCATTAGGTCTCTATTCGCCTCAATATTGTCCAGGCTGTATCTGGATGTTGGTACTCGTACTTCCGCAGGAATGACAGCTTCTTCACCCCGTACACCAGGAGTAAGGTGTTTGGCATGTTGCGCTTTTGGAGTTGTCATTCTGCCGCCCATAGTACTAATGGAAGTTCTTGACCCATCTGCCTCGTCTTCTTTTTAGCTTCTTTTTTAGGCAGCTTATGACTACCTTATTGCTTGATTCGGCCTGGCCATTGGCTTTTGGGTATCCAGGGGTTGATGTTACCAGGTTGATATTCCATTCTTGGAAAAATGCTTGGGTCCTTTTCCCCACAAATTGAGTTCCATTATCACATACTATTTCTGATGGGACTCCATATCTGCAAATGATGTTTGTCCTGATGAAGGATATTACTTCTTTTTCAGTTACTTGCCTGAAAGAGTCAGCCTCAATCCATTTGGAGAAGTAATCACTCATAGCCAACATGAATACTTTTTATCCTGGAGCTACGGGCAGTTTTCCCACAATATCCATGCCCCATTTTATGAACGGCCAGGGTGCGGAAATTGAATGGAGGAGTTCAGATGGCTAATGTATGATTGGTGCATGAATTTGACAGGCTTCGCATTTTGAACAGTATTCTAGGCAGTCAGCCCTCAGTGTAGGCCAGTAGTAGCCTGTCCTGAGAATTTTACTTGCCAGGCTCTTTCCGCCTTCGTGGTTGCCACAATGTCCATCCTGTATTTCTTGAAGTACTAGTTTGGCTTCGTCAGGCTGCAAGCATCTCAGGTAGGGTCCAGCATGCGATCTCTTGAACAAAGTGTTATTGATGATAACATAAGTTGAAGCTCTAATTTTAAAGGCCATTGCCTCATGTCTACCCTAAGGAAGTATTCCTCGGAGAATCCAATCATAATAGGGTTTAGTCCAAGAGTTATTAACCTGATTGACAGGATTGACTTGTTCAGGTCTGCTGATGGCTGGCTCTAATAAATGCACAATTGGTATTTTGTCGAAAACAGTGGGGGTAAAGTTCGAACCTAGGCTGGCCAGAGCATCAGCCTGGTGTTAGAAATCATTATCTCATTAATTTACATATTCATATATGTGACAATTATTTAGTCATAATATAAATACAAATCTTATGCATGCAAACATAAATAGAAGTAAGAGAAGAAATCGTCAATCTTACTTAGGGATTTCGGATTAAAGGGCACCAACAAGATCTCCTTCTTGTTAGTTCTTGAGCATTCCAAATAATGGATGAACAAAGATTCAAGTATAGAATCTCTCCCAAAAGTGAATACGCAAGGAAACCTCTCAATAACAAATATTATTATGATCTAGTAATAATAAAAGTCTAACTTAAAATTTGATACAAAAATAATTTGTATTGCTCTTGAATATTTCGGTCAAGAGGAATGATTTATGAGGTTTTTACTTCTCTAAGTTTCTCCAAATTGTGGAGAGAATATTTTTCTTACACTAGGAAAAATAATAGGTAAAGATAGAATGAGTCATAGAGGAAAAACTCTCTATGTTTTTCTATTGAAAACCGGTGGGGAGGGGTCACAAATACCCAATGCATGAGCTTGTGTTCTTATCAAGATCAACTAGGCATACAAGGCTATATTAGGTGGTAATTATTATGTTTTCCACTTAAAATAAAAACACAATATAAACCTAAAACACCCCCTTTTTTCCGGCACACTTTATAAAATGGTAGTCCATTTTATTTTGTCATTTGTCAATTGTGACAAATGTGACATGTTACTTGACATGTGAAATTGTAATGTATTTTTAACATATTAAAAATCAACATACTCATAAAATATGTCATATACGAAATCGACTCGTAATTACTTGTGCCAAAACGGTTTATCAAATTATAAATTACAACGTCTTGTATTTATAATAAATTATTCATTCAATTATAATTGTTTCGTAAACAATAATTTTATCCAAGTAATAAAACAATTCGATTACTTAAACCGTATCTAATATAATCAAATTACAATAAGACACGTTAACTTTACTCACAAAATCATCCGTCAATTTTAAGCAATTTAATTAACTCGTATCGGCGTACGATTAATTAAATAATCAATTAAGAGTATTTCCCTATAGGTATGACCTAAGGGGATCAACTGATCACCACCGTCGCACGACAGTAATGTCAAACTCTAGTCAGCCAATCATTACCGATATGTGTGGACCAGTTGACTGTAAAATGTTACATCCCACATGTATTCTTAAAAATGAGATTTAAACATGTGATCATTATGATCGACAGTTGTGATCGCATTATTGTCGGAGGACACTTATTACAACAATCTCCCACTTGTCCTCGACAAGTGTGCGTCACCAATTCTCTTGTCCTATTACTATCTCCCACTCAATGCAAGGTGTCTTTCAGGTCGTACTTGTTTGTGATCATATCGAGAGTGGTTTCCTCGATCTGGAGAATAACTGATTTGACCGGAATAATCTACCATAGATACCTTCCGAGCGTGGCCACGCATTTCCAGTTCATTGCTCCTCGAGTGGCCCTGAGATATTGTTTTAACCCTGACAAGGGGGTGGACAATTCCTATCGCACTTATTCCCTTCGACTAGCCACAGCCATCATAAACTAAAATATGCCCATTTGACCCCATTTACGAAGGTCGTAGTAACACAAATCAAAGTTAATCTGAAACTGTGCCACCTTAGGGGAACAGTCTTTAGTCAAAAGAATTGACTCATTAGAATACTATAGTAGCTCTCGCCACGACCAGGCTATATAAATTTGCCAGAACTCTATAAGCGGTCATAAGGCCCGATAAAGTGTTCCTAACTTGAACAAATCGCTATGTGATCGACTAGTCATCTCATATGACTCTATGGCACTTGAACTTGCCATCAATCGCATCACACTCTAGTCACTTCGAGACATCACCTCATATAAGTGACTATCAGCGAATACCATTTTAATCCGGGTTCACTTTAACGGGGTTCAATATTGTCTCTACAACCCGTTTGGATATAACAAAGTATAAAAGGAGTTTT
This sequence comes from Silene latifolia, assembly GCF_048544455.1. Taxonomy (NCBI): domain Eukaryota; kingdom Viridiplantae; phylum Streptophyta; class Magnoliopsida; order Caryophyllales; family Caryophyllaceae; genus Silene; species Silene latifolia. The sequence continues at coordinate 51,514,922 of NC_133529.1, read as the reverse complement.
CAGATTTAAAAACTCGAACGATAAATGTGATTATTATATGAGTAGTCAATACTTGATTACTACTTCATATTCTATAATCCAGTTTGATCTTGAATGTAGTTGTTCATCTCAATTCAATTGAAATGACATGACTCATCATGTTAAGCCTATGAGAAGGCTTTGGTTAGTAGGTTTTATCAACTTCTTGTACCTTACTCAAACTTATTACATACTCGTTTTCCTTTGTAATGTATACATTTGCATTACAAAACTTCCTGAGTACGTATCGAGATCCAATCAAGACATAGGCCTTCTAGCCTTAGAATAGCTCCCACTGTTTTCACAGTGTGCGGGACTCATCCTTCTTGCACATCTCATGATTGCAAGTGTACTCAATTTCCTGTTGTAAATATTTCTCATTGTTCTTTATTGCCTAGAACGATTCTATAAAATCTATTTCTTAAATAACATAGCCACAATGGTATCTTAACCATCTTAATGTGTTTTGATTATAGTTTTGTTGGAAACCATGCGCAATCTCAATTGTCAATTGTCATTTGTGTAGCACCCTTACACAGAATTGCATCAAAACACTTAACTTTACACCCTTAATGCTTCCACAAGCACTTAAAAATAATCTATATGGCTACTTGGTAACTATTACTTAAATTCGATTTGAAACAATTCATCATACTCAAAGTATATGAAGTGTTATACATAATTTCCTATTTAATCGATCCGGCAGCGGAAGCAATAGAAATAAATCAAATATGTTCAACTCGATTGAACTAGTCATGAATCTTATCAACATAAGACTTCTAATTTGACGCTAATATCATGTGGATTTATCTCCATAAATCCGGATATTAAGATGTATTATAATACTCCAAAAGTCTTAAATCATTCCCAATGATCAATATGTCATCCATATATCAGACTAATTAAAATTTCCATAACTCTCACTAAACTTCATGTATAAACATAACTTCTCAACTTATTGAGAAAAGTTTCATGACATGATCAAAATGTTGATTCCAACTCATTGATGTCCTACTTAAGACTCTCTCTTAAGTTTCACATTATCTTAGGATGACAAGAATCTACAAAACTCAAGACATGTATTGAATACATTCCTTCTAATTGAAGAAGTGGGTTTTAGATTCACTCGCTATATGTATATCATCATAATGAAACACAATCCCTAAGAAGATCCAAATAGACTTAAGCATTTCAACTAGTGCAAAACCCTTTGCTACCAATCAAGCTTTGATATCTAACAAATCACTTGGAATTTATTTCGGATTTTCATGGCACTAAGCCTTGTATTGAGTTGTGACTTAAACACTCTCATGTAAGTCATATGTTCATTACTTTCCAGAAGTAATCAACTTGAATCAAACAATTTCTTCGTAAGTTAAAAGCTCTTTAGTTTCTAAAAGTAACACTAATTCATCATCTTCAACAAGTGATGACTTTAACCTCCTAGGTTTTGAAGAAACAATATCTTACACAAAACGTCTCATGTAGCCAAGAAAGACCAGTTTCTCGCGACATAACATTCTTTGTGGCTCTTGAATAATTTCTCCCACTCTGTCTTCTAGAAATAAACTTGTATTTTTAAAAGACAGCTTCACGAGCCACAAACCCGTTGTACTCGTGATTATAATAAGGAAAAATGAGCATTTGTTTCTTTTGAAAACTTACAAACATGGTACCCTACCATTTCATGTCTCATATGATTCGTTTTAGATTTAGTGGAAAAAAAAATAATTTAGACAAAATGATAAAATCCCCAAAAGGATCAAGTAACTCAAAGTAACTTGATTGAAGTCCAAACCATATCGAATAGCGTTTGATTTCTTTATCCAACCACACATTATCCCATAATGCGTGCTAAGAGAGATTAATTTGTGATACTATATCACATTTCCTTTGGCTTATATCAAAGTCTTCACTTTGATAATCCCATCACGACTAAATCGTGATTCTTTGAACTCTTTGAACTTCTTCAAAGATTTCTCTATTTACCTTATTAAGTGAACATATTAGCGTCAACTTAAATCGTTGGTAAAATAAAATGATCAACCTATTTTGGATCAATTATTTACAACCTCGATCTCCTTTTCAACCAAAAGGCACGAGACATCTTGCTTTGAATACAAGATACGCATATACCATAAGATTAACATCATTGTTTCAAGAGTACTCGATAACTCTTTGCGTTTATCATTCCAGAATTTAAGGTTTAATCTTGGGTTACCAATTTGAGTCTTACATCATCTACATGATGTGTCATTCTAGTTTGGTTTAGAATATAATCACCTTGATAATGGGCTAGCCATACATCAAATCATAGTGTACAGGGTCACAAAAGTGAAACCTCTTTTGTATCTTAACAAGTTTATATTCTTATTTAGAGTTTATGCACTTCATAGTCACAATTAAGTACAACTCTAAACTCAAAAACTAGATTGAGTTCACAATGACTCTATCTCTCAACATCATTGTTGCTAGTCGTCATATTCTAATCATCCTATGTATCAAATACAATGATGAAAACCTCCACTGGTTTCTAATATTGACGAAGTAGTACTAGCAAAATTTATGTTAATCAAATAAACATTTAAAGAAGAAGGTCCCATTAGATGTCCCACAACTAACTTGTTGATTCTTCAATAATTTGGAGTAGTTTCCTTTGTAGCGTCCAACAATTTAGACAATGGAAACTTTATCGGTCGGGATTGGTAGGTTTAGTATTGTTATTCTCAATAACGTTACTTTTAACATTACCTTGTATCAATTCCATTCTAATTTTACTTCTTAGAACCTTATCCTTTTCTTAAAGGTTTAAGATAATGCTCCCACTCATTTCAATGAGTCTTTGCTTAGAGAAGCAAAATTTAATTTCATGAAGACTACTCTTCATTCGTTCGTTTAGTCTTAAAACTTTCATTGAAGTGGTTGCGGTATTTTGGTCAATTTTGATTTCCAACAAATCTAGTTACCAAAATGATTTAACGTTTCAAAGTACTTAACTCAATTAAGCATATGAGAAACAATTGTAACTAGATATGTTAGTCGAGAATCAAAAACCCTTTTGATCACAAGTAACTTCCATCTATACTCTTCACAAGAGATCCTTACAATGGATAATTCGAGGTTTTAGAAGAAAAATTCATATTTGTCTTTAGTTACGATATTTTAATGGAGATTTGAATAAAAAATCGAAATGATATCGTATATGAATTGTGGTAAAGAAATAGAACAATATAATAACGGAATAGTGGAAAACTTAATATTTATCGTTTTATTAATACTGGTAAATGACAAGTAAAGCATTTACATAGTGACCTCTACCCAACTATGATAAATGATTCCAAGATCCAAATTCATATTAACTTGGGCACGGTGTGGCCGATGAATCCCTTATCAATATAACTCGGTGGATTAACTATTTAATCGATTCTACTTTTAGAACTCTTGGTCGATAAAATTACATTAACATTTATCTTTAGCCCGTAACACATGCGACTACGGTCACGAATACTTCCGTTGAGCTCAATCCAAATTTCGAATAAATGTGTCCATGATCCAAACGCACATTAAGTTGGGCACGATGTGGCCGATGAAACCCTCATCAATATGAATTCGGTGGATAGACATTTATCACCCACTTCCCCTACGTAACAAGGTTTGTACCCCGGTGTGGCCGAGTGCAATCCCTCACGAAATAGGTTTTCATGGTTTCTAGTTTTTGGTAAGGCTAAGTCTCAATTGTTCGTTTTAGCGAGAGGTCATGTCAATTTATTATCTATCACGTTTTAAGTAAACTAGCGGTGAACTACGATAATTGTAATTGACACGGTCGATAAACTCGATTAAAAAGATAATGCATGTTTTAGTTATGGCGATTTAGCGATGCATGCAACATATAAATAAAATGCAAAGCATAAATAAATCCTAGTATGGCCTTCCTAAAAAAGTAAATCTAATAAACTATTACAAATTCGGAAACCAACTCCTTTGGTCCCTTGAACTTCGGTCTTGGCACGCATTTCAAGGCAACACTTTCTTTAATGGATCGCCTTCTCAAGTGGCACCGTCTTCAAGGAACTCCGGAATAAATAAATTACATAACAAATTACATAATTTCCTATTATTCATTTGTAATTAAAATAAAAATAAATCTATTAAATTACAAAACGGTGATACGAGATCACAATAAATTACAACCGAATCGATATTCTCATACATTTCGGGTAATATCAATTAAAAACTAAGGCCATACTAAGTAAAATTACATAATTCAAAAATTACATAAAATTAAAATATGATAATAATAAATAAAATACAGCATTATAATATGTATGAACATGCCAAATTTTATGCTAAATCGCCTTTAAGGAGCCAATATCGTATATTAATCGGTTTTTACGGATTTGCGTGATTTAACCTTTTATAATCACAATAATTATATAAATTCATATTTATGTACAAGTTAATTATCGTAACCAACTTAGGACTCAAAATTAGTCTCCACTAACATATTGACAATAATTAACTTATATTTCTTAATATTGTTCATAAATGGACTCAAAAATACAATAATATGTCATAAACTTCAAATAAATCATAAAAACTTCAAATAAATTCAAAATTTTAAATTTAAACTCATGAAAATTCTGGAAAAATACCATGACACTCATAATGCTAAAAAACATAGGTTAAAATTTCGAAATTTATTGAGAAAAACAATGTTGCGGTTTATCGGATTTATCAATTATTACCATAAAAATATGAGAAAAATTATTTTTATTAACTTTTCACTTTTAGATCTGAAATATATGATAAAATGCAACATGTGACGTTTTTCCTTAGTCATGAAGTATGTTTTAGCAATTTTCACTAATTAAAGTCATTATTTAGGTTATTTTTCATCAAAAATTCATAAATCATGTATAAAGACTTCATTATAGCTAAATATTTTACACACATCTTGTAAAATGGCATGTGACAACATACTAAATTTCCATGACCATATTCGAAATATTACTCATATTAACCTATTTTTCCATTTAAATACGATTTTAACTTGAAAAATCCATATTTCGTGCATAACAACACATTTTATTATGAAACTTTACAGGTCATCAATAGATAATATATGTGAAAACATATCCAAAAATCACTTGAAAAATCGAAGTTTAGATATTTTTAGTCCAAAAATGACATTTCTATCATAAAAATCACATTTTAATGCCATTATTATATAAAATGAACAATAAAAATCCATAAATAAACCAAAATATCCTAAAAACATTTTAGGACCAGAAACTTTAACATGCATAATTGATTTCGTGATATATCATAATAAACACAATTTATAAGTTTTGTCTGCCCTGAGGAAGTATTCCTCGGAGAAACCAATCATAATAGGGTTTAGTCCAAGAGTTATTAACCTGATTGACAAGATTGACTTGTTCAGGTCTGCTGATGGCTAACTCTAATAAATGCACAATTGGTATTTTGTCGAAAACAGTGGGGGTAAAGTTCGAACCTAGGCTGGCCAGAGCATCAGCCTGGTGTTAGAAATCATTATCTCATTAATTTACATATTCATATATGTGACAATTATTTAGTCATAAAATAAATACAAATCTTATGCATGCAAACATAAATAGAAGTAAGAGAAGAAATCGTCAATCTTACTTAGAGATTTCCGATTAAAGGGCACCAACAAGATCTCCTTCTTGTTAGTTCTTAAGCATTCCAAATAATGGATGAACAAAGATTCAAGTATAGAATCTCTCCCAAAAGTGAATACCCAAGGAAACCTCTCAATAACAAATATTATTATGATCTAGTAATAATAAAAGTCTAACTTAAAATTTGATACAAAAATAATTTGTATTGCTCTTGAATATTTCGGTCAAGAGGAATGATTTATGAGGTTTTTACTTCTCTAAGTTTCTCCAAATTGTGGAGAGAATATTTTTCTTACACTAGGAAAAATAATAGGTAAAGATAGAATGAATCATAGAGGAAAAACTCTCTATGTTTTTCTATTGAAAACCGGTGGGGAGGGGTCACAAATACCCAATGCATGAGCTTGTGTTCTTATCAAGATCAACTAGGCATACAAGGCTATATTAGGTGGTAATTATTATGTTTTCCACTTAAAATAAAAACACAATATGAACCTAATACACCCCCTTTTTTCCGGCACACTTTATAAAATGGTAGTCAATTTTATTTTGTCATTTGTCAATTGTGACAAATGTGACATGTTACTTGACATGTGAAATTGTAATGTATTTTTAACATATTAAAAATCAACATACTCATAAAATATGTCATATACAAAATTGACTCGTAATTCGTAATTACTTGTGCCAAAACGGTTTATCAAATTATAAATTACAACGTCTTGTATTTATAATAAATTATTCATTCAATTAAAATTGTTTCGTAAACAATAATTTTATCCAAGTAATAAAACAATTCGATTACTTAGACCGTATCTAATATAATCAAATTACAATAAGACACGTTAACTTTACTCACAAAATCATCCGTCAATTTTAAGCAATTTAATTAACTCGTATCGGCATACGATTAATTAAATAATCAATTAAGAGTATTTCCCTATAGGTATGACCTAAGGGGATCAACTCGATCACCACCGTCCGCACGACAAGTAATGTCAAACTCTAGTCACCAATCATTACCGATATGTGTGGACCAGTTGACTGTAAAATGTTACATCCCACATGTATTCTTAAAAATGAGATTTAAACATGTGATCATTATGATCGACAGTTGTGATCGCATTATTGTCGGAGGACACTTATTCCAACACCTGGGTGTTCAGATCTCTTGATATTTGATCTATGTCAAATAAAGCAAATTTAGCGGTAAGGTTTTTTGCATATTCTAAAGACGAAATCATTTTTGCATCCTTAGCCGTATAAATTCCCTTTATTTGATTAGCAATTAGGAGTGAATCAGTTTTTACCTTTAGGTTTTGAACACCGAGGTCTAGACATACCTTTAAGCCTGCTATCAAGGCTTCATATTCTGCTTCGTTTTTCGTAGCTTTGAACTCACAGCTTACACCCTGTGCTATCATATCTCCCTGTGGTGATTTGAGTACTAGTCCTAACCACTGTCCCCACAGCGTTGGATGCCCCATCTATGAATAGGGTCCATTCTTGGTCCGGGGTTTTATTTTCTAGTTGGTTGACCTCTTTTATCGGTATGGTTCCAGGTTAGGGCTAAAGTCACCACAAAGTCCGCTAGGGCCTGCGATTTAATCGCCCCAGGGTTCAAAGGTGATGTCGTATGTGCTAATCAGACTTGACCATTTGGCCATCCCGCCTGAAAGTTCAAAGCTTACGTGGACAGATTTTATGGGTAAATTAGTCCTGACTATAATGGGGTGACTTTCAAAATAAGGTCGCAGTTTAGTACATGACATAATTAAAGCTACGACATTTTTTTCAAGCAATCCATACCTCAACTCAGCATCTAGCAGACTTTTACTTACATAGTAGACTGGATGTTACTGACCATCCTGTTCTTTCACTAGGACTGCGCTGACTGCTGTGTCGGTGACGGACAGGTATACTGACAAAGGTTCCCCCTTTTCTGGCTTAGCCAGTAAGGGTGGAGATGATAAGTAGGATTTTAGATCCTGAAAAGCTGTTTCATGTCCATCCGTCCATTGGAACTGTTTATTCTTCTTGAGGAGGTTATAGAATGTTTTGTATCTCTCGGAGGATCTTGATATGAAACGATTCAGGGCAGCTACCCGACCTATCAATTTCTGGATATCCTTGACAGACTTGGGTGACTGCAACTCCAGGATAGCCTTTATCTGTTCAGGGCTGGCTTCGATCTATGCCCCTTTTTGTGACCATATATCCAAGGAATTTGCCTGCAGAGACTCCAAAGTGGCATTTTGCAGGGTTTAGCTTCATGTTGTATTTTTCCAATATTTCGAACGCTATTTCAAAATGTTTCACATGATCTTCTGCATTTTTGGATTTCACCACCATGTCGTCTATGTACACTTCCATGATGTCACCTATTTGGTCTTTAAACATCATGTTGACCAGGCGTTGGTACGTTGCCCCTGCATTCTTCAGGCCGAAAGGCATAGTAGTGTAACAGTATATGCCTCGGTCTGTAATGAATGTAGTACTCTCCTGGTCAGCAGGGTGCATCTTTATTTGATTAAATCAACTGGAATCATCCATGAATGTCAGCATCTCGTGGCCTTCTGTAACATCTACCATGGCATCAATATGTGGCAAAGGAAATGGATCTTTAGGACAGGCTTTGTTCAGGTCAGTTTAGTTTACACAGACTCTCCACTTTCCATTCTTTTTCTGCACAACAACTATGTTAGCGAGTCACTCAGGGTATATTACTTCCTTGATCATTCCCGTATCCAAGAGTTTTTCTACTTCCTCGTTAATAATGGTATTTCTTTCAAATTTTAAATTTCCGCCTTTTCTCATTGCATGACAGGCTTAAAAGATGGGTCAACATTGATTTTATGCGTAATTATATCAGAGCTAATTCCAGTCATATCAAAATGTGACCAAGCAAACCAAGATGATTTATTTTTAAGGAACTTTACCATTCGGGCGACAATCTCCGTGCGTCGGATCCTACTAGAACATACCGTCGGGTACTCATGGTCTAGGATTACCCGATCTGTTTCCATTCGGGAGGTGCCACATAAGTGCTCCTGACGGGGTACTATAATTGTTATGCAAGGGACTTACCCCTTGGAAGGCTTCAAGGTCAGCGTGTAGCATTCTGGGCTATCTTGTGATCCCCTTTGATTGTGGCTATGCCCCGATCCGTTGGTATCTTGATACACTGGTGATAGGTTGACGGTACGGCCTTGACATTATGAATCCAGGGCCTGCCCAAGATCGCGTTGTAGGATGACAGGCAGTCAAGGACTCCAAATTTCTCATAAGATGAGACTCCTTCCACGTAGGTTGGAAGGTGGATTTCTCCTAGGGTGCTTCTGGTTTCGCCACTGAATCCTACTAGGACACTGGATTTTTTGGTGATTTGGTCATTGTTAATCTTCATGGCTTTTAGTACGTCAAGCATGATCAGGTTCACTGAGCTGCCTCCGTCTACCAGGATCCTTCTTACTGTGGCGGTTCCAATCTCCATAGAAATTACCAGGCCATCATGATGGACATTAGGGATGCCCACCAAGTCACAATCATTGAAAGTGATTGTTGGGATATGATCTGGCTTGCAGGGTGATACAGTCCTTGGCGTCCTGGCTATATTCTTTCTTCTTGAACTTGTCGGCCGCAAATCTCGATCCGCCGATATGAATTTTACTTCATAAATTGGTGGTGGTGGAGGGAGACTACGATCCTGCTTATGCTCCTGATTCTCTTTCCCCTGGTTTGCATTCCTGCCTTTTGTCTTGATCAGGTCTTTCAAGTATCCAGATTTTAGCAGGTAGGTCACTTCCTTCCTCAGGGTGAAACAATCATCCTTGGTGTGTCCAATATCCATGTGAAATTCGGACCATTTAGAATTGTCCCTCCTGGGGTTGGGATTTTCTGACTTCCTGGGCCATCTGACAGCTGATCCCATGTTGTCAAGTCTCTGGATTAATCCTGCAATATCAACACTGATGTTATGTTCGGAAATAGGTGGATAAACTTTAACCTTACCTTGATACTCATGAGCCAGGTTAACTTCTGACTGATCTGGCCTGGAATATGGAGTAGGCCTATAGGTGTTTCCTTTGTTGCTCTTCCTATTATTCCTTTCATGATCCTCTGGTCTACTGGGTGATCCAAGTTTATAGCTTTTATCTTCCTCTAGCTTGATGAAGGCAAGAGTCTTGGCCTGAACATCCTCGAAGGTGTGGCAGGGATACTTAGTGAGCTCGCTGTATAAGTCAATATATGGTAGTAACCCCTGCCTGAATGCCTCCACTGCTGTTCCAACGTCACACCTAGGTATGGATACTTTATCCTTGTTGAATCTTGCGAGGAATGTCCTGAGAGTTTCATCAGGCTTCTGTGTAACTCGGTAAAGGTCACTGGATCGTTTCTCCAACTCCCTGCTACTTGCGAACTGCTGGTTGAAACTATTGATCAGGTTGGCGAAGGAATAGATACTCCCAGTTGGCAGGTTGATGTACTATTGCAGGGCAGGACCAGTCAAGGTTGTTCCAAATCCCTTACACATGCACACTTGTCTGAATTCGCTGGGGATGGATGCAGCCAACATTTTTTGTTTGAAAAGAGCCACGTGATTTTGTGGATCCGTGGTTCCATCATAGACCCTCATGGATGGAATTGTGAACTTCTTTGGTAGGTCTACTTTTGTTATTTCGTCTATGAAAGGCGAATCAGCATAGCTGTCAGGGGCAGCTTCTTCCATTCTGGCAGGTACTCCAAGTATCTTATCGAATTTTTCATTGAGTTTCTTGATCTCCTAAACCACTGCCATCATGATGGCTGCTGCAGATTCATCAGGTTTCTCCTTGTCATTCTTTGGTTCACCATCATCATTAACATCAACAGATTTAGAAACACTTGGGCTCCCAAAACTGGAAAAATCGATATTTTTGATGATTGATGCAAATGGGGTACCTGGTTGGAATCTAGAGCCTGCCCCTTGAGTTTTTTCTAATTTTTGTTTCAGGGCTGACTCGGATTTTCTTAGTTGCAGGATTTCTGCTTCAGTTTGGGCTACTTTTTCTTTCAGGCTTTCCAACTCAGCGATTTGTTAGAGAGCTACGTTCAATTGTTCTTCAATGGTAGGCTGGGCCATTTTTGTAGGATTTTTGAATTTTTGTAGGATAAGAAAAAAGGATTTAAAGAGTGAGATGCCCCCACGGTGGGCGCCAATTATTTTGTGTGGATTTTGCGTAAGGCGAAATCAGGTCAGGGTAGAGTTGTGTAAGGTTAACTAGCTCTAGATGGTCTATTGGTCAGGTCGTCGGGGTCAAATATAAAGCTGTAAATATAATAACAATAACAATAATGAGACAAAGAATTTTGTACGTGGAAAACCCTTGAATGGGAAAAAACCACGGGCACCAAGCCAGGAGAGGATTTCACTATGTAATTGCGAGAATTGAGCATATGATAATGACAATGTCTAATATCTTTCTAACTATATGCGGACGTATGGTTTTTCTAGTGTAAAGATGAGATGATCCCAATGTCTTCAAAAGTGTTCCTTATATAAGCTCTAATCTTGAATGGCTGCCTGATACTGTATTGAATGCGGATTATTCTCCATTATTGCCTGTATTAATTGCTAATATTCCTCCCTTAATTACTGCATTTACTGCGAGATCTTCTCACTCAATGCTGCGTATATAATCCTTTTATAATACGCGTTTATGGTCTAATATCGTCCTGATATTTTGACCGTTGTCCTCTCCGTGGCCTGGCGCCTGTCTTCATGTGTCCTGATTGCCTGACATCCTGATAGCCTGGCAGTCAGGTTTGGATGAGATATTGATCAGGGAGGTCTGCGGATTTCCAGGCCTAACAAACCCATTTGGATGTGACAAAGTAATGTTAAAATTTAAAAGACAAATGCGATTGTCATATATGAGAAATTAAAATAACATTTTATTTCATATTAAATAATCTAGTAAAAATTTGGCATACGTTTAAGGCCCATGGAAACAATATGTCCATCGTGTTTAGCCTACGATAAAGGCATGGTAAGAGGATCAGCCAAGTTATCATCTGTCCCAACCTTACAAATTGCAATTTCCTTTCTTTCAATAAAATCTCTGATAATATGAAATTTTCTGAGTACATGTCTAGATCTATTACTAGACTTGGGCTCTCTAGCTTGGAAGATCGTCCCATTGTTGTCACAATAGAGAGTAATGGGATCCTTAGCGGTAGGAACTACCTTTAGCCCTTCGATGAATTGCCTAATCCACACGGCTTCCTTAGCAGATTTTGATGCTGCAACGTACTCAGCCACCGTAGTAGAATCCGCAATCACAGCTTCCTTGAAGCTTCTCCAGCTTACAGCACCACCATTGAGCATGAAAACATACCCACCTTGGAATTTCATTACATCTCTATCTGTTTGAAAGCTCGAGTCTGTGTATCCCTTAACATATAGCTCGGAGTCTCCTCCAAACACTAAGATAGAATCCTTAGTCCTTCGTAAGTACTTAAGGATGTTCTTAACAGCTATCCATTGACTCTCACCTGGATTATCTTGATATCTTCTTGTCATGCTTAAAGCACCGAGACATCTGGACGAGTGCATATCATGGCATATATGATTGATCCAACAGCGGAAGCATAGGGAATCAACTTCATGCGTTCAACATCTTCGGGTTCGGTGGGTGATTGAGACTTGCTCAAAAATATCCCACTACCCATGGGAATTAAGCCTCTCTTAGACTGATCCATGTTGAAGCGTCGAAGAACCTTGTCAATATAAGATTCTTGACTTAATGCCAATATCCTTATGGGTCTATCTCTATAGATCCGGATACCTAATATGCGTTGTGCTTCTCCTAAATCCTTCATTTGGAAATGATTTCCCAACCACTCCTTGACGGAGGATAACATTGGAATGTCATTTCCAAAAAGTAGTATGTCATCTACATACAATATTAGGAACACAACATTGCTCCCACTGAACTTCATGTATAAACATGGTTCCTCAACACTTCGAGTAAAACCATTTTCTTTTATAACATGATTAAATCAATGGTTCCAACTTCTTGATGCTTGCTTAAGACCATAAATGGATCTCTTAAGCTTGCATACTTTGTCAGGATTTTCAGGATCTACAAATCCTTCAGGTTACATCATATACACCTCCTCATCTAAATGACCATTTAGAAAGGCGGTCTTGACATCCATTTGCCATATTTCATAGTCATGAAACGCGGCGATCGCTAACATTATCCGAATGGATCTCAGCATGGCCACGAGGGCAAAGGTTTTGTCATAGTGACGACCATGAACTTGGGTAAAACCTTTTGCCACTAGCCTAGCTTTGTAGACATCATCATGTCCTTCTATGCCATTCTTTACCTTAAAGATCCATTTGCATTGAAGTGGTCTTGCTCTTTTAGGCTAATCCACCAAGTTCCAAACTTGATTTTCATGCATAAAAATCATTTTGGATTTCATGCCTTCACGCCACAAAGCTGAAATGGGACTAGAGATTCCAGCTTTGTAGGTGGCGGGCTCGTCACTTTCTAGAAGTAACACATCAAGAATCCCATCCTCTTGAATAAGTCCAACATATCTATCAGGATGGCGAGAAACTCGAGCCGACCTCCTTGGTTGAGGAATAACAACAGAATTAGACGACGAAGGAACATCTTCTTGCGCCTCTACTTCGGTTTGTGGCTCTTGAACTTCATGAAGTTCAAAATTTCTCCCACTCTGTCTTTTAGAAATAAACTCATTTTCTAGGAAGACAGCCTCACTAGACACAAACACTTTGTTTTCATGAGGTTTGTAGAAGTAATAGCCTCGGGAGGTATTAGGGTAATCTACAAAGATGCATTTTTCGGATCGTGGGGCTAGCTTGTTGTCGGTCTTTACCTTGACTTAAGCATTACATCCCCAAATATTCATATAGAATATATTAGGAACCCTTCCTTTCCATATCTCATATGGAGTCTTTTCGGTTGCTTTTGTCAGACTATTGTTCAATGATTTGATTGCGGTTTGGATTGCAAATCCCCAAAATGAGTCGGATAACTCGGTTTGACTCATCATAGATCGAACCATATCTAGTAGGGTTCGATTTCTCCTCTCGGCAACACCATTAAGTTGTGGTGTACCGGGTGGAGTGAGTTGTGACACAATGCCACACCCCTTCAAGTGTGAATCAAATTCATTACTAAGATACTCTCCACCACGATCGGATCGCAGTGCCTTTATCTTCTTGTTCAATTGGTTTTCTACTTCATTTTGAAATTCTTTAAATTTCTCAAAGGCCTCACTCTTGTATTTCATTAAGTAGATATGCCCATATCTAGTTAAATCATTGGTGAAAGTAATGAAGTAGTCATAATTACCCCTAGTTGTAACACCCCGTATTTTATTAAGTTGGATAAAATTCTTTTAATTGCTATTTTGAATTTAATTACATCATTTAACGATTTATATATTTATGCTTAGCTAATTAATTAATTTCATCATAATTCGATACGTTAATTTTAATAATCATTAATAAGTTTATTTAAAGTTAGTTCGAGTTTATTGAAATTAGTTCGAGTTTATTTATTTAATAATTTCCGTTTCTTTACGAGTCCTTATGAAAGTTGTTTTAAATAAACCCGAGATGGATTTTGGGAACAAAACCTTCCAATTAGCTATTTTGAGCTTATTTCACTAAATTAGCAATTTTTATTAATATCCGTTAGTTTTGTAAAAATCGCTAATAATTCCGATTCAAGCTGATATCGTATTATTTCCGTTAACTAGCTGAGTTTATTTTATTTTCATTCATTAAATTTATTTATTATTGAGTATGTTTTATCTCGAAAACCTTACTTAAATCGATTTAATTTAACTCGAAACGGTTTTAATAACTATCGAAGTTTCTTAACGACGAAGAAACGTACGTATAATAAATAGCTAGCTAGCTAGCTGCTCCCTCTTTATTCTCACGCATCCCCTTATTTTTCCCCTTTTCTTCTTTGTTCTATCAGAACAAACAACAACAACAAAACCACGCTCAACCTCCATTCCCGTCCCCCATCAAACTCCGATCCCGACTCCGTTTCTTATCCGTTTTCAATGATTTTTGTTCCATAGCGCTCCTCTCATCGTTCTTGTCTTTCCGTTGTAAGTAAAATTCATTTTCGTCATGTATTTTTACAAACCCATTTATATTTTCAGCTTTATTTATGATAAAACGGTTGTATGTACTAAAATAGACGGTCTGGTAGAAGATTAAAAAGGTAACGATAACGGATTACTAGATTTTACTTGTAAAATATGTTTATTTCGAATGCTGGTTAGTCTGTTTTATAATTAAGACGGTGTATAATTATATATAGGGATCATTTGGGATGCTAGCTAGTAAGTGGTATATTTAAGACGGTGTATGCTGACATGTATGGATTGTTTTGGGTGATAATTGGTGTGTTTTATAGTTGAGACGGTGTATACTGACATGTAGGGATTGTTTTGGACTGATTTGGACTCTGTGTTGGGGCGATTTTTGTAGTGTTTAGGGTCTGTTTTTGAGTTGCTTTATACTTGTGGATTTCCTCTCTAAAACCGTTTTAAATGCGGACTTAGTTGGCTCAGCTAGGACTGTTTTTAGGCGCGAGAATGGAGTCTTAAGGGGACGATTGGTACTGTTTTTGGGGGGACGAGAGCCGTCATCGTGGGTTTTCACTTTGCATTTGAGGACTGGAGTTGGGGTCGAACTTAGGCATCTTTTGGGTTCTGTTTTGGACTGATTTTTGGGTCAGGTTATGAAGTAGGGTGAAGGGTGACTATGGGTAGTCGGGTGGTGGTCGTGTCGGACTCCCATTGGCCTAGCTGTGGCCTGGCCGTGGCCTAACTAAGTCACGAGTTTGAGGCCATGTGTAGTTGGTGGTTAGGCCGAGTTTGAGGTTGTCATAATAATTTTAGAGCCGTGTCTATAATTTGTTTTAACGCTAGTTTGGTTTATTTAATTTATAATTAAATTAATTTCCGTCTCATATTTTATATAAAGATAATTCGTTAATATCGTCCTTTCACATAATTATTTTTAGGTGGCTCATATGTGGTTGAAGATGAAGAGTAATTTTGGGTTTTAGAAGCTTTCTCAAGTTATTACTTGTCTCTTTGCTAGCGTAAGGTAACTATTCCGAGTTACTCGACGAATTAATGTCACATTAGTAGTTAATGTGTGCATGTTGTTTGTTAAGTGTTTAGGTGATTGATAATGTGTTACTTTCGTTTTTCACATGATAGAAATTAGAAATAGCATGAGAATAATATTGCGATAAAATTTGTAATTTGGGCCAAAAGCAGGCCAAGACTCGAAATGGGCCGATTGACCGAACGAGTTTGGTCAAACTAGGTTTAAACCAATCGACCTCGATTTGACCGATGACCCATCGCGGGACTCGGGTCGAGGGTTTGTCTTTGAGGTGAGATTGGTTGTTATTGGAAATTTTATGTTATGTCTTGATATTTGTAATTATCATTTCACATGTTGGTTGTTGGATGAATTGGTCCTTATACTTGATCTTGTTGCCTCTTTGCCATTTTAGCTTGTTCTCATGAATTATGAAATTAACGGTTAGCTGGAATTTGGATTATTATTGATATTGTAGATATTGTTGGATTGTCTGCTGAATAGACATTTATATAGCTTTTCACATGATAGAATGTTAGCATTTATGTTGGTAAGTTGGACTCTTTGCCCCTCTTATGGTTAATTGGGTATCCTACTTGTCTTGTGTGGTGTGAGCTAAAGTATTCAAGCTGGGACTAGCTGGGACTAGGTCCTAGGTGAGTATTTCGGCCTTCATCATAGATAGGCCATTATAATCTTTGACGAGTGTATGTTCACTGCTTAATAGCCTCTGTGTTCCTGACTTGGTGGGTTTATATCCAAGTTGGGGCATGACCTCGTTACTTATTTTGAGAGTAAGTGGTCAGCTTAAGTACTAGCCAACCCTTTGGTGGACTCCTTAGGGTACTCACTTTGTTTTAGAAAAATTGTGGGTCTTGGGTGCGGTGGTGTGTATCCGCATGTCTAGGTTTGCGCAGATTTTAGGCTAGGGTTGTGTTGTGTCTTGGCCATGTTTTGATAGAACCTCTGAGCCAAGATACCGGTTCGATTACCTTCCCTACCTCGTGGTATAGACTCGAGTTCTGAGTGACTATTGACGGGACTAAGAACTTATGCCTGTCTTTGATATATTGTCCTTTCTTGTTTGATGATTCTATGAATCATAGAAGGTGAGATGCAAGCCGGCTATGGTTGATAGAGTTTGGATTCCTGGATGTTATGTGTTTCACATGATAGTGTAGTATGAGTCGGTCTAGTATTCACATGCTAGGACTATGTGGTGTTATATTGTTGTTCACATGATAAGCACGATTGTCTAGCATCTATATGCTAAGGCATTGTGTGATTCGTATTCATATTCTTATGTTTACATGTTATATTAATTATGACATTTCGTGGGGGAGAACTCGAGTTACTCCCCACTGACTGTGGCTTTCGTATTTGTATAAAATGCGAATGACAGGTAGGTGATGCATATATGGGGTACATGGACGAGCTAGCGAGCAAAGTAACCTTGGAACCTAGATTGGCTTTATTTTATTGTGACCCTTAAACACTTTTTATGTCACATACATTTTAGGGACATATGTCTCCCTCTTTACATTTGGTTGTATAATTTGCTATTCGCGACTTTAGCGATGGTTAGGCTATGACTCTTCTAGTTAGACCTTGTATGTTTGACACCTTCCAATTTGGATATCTTTATAACAGGTTCAGGTTTTAAAATTACAGGTTTTTACCCAATTGAACCTATTACAAACATATCCATGCAGTTTTATTCTAGAATTACGTGTTTACTTTTCCGCGATAAGTGAGGGTGTCACACTAGTGGTGATAGTCATTGGTCCACATACATCGGTATGTATAAGGCCTAATAATTCACTAGCTCGTGTCCCTCTACCACTAAAAAGATTACGAGTCATTTTGCCTAGGAGGCAAGATTCGCATATACCATATGATTGAAAATCAAATGGTTTAATAGCATTAGTTGAAACTAATCTTTTAATGCGATTCTCGTTAATATGACCTAATCGACAATGCCAAATGTACGATTCATTTCGATCACTTGATTTGAGTCTCTTGGATTGTATGTTACAGATGTATTTACTTGGATTTGAAGTTTCTAGAACATAAATGCCATTTATAGAAGAGCCTCGGCCTATGACCAAGTCATTTCTAGAAATGATACAACAATTGTATTTGATGGCAAAATTAAAGCCCTCTATGTCTAACATAGCAATTGAAATAATGTTCTTAGAAAGAGAAGGTACATAAAAAAGTTTATGCAAATACAACTCTAACCCGTTTGCCAAAACAAGTACATAAGTTACCTAGGATGTGGCCGCTACTCTAGCTCCATTCCCAAGTCAGAGATCAACATCGCCCTTGCTCAGTTTTTCCACGTTTCTTAGCCCCTGTAAATGATTACAAAGGTGAGAACCGCAACCGGTATCTAATACCCACGTTGTGGTGGAAGTAAAATTTACATCAATAACATAAATTTCAGAAGGAATTTTACCGAGTGGAATAACAAGTCCATCTCTAATATTTCCCAAATATATGGGGCAATTCCTCATCCAATGTCCCATGCCATAACGATAATGGCATTCATCATCAACTTTGGCCCTTTGGTAGTCCCACTAGCCATCTTGTTTCCATTGTTGAACTTTCTACCTTTCTTCCCCTTCCTTTTGAACCATTTCCCTTTAGTTGCAAGAGCTTGCTTTCTAGGACTCCCACTAGTTTCGGCATTCCTTTCTTCTAAAGATAAGGATCCCATAGATTTAGCGAGATGGTCTTCCCGAGACACATTCACAAAAGATCTAGTCATAGTAGTAGGTATGGAGGAAGTAATGAAATTAAGGTTTCCGTCGGAACCGATCCCAAAATGAAGCTCTCTAGTTGTATCAAGATTGTTGTTGGAGCAAATATCGTCAAATAAGTTATGACAAGACTCAATGGTAATAGGTGTTGTTGGATTGATAGGATCCATTGATAAACTACAAAATGGAGGTAAATGAAATATTAACATTTGTCATTTTAATCATACTTGTAAACACTTTAAACAAGTTTTAAGCATTTATATAGTGACCTCTACCCAACTATTTTAAATGATCCCGAGATCCAAATTCCTATCAACTCGGGCACGGTGTGCCGATTCATCCCTTATCGATATAACTTGGTGGATTAACTCTTTAATCGATTCTACTTCTAGAACTCTCGGTCGATAAAATTACTTTAATATTTATCTTAAGCCCGGAACACATGCGGCTACGGTGTGCTCAATCCAAATTTTGATGTATTAACAATTTACTACCCACTTACCCAACGTAACAAGTTTAGCACCCCGGTGAGCCGAGCCTACTTGCTTATGAAATTGGGATTCATGGTTCTACTATTTGGTAAGGCTAATTCTCAATTATTATTTAGTGAGAGATCTTGTCAATTTGTTATCTATCACGTTTTAAGTGAACTAAAGCGGTGAACTACGATAATTATAATTGACACGGTCGATGACTCGATATAAAATGTATGTGTAGTTATGACGATTTGGCTATGCATGCAAACATATAAAACAAATGCAAAGCAAAATGATAAAATCCTAGTATGGCCTTCCTAAAATATTAAATCTAATAAACTATTTACAAATTCGGATACCAACTCCTTTGGTCCCTTGAACTTCATTTGGAACGCACTTCAAGGCAACACCGTTTTTGTCAGAACGCCTTCTCGAATGGCACCGTCTTCAAGGAACTCCGGCATAAATAAATTACATAGCTTTTCTACTTTATACATTATAAAAGAAAAACCAAAAATAAAATAAAAGTGATAAGAGATCACATTAATTACAACCGAATCGATATCCCCTTCGGGAAATATCAATTTAAAACTAAGGCCATACTAAGTACAAATTACATAATTCAAAAATATATAAAATAAAACATGACATTCATACTAAAATTGCAGCATTAATATATGTATAAAACATGCCATGTGATGTGCCAAATCGCCCTATTTAAGCTAATATCGTATATTTAGTCCGGTTTTATGGATAATTGTGACTATTAACTTATTAAAATCACACAATATTACATAAATCAAATCTATGTCCAAGTTAATTACCCCAACTTTCTTAGGACTCAAAAATTTAGTCTTCACTAAATATTTGACAATAATTCAACTTGATATTTTTATTATTGCTCTTTAAACACTATTATTCATAATAATAAAGAAATAATTTCCAAAAAGTCATAAAAATTTGAAAATTAGAAAATCATTACTTTGTATATTCTAGAAAATTCCCAACATTCCAAAACAATAATAAAATTTGCCCTTATAATATTTTAAATTTATTTCACAAACAAATCGTATAATACATAACTTTATCCCATTAATTCCAAATTAAACATAAAATTATGTAATAAATCAAAATTTAAATTTTGAATATTCTATATAAGTTTCTAGAACCTGAAAAGACAAATTTTTAGGTCCAAAAATCGAATTTACAATTATGACTATTAAAGTTGCTATTTATTAATTTTACAATATAAAAATCAATAAACATCCAAATCAAACGAAATTTGACATGCAACTTTAAATCTGACGTTCATATCATATATACAACTTTGGAAAAAATTTCATGCCATAAAATTTATTTTAGCCATTTTTGCTAAAATAGTCACTATTTAAATGATTTTTATATCTAAAAATCATAAATCATGCATAGGATACTCTTTGGAAGCTCTAAAGATGATAGATTAAGCATTTACCCGGGTGATTAAAGGAGCATTAAAACATTACCATTGGATTCCTTGAGCATTAAACCAAGAATTGAAGAGAAAGAACCCGGACAACCACGCCCCCGATCAGGACTGGCAACCCCGATCGGGGTTGACCCTCTCATGCTATTTTACGTTATGCCCTTATTTTCTTATAAATAGGGGCCTTAATCCGTGATTAGGGTCATCTTATTCTTACGTCTCATACACTCTAAAATAGCCTTAAGCAATAATTCTCTCATTAGTTTTCATATTTGTTTTCAATATTGTTAAGCTTTTAGTTATCAAACATTTGGTTCTTAATATATTCAAGCATTTGGTTCTATACTTTGTTCTTCCTTACAAGTTCATTTCCATTACGGTATTTCTATTTCTAGTTTACGATTTTTCATTTCTATTTAGTTTACGCGTAGTTTGTCATTAGTACTTTATTATAATCACATTAGTATCATTCTTATTTAATGTTATATCATTTAGTTTATATCATTTCTACAATCATGTTTAGCATTTCTTACAACAAATTTTATAGTTTACATAGCATTATGAATAGCTAAATTCCTTAGTCTAGGGGCTAGGGAAGCCATGCAAAATCAAATATGTAAAATGGTAAATTAAGTTGATATAATATTGTCTAATTGTTCCTATCACATGTTTGCGCCACAACGTTTAATCTTTGGTTATTGGCCGTAATCGTAGATTAAGTTTGTTCATTCGTTCTATAAGTCGAGAGGCACGGAATCGGATTAGACTAAGCATGTGTAGTAGGACGGCCTAGTCATGGACGAGAGTTTCTCTAGGACCCGGTCTATGGTTGACACTAATATCGTAAGGTGGGTGTCTTTAAGCCTAAACAATTGACAATGTTGTTATTACCGAGTTTAACATGATCGTATATTTACCTTTGCATGTGCGACCCGATTCCCCAAGACTCCCTTTTATCATATAGTTTACATTTTTATAATTGTTAGCAATCAAACCAACGACAAACAAACAAAACGAAATCGATCATGATAGAAATCTTCCCATAGCATTTCAGAACGCAATTCCCATCTCTTTGTGTTCGACCCCTATTGCTACATTAATTTGTGTCTAAGGTAATTATCTTTGCATAGTTACACGATAAGCCTATCAAATTTTGGCGCCGTTGCCGGGGAGCACGGTTTTATTGCGTTTTGATCTGTCGATTTTTATCTTGTTTTCTTTTGTCTTAAGGAACACTTGTTCCTTGAGACCATTACATATCATTTTCCTAGAAATTGTTGTCTTATGCCCAGGTCCTCTCGTCATGGAGAATTACTTTCACCGGATTCTGACCCCGAGAAAACCTTTAGGAGAAGACGACATTTTTGGAAGGAAGTGAAAGAAGCCACTTCTGCCGTACAAGTTGAAAGTGCTAGAAAGTCTTACTTGAACGATCTAAAAGTTCTTGAAGAGGAGGAGGTTTCAAGTTCATCATCTCCACCACCACCACCGCCATCTCCTACTAAAAAGATGGTGAAACTTTCCGATCACTCAAAGCCCACCGCGGCCATGCTTCCGGCCGGTATCACAACTACTAAAATTAACGCGCCGGAATTCGAGATCAAGCCGGCTTTCATTAGCCTAGTGGAGAGGAAGCAATTTGGGGGAAGTACTCTGGAGGATCCCAATTTGCATGTGCAAAATTTCTGCGATTATTGCTCCATAATCCGTCAAACGGGCGTCACTCAAACCCAAATAAGGGAAATACTTTTCCCTTTCTCTTTGAAGGACAAGGCCAAGCTTTGGATCAATAGCCTTGACCGCACCGCCATGGGAATCACCAATTAGGAGACATTGGCTCTTGCTTTCTACCAAAAGTTTTTTCCACCGGATAAAACTCAAACTTTGAGGAGCCAAATCACCGGATTCCGTCAACAAGCTCTTGAGAGCTTATTTGAGGCTTGGGAGTGATACAAAGAATTGCAAAGATAATTCCCACATCATGGGCTAGATGATTGGTTTCTAGCTATAACATTTTACAATGGATGTTGTGCCGAGTCCCGAAGGATTCTTGATTCCGCAAACAATGGGCGGTTTGATCTAATTGACACCGATATTGCTCATGCCACGATCGAATATATGGCGGTCCATGATGAACAATATGTCAATTCCCGAAGTGTGCCACTCAAAGGTAAAGAAGAATCCTCCGACAACTCCGTCTTGCTAGCTCAAATTGCCTTACTCCAACAACAATTGGCGCAAAGAGATGCTAGAGATTCCCTTCAATAAATCAATGCCGTGTCTTCAACAAGTCAAATCATTGTTTGTGACGGTTATGGAGGTGTGGGTCATTACACCGCTCATTGCCAAGCTCCCATTGAAGAGGTAAATGCTTTTCAAGCTTTAAGACAAACTTCTTATCCACCGGGTACATTTTCAAATACATATTATCCAAATACAAGATTTCACCAGAACATGTCTTATAGAAGCAACAATGTGCTTAATCCTCAACCACAAATCCCACCACAACAAAATGCCTATGTCCCTCAACAACAAAAGTATAATCCTCCACCGGGTTATCAAAATCAACAAAGGCCCCCACAACACAATTACCAACAAAATCCACCACAAAATGCCCAACAAAATAACCAAGGAGGAGGTAAACTTGGTGGCTTGATAGTACAAATGCAAAGGCAATTATTAGCTCAAATTCAAAAAAATGATCAAGCTCACAGTGCCGCAGTCAAGATCTTAGAGCAACAAGTGGCTCAACTAGCCGCTTCTAGCTCTCAAAGGAAGATCAGTCAACTACCACCCCAAGGTACACAACCACACGAGACGGTTAATTCTATATCCTTGAGAAGTGGTATAAGCCATGATGGGCCGTCCATGACTTTGGATGACGAAGTGGTTGTTAAAAAGCCTAAGCTTGGGGGAAATGACAAAAAGAAGGCTAGTAAAGAGCCTCTTGTTAAGGATCGGGTGCCATTTCCTCATCGATTATTGATGCTAAAAAGAAAGAGCAAGCTTGATGCCAAGAATGTTGAGTCCCCTATGCCCAAAGAAAGTGACGAGATGATTATTGAGGAAATCTCTCCTAATGCTAAGGAGAGTGATGACGTTTCAAAGAAGGTGGATGTTCCCAATGAGAATGAGGAAGTGAAAGTGAGAGATACGGAGGATGATCCTCCAAAGGAAGTTGTTCAAGTACCGTTTGCCCATCGTCTAGCAAAGCACAAGGAGGAAAGTAAGTTTGGTAAGTTTTTGGAAGTTTGTAAGAATTAACAAGTCACCATCCCATTTATAGAATTACTTAACCAAATCCCCTCCTACTCAAAGTTTATGAAGGAGATCCTCTCAAAGAAGCGATCCTTCAATGAGGTTGAGACCATTGCTTTCACCGAAAAGTGTAGTGCACTCTTACAAAATAAGTCTCCCCCGAAACTTAAGGAGCCCGGTAGTTATTCTATTCCTTGCACTATAGGCACATATACCATTGATAAGACCCTTTGCGACCTAGGTGCTAGTGTGAGTGTCATGCCCTATTCTATTTGTGAAAAACTTAACATGGTTGCTTTAAAATGCACAAGTATCACATTAAAAATGGCGGACCGTTCTTTAAAGCGATCTTTAGGTGTCTTAGAAGATGTGCCCGTAAAGGTTGGCAAGTTTTTCATACCCGTTGACTCACACATACTTGATATGGCCGAGGACTCACAAACCCCAATTATATTTGGTAGGCCATTTTTACACACCGCGGGTGTGCTAATGGATGTGAAAAATGGGAGGTTGACGTTAGAAGTGGGTAATGACTGGGTTTCCTTTAGCAAGAACAACACCATTAGAAGCCCAATGTTACAAGAGTCTTGTTATTTACTTAGCACTGTGGACTCTTCTAATGCCTCTACTACGCTTGGATCCTTACTGATGGATCCGTTGGAAGAAGATATTGGTGTTGTTTATTTTGCAGGTGACGATGCTAAGTGCACTATTGCTAAGAGTGCCAAAAAGAAAGGGAAATTTTATTTGAAAAATTTCAAATGGTTGCGGAATGCAAAAGGAGCTATGAAATGGAGCTTGGTTTGTGGCAAGCTCAATGACAAAACTTGATCAAATAGCTTCTTACGTCGTGCGGGACGTTAAACCAGCGCTTCTTGGGAGGCAACCCAAGCTTTTTATTTATTTTTTGTTTTAAATTTCCCGCAATTTACTGTTTTTCGTAGATTAGTAATAAAATACTCGACTTGACGATGTCTCTTTTTGTGATTTATAGGTGAAACTAAAGAAAGGAGACTTAGAGAAAAAATAGCACGCTTCCCATGCAAGAACCCCGTTCGGGGACGTAGTTTTCGAAAAACGGGACGGATAAAACAAATACAGAAGCAAGTCAAAATGGCAAGGACTGATCAACCCCGATCGGGGTTGCCAGCCCCGATCGGGGACGTGGTTTTCTATGTTGCCGGTTGCTGTTTTACACGGGTAAAAATAAAGACTTTCATTCTATCATTTTCCTAAATACCCGACGGTACTCCTACTCTCCTTTTTCTCCATTACTTTTTCATCTCTTCACTAAAAATCACAACAAAACATCATTCCCCCGAATTCATGCTAGCTTGGGGGGAGGCTAGCAAGTCGAGTAAGTTTTATTTGCTTTGCATTTTAGTTTAGGTCTTGCAACCCATTAAACATAACCTCTAGTCCTTCTTGTTTTGTGCTTTGAGCCATTCTTATGGTTTAGTTGGGTAATTTTATTGTTGGCACATTGTGGACAAGGTTATGTTTAGCTTGGGGGGAGATTACATATGCATATAGTGTAGTTTGCATGTAGTGTAGAAAATTTGAATATAGTGTAGTTTGCATGTAGTGTAGAAAATTTGAGAAATTTTGAGAGAAATTTTGTGCTTTTTGCTTGCTTGTCACCTACTTTCCCTCTTTGCTTATCCTAATGATAGCTTTTAGCTAATTATTTGGTCTTATATGATGGGATAATAGCTACATGGGGATGTCTTGACATAGTAGGTGGGAGATGGAAAATGAACCGAATAGGCTTGATCTTGACTATTGGCGAGCTACAAAATTGGTAAGGTAGAGCCTCTGTAGACCGATGCATCCATATCTGGTCTCTCTTAGGAGAGTGTAGGTGTCTCCTTATGATGTGTGTTTCATCAAAACGCACAAGTATGGTTCTCCTGTCATCTCTATGTAAGCATGCATTCATTTGTTATAGCATTTTGGAGACATTCACATGAATATATTTGCCTTCTTGACCCCTTCATAAACATTTTTCCTTAGCTACATTATAATTTGCCTACCTTGTTGAGCTAGTAGCTTTGTTTGGTCTTGTTTGGGTGCTCAATTGGGATTTGTTTCAAAGTCTTGAATATCATGTGAGCTTGGTCTTAATGCTTAAGAAAAAAGAAAGAAAATGAAAGAGAAAGATGATGAAAACAAATGATGAAAAATTGAGGAAAAAGTTGAGAAAAGAAAAGAAAAAAGGAATGAAATGAAAAAAAGCATGGAAATGAAAAAAAAAAAAAGATGATTTGAAAAGAAGAAAAAGAGAAGAAGAAAGTTGATGTGAGAAACTCTCATGCATTATTCATATATTTTGGAGAGTTTTCTTATAATTTGAATTGCAAATTGGGTTAGGATTGGGATTGAGCATCCTTACATTTGGTTGTTGCTAGCTTACATTAGCTCCACAATCCATAATTTATTTGTCCCCCCTTCTTACCCATTACATATTGCCTTCTTCCTACCCATTTGGCTTCTTTATCGTGCTTACATTTGATTGCTTTGGCTTACTAGTTTTGATTGATTACCATATAGATTACGGGCACATTATTATAAGTCGAGGATAGTTGAGTGTTTATTCACAAAAGTATCCTTTCACATATAAAAGAGTTTGGGTGCACCGTGAGAGTCCTGTAGATACCTCATTTCTGCACCTCCCGCAAACCACCCGGTGATGATTGGGCCGCATGTTTGGTACGCGGAACGATTTGTGACAGTTCGTAAGTTTATCGTCAAGTGATTGCTCAAACACTGATGTCTACCTCTTAGTTGTCATCTACGCGCCGATACGGTCGTTTTGACAGTAATTACAGTACATTTGGAGTCCGAGCCTAAAACCGTCTTCATTTTCTAATAACCGTTAAATCCAGAGTCAGAATGTTCTGGAATGTTCCGGATATTTCTATTCCATATTTTATAAATTTTTCACAATCTTTTAATCTTTGGTAAACAATTTCCCGTAATATTCATACAAAATATTAAGGAAAATAAGATTATCCCGTTTTTCCATAATTTAAACACGGAAATCTTTCTTTCGCAGGAGGAAACCACCTGGGAACAGACGCAGCAGGTGCTGCGCCTCTTCCAAGGGACGCAGTGACTGCTGCGCCTCTTCCCAGGTCCTTTTCTGCGTATTTTTCGTATCTTTTTCATATCTTTTCGAGATTCACTTCCAAAGTCTGTCTGAAAGCCCTATTCCTTCACGTGATTAGTATAAATAGGAGCCTTCGCTCCTCATATTTCTCACGCGAGTGTCCGCCCTTCTCTTCTCCCTTTGCATTCTAGACCTGTGTTCTTACTTTTTGGGGTCTACGTGCTTGAACATTTGACCACGTAAGCTCGGATCCTTCTGAGTACCAGCCTCGTTTGCATGACCGGCCAATTTGAACAACTCCACAATCAATCAACTTAATTAATTAATCGTTTTCCTCATACGAGGGCACTTTCGTTAAATTATAGTTCGAGTCGAGCATCACTAATCGTAAACTTAGTCCATCTCGTTTCGTCAAACATGTAGGTCTGAGGGTGTATAATCTCTCTTTATTTATTGTTATTTACATTTTGTATCACTAATGTAAGATTTATGTCGAAAATACTTATTAAAACCGATTTGTAAAACCTCGGTTAAAACCTTTTTACGGATTACCAGAAGACAAACCGTCGAGAAAGGACGCAGCAACTGCTGCGCCTCTTCGTAGGAGCGCAGTACCTGCTGCGCCTCTTCGTGAGGTTGCCGCAGTTCCTGCTTCCTTTCTTCTTCCTTCGTCCTTTGTAATTCGTCTTCTATATTCGTTTTCGTTTGTTTTCTTTAATTCTTTGGTACAATAACATAGTTATCTCACATGTATATTATTTATCATTCATTAACGCATATAATTCGTTATTAAATCCGACTTAAATCCCTTATAATCCAATATTTGCGGGTTTTTGTCATTAAAATCAATCCGGGTTGTAGAAATTCAATTCGTTCATATTGAGTTTCTGGAATTCGATCTTTGATATATTTTCATCTGTCTACTGTCATATTCGTCATTAATTCGTCATATTTAGCCTATTTAATTCACCCATGTCACTAATCCATTGTTCATCCATGTAAATAATTCGTCTTAATTCCGTCTCATCCATGTTTTATTGCTTTTACAACTCATTCATATGTAATTAATGAATTAAATCACTTTCATCCGAGTAAATACCATAATTAATCCTTAAATTCACTGATTAATATTAACGATTTGCAGTTTCGGCTTCACAGCCAGAACTCACCCTTGGAACAGACGCAGCAGCTGCTGCGCCTCTTCCAAAGGGCTCAGTCCTGCTGCGCCTGTTTCAGGTTGATTTCTGTCTCTGAACTCCGTTTCTGCCTTGACCTAGTTAATTAGCTTACGTATTAATCAACTATTAATCGTATTATCACCTAATTCCTGTTCGTTAATTTGTTTATTCTTTCTTTCTCAAATTATCCGTTTTGAAAGTATTTTCGACATAAATCATTGAATCCGATGTAATTATTGTAATTTTCATTATTGTAATTTTCATTATTGTATTTATTGCATTTCTTTCACCATTTGTATGCCTTCATATGTAATTGAACTTAAATTCCTATTTCGACCCAGTTGTATGATTAAATTAATTGTTCACCGACTTAGTCTAATTCTCACATGTTAGGATTAAAACAATAGATGTTGCATTGCATGCATATAATCGACGATATATCGAGTACGAATAACTTCCCTAATCATTAGTAGAGGCCGCTATCAAGGCGGGCGGGATTAGGTGTTCGATCAAAAGAGCTTCCTAATACGTACCCTCACCCCTTACTCCAGATCTCTGTGAGCATCCGTGTTCATTGGCATCCACGAGAGTCATTCTAGACATAGAATGCTAAGGGTAACGATTGCTTAGTGTTCAGGTCACTACTTTGTGTCTTGACATGACACGAGGTATTCGAACGGTTCCAATTTCCCATAAAAATTGGTGGCGACTCCACAAATGCAAACGCTTGTTCTCCCAAGCGCCCCCGTGGGCCCATTGTCCACAGTTTGGCGACTCCGCTGGGGAAAATACACTTACGTGTAGCCAAAAGGGTGAAACTTGAACAAGGTTAGGGAATAGTTTGTACAAGACAATTATCGGTTTTCATAACTCGGTCTTGCTAAACCGTTTTAATCGGCCTTCCTAGGCCCAACCCAACCCATTCGACCAATCGTCCCGTCTAAACGGTCCTAATTATTATTTGGGCCTAAGGATGGATAGCGATTGACGTCATCCATACCATGATGCTTACTCTTGTTTGTATCAAGGGCCTTCACTACTTGAGGAAATGGACTAGGAATCGGCCTTACTCTTGTTTGGTACGAGCCTCTCCAAAAACTTCGGGTTTGATGGTTCGGTATGGCAACCCACCCTTTAAACCAAAACCTTTTAAATGCACTCAGCATCCCGTTATAATGCTTGTATAAATGTGTGTACCTTACGTGATCACCATTTCTAAACGAAACAATGACGATTTTTGTAAAATCAAAACTCCTTTTTTGAATAAAAATTTCGAAAAAAGAAAGGCCCATGATTAGCGCAAAACCGAGTCAAAACTCTGTCCATTTGTCAAGTAAAAATTCGGGCCCAAGCCCATTTAAAAACCTCACTTCGAGTCCACTCCTACAACTACACTATAGTTGACTTGGACCAACATTTTTCAAATTTTGTCATTTCTTCAAAGTTCACTGACACAAGTGGCACACACCCACTTTACAAGCCAAAACATTTCTTTTCTTAGTAAGTGTGTTAGAATGGTCGATCGTGTTTTGATTCGTCATCGATCTCTTATCCAGTCTCCAAGATGCCTGGAACAAGCGACGCGAACTTAAATCAACTTCAAGATGGTAATGATCGAATCCTAACCGCGCTAGCTCAAATCCAAGTTACTCAAGATCAAGTGTATGATCGCCTTGACACCATCGAGGGCCGAATCTACGCCGTGGAGGGGAGGTTGCCTCCTCAAGAAAGTGAAGTAGTGGATGACTTCGTGAATGACTTCAGGGATGAAAACCCTCATATGGGAATGACTGCAGCTGAGAAAAGACTCCAATACTTAGAGGAGCAATTGATGTATCTTAAAGGGGATGACATTTATAGGAAGAATAACCGCAAGTATGAAGCCGTAAATTCCAAATTGCCAACCAACTTTAACATGACGGATATTCCTAAATTCAAGGGGCACGAAAACCCGTTGAACCATATTCGTGCCTTCAAGGATTACATGTCTATCAAAGGCATCAAACCCGAGATGTTCTAAAGGATCTTTCCTTCATCTCTTGACACCATCCCAAAGCAATGGTTCTACTCTTTAGAACATAAGAAGATCGCTACTTGGGAAGATGCCGCAATCGAGTTTTCTAAGCAATACGCGGATAATGCTGAGATCCAAGTTAACATGCGCACTCTAGAGGTTCTTACCCAAAATGACAAAGAAGGATTCACCAACTTCCTAAGTAGGTGGAGGAAGACTAGTACCCAACTAGTTGAACGCCCGGATGAGGATACCCTCGTGGAAAAATTCGTGGACAACTTAAAGCCCATCTATGCCAACCACTTGAGATACCAAAACATCAAAACATTCAAGGACTTAACCGTACTAGGAACGAGAATTGAAGATGACATCCGTAAAGGGCTCTTGTCCAAAACGGTAGGTCGAGGATATCAAGGCTCAACAAGTCGTTCATACGGCTCCACTAGCAAGACCGATGAAGTTAACCTTCTCGAGCCATCCAAGAAAAGTACCCCACCAAGGAAATTCACAGATCTTGGGGACACTTACTCCAACGCTCTAAAGAGGTTAATGAAGCAAGGCAAACTCCAACCTATAGGACCTACTCCCGAACCAGAAACGAAATCCAAATTCTGGGATGAGAACTCGTACTGTGAATACCATAGGGGCAAGGGACATGACACAGAAAAATGCTACAAATTAAAGAATGTGCTTCAAGACATGATCGAGGATGGTCGACTTCCAATACCGCCGGGAGGTAAACCCAACAACACTCAGAATCCTCTTGGAATTCTAGTGATCACAAGTGAAGAATCTACCTTAGATTGTTCACATCTCATTTCTCCTGTTGAAAATGAAATCCACGCAATCGAAAATGAAGGGTTCTACTCTACTATCTCCCCTAACATTTCCGACTTCATCACATGGGCAAGGAGTGTGGATAGGAAAGTTTGGGAATTGGAAAATGTGGTGACAACTCTACATGACCCTAATGCGACACCTAAAGAACATGCGCCACTAATTTTCTCTCAAAATGCCATTATGCAAGAAATAGTCGTCGTGGTTGATAAACTAGTTGACCAAATCACACAATTAGAGGACGAGATCATGAGAATAAGGGAACTAGCTACAATCAATGGGGTTTGGGCCGATGATGATGAAGACGAATATCTCATTGAACACTCCCTAGTCAAAGAAATAGTCCAAAATGGTGAAGACCAAGATGTGGACCATCTAACTCGTTCGGGGCGTCCATATCAAAGCACTACTCAAAATGGTCCAACCAACGTTGTCACACCAAATTATAATGAAGATGACTCCACTGATCATTTGCTCGAGCAATTACAGAAGACAAAGGCTGATCTTTCAGTCTGGCAACTAGTAGCAAGCTCATTCCCGCATCGCCAAGCTTTACTGCAAGCTTTGGCCAAGCTAAGTGTAGCACATAATTACACACCCGACGATGTAGTCAACTTGGTCTTCCAAGAATCACGAAAGCTAAGTAATCCTATTACTTTCTCAGACGAAGACTTGCCACCCTTTGGCGCTAGTCATAACTTGGCTCTCTACATCACCGTCATTTGCTTAAAGAAGAATGTGCCAATGACCTTGGTAGATGATGGCTCCGCAGTCAACGTCATACCCCTCAAAACGGCATACAAATTAGGCATGAAAGAGTCGGATTGGACCCCCACCAATCAAGGTGTTCGCGCATATGATGGTACACGACGAAGGGTAGTAGGACTCGTTAACCTAACCATAGCCACAGGGCCAATTGAGCGAAAGGTTAACTTCCAAATAGTGGACATTGAAGCTTCCTTCAACATACTTCTGGGAAGACCTTGGATTCACGCTTCCCAAGCGGTAACATCCACCCTTCATCAAAAGATCAAGATCCCACTAAATGGCAAAGTGGTGACGATCACTTCGTCACCCATCAAGGCAATAATCGAAAAGAAGTCAAACAATCAAGTCCTTGCGGATCCAGTATATGAACTTGGGGGCTTCCAAAGCATAAGTGTCATAGAAAGTGAATTGGCACCCATATACTACGATCCCTACTCCAACTTGGTGGTCAACCACATACTCAAATCCCAGGGATACTTCCCTAAAATGCCTTTAAACCCTGTCCGAAGAAACACCTTCGCACCCTACAAGGAAGGCAACTCAAAAAGGATACCACTTAGACTAGGGTACAAGCCCACTAAAAAGGAAGTTCTCGAGATGCTCGCTCAAGTTCAAAACCGTAAGCACATAGGAATCCAAATGCAACCATATTTCCCTACCCTAAATGGATACTTCGTTAGGGAAGGAAATCAAGAACTCTTTCATGGATTTCCCGAACCTTGGCACTATCTCGAAAGGAAGCTAGCCGGAATCGAGATCTTTCATGATTGCTACTTCATTCCTCCAGAAACGGTTCCTACCGTCAAAGCCCGTCAAGCACCTTGCTTAGACGAACAATATGTTAGTCTACTATTTGGAGAAGATCGATTTGTTAGAGCCGCACAGGATGAGATCATTACCATGATACTTCAAGACGATCACTTCAACCCTACCGCGTTAATCACATAAACAAAAGGGAACCAGCAGAAAGGATGCAAAAAATCAATCAAGTGGACCAACAATCAAGGAAGACTCTTCAAGCTCACCACTGGAGAAGGAGAGATGTTCAAAGGAGAACCAGAAGACGATGAATTCGAGTCAGAGTCAGAGTCGGAGTCAGAGTCAAAGTCTAGAGAAGCCACTAAGGAGTCTCCTCCTGTCGTCATCCCCATTCCCTTTGTTTCTCCTAGCTTAGCCTCAAATAGCAACGATAGTTCGGGAAATGCCCCAACAACTGTCCCTTTACCGCCACTGACCACAGATCAGATGGCTTATTTGTTTCAACTTTTCTCAAACTTTAATATGAATAAATTAGGTTCTGCTTACTTTTCGTGTTATCTTGAGTGCAATTCTGTTTACGATGATACTGAGGACGACCCAAACCCGGACTCAATTGAAATACCTCCCTACATAGCCAAAGAAATACTACAAGAGGGGGAAGGGGGACCAGTAATAGAGGACACCAAACCCATCAATGTAGGAACCGAACTAGAACCACAAGAACTTAGGATAGGGACTACCTTGAACCCCACCGAAAGGGCCAATTTCATAGACCTCCTAAACGAGTTCAAAGACGTTTTTGCTTGGTCCTACAAAGACATGCCAGGGATCGACAGGGATATCACCGAGCATAGAATCCAAATTAAGCCAGGAGTCAAACCTGTGAAACAGAAGCTTCGTCGAATGAGAACAGAGTGGGCTCTCAAGATTAAGGAAGAAGTCGATAAGCAATTCAAAGCCGGGTTCATCAAAGTTTCCGAGTACTCTGACTGGGTAGCCAACATAGTACCTGTACCAAAAAAGGATGGGAGAATCCGTGTTTGTGTTGATTTTAGGGACTTAAACAAAGCAAGTCCTAAAGATGACTTCCCTCTACCGCACATCGACATATTGGTGCACAATACCGCAGACCACGCGTTACTATCCTTCATGGATGGGCACGCGGGTTATAACCAAATCAAGATGGCCATGGAAGATATGCATAAGACCGCCTTTGTCACTCAATGGGGAACCTATTGCTATACGGTCATGCCGTTTGGGTTAATCAACGCCGGCGCTACATATCAACGCACCGCAACTACACTCTTACATGACATGATGCACAAAGAAGTTGAGGTATACGTAGACGACATGATTGTCAAATCCAAGGATAGAGAAGGGCATATTGTGAACCTTCGCAAATTTTTCGCAAGGCTACGAAAGTACAACATGAGACTTAATCCTCAGAAGTGCGCATTCGGAGTAACATCTGGCAAACTCCTGGGATATGTTGTTAGCCAACGAGGTATAGAAATAGACCCTTCCAAGATCAAGGCTCTGATCGAAATGCCACAACCTCAAATAGAAAAGGAAGTCAGAGGATTCCTGGGTAAAGTACAATATATAAGTCGATTCATATCGATACTCACCATGATTTGTGAACCTATCTTCAAAAAGCTCAAGAAAACGGATCACACCATGTGGGATGATGACTGTCAGAAGGCATTCGATCGAACCAAGGAGATATTGGTAAACCACCAGTGCTCATGCCACCTCAACGAGATCAACCTCTTTGTTTATATCTCACAGTAACCGAAACAGCCATGGGTGCCATGCTAGCTCAAACCGTAGGAAGTGAAGAAAGGGCTATCTACTACCTTAGTAAGAAGTTCTTGGATTACGAGTGCAAATATTCACAACTCAAAAAGACATGCCTCGCTCTTGTGTGGGCGACGAAGAAGCTACGCCATTACATGCTTAGCTACTCCGTCAAAATATACTCCAAAATGGATCTAGTCAAATACCTCTTCGAGAAACCCGTCCTCAACGGACGCCTAGCAAGATGGACTTTGATGCTCTCAGAGTTCGACCTCAAGTACGTGCCTCCAAAAGTTATAAAAGGGCGCGCCGTTCTGAATTCTTTGCGAAAAATCCCATCCATGATGCACAAACAATAGATACTTGGTCATTTCCAGGCGAGGATATACTCCAAACCGATGTAGACTCCTGGGACCTTTACTTTGATGGAGCATCAAACTTAAGAGGATTTGGAATAGGAGTGTTGCTCATTTCTCCTGAAGGCGAGCATACACCAATCTCTCAAAACTCGACTTGAGGTGACAAATAATCTTTGCGAGAATCTGAAGCTTGTCTCATTGGACTACAAGCGGCAGTGAGATTAGGCATTAAAAACCTCCGAGTACATGGGGATTCATCCCTGATCATCAATCAAGTTACGGGGTCTTGGAAAATTCGAAGCGAAAGCCTATCACCTTATCAAGCCAGAATAGACCAAGTTGCCCAATTCTTTGATCACGTGACCTATCTACACCTCCCTCGGGAAAAAAATCAATTTGCAGATGCTCTTGCAAAACTGGCATCTTTGATTAATATGCCAGATGACATGGTGGAAATGCCTTTATGTATCGAGCGACGGTCAGAGCCAGCTTACGTCCACCAAATCACCGAGGAAGAGGAAATCACACAGGAACCCTGGTTCCAAGCAATCCTAAATTTCAAGCTCAACGGTACCTATCCACCAGATATGGACAAAAGGGGACAACGCGCTATACGCCTACTAGCTTCCCAATACGTTCTCATGCAAGGAGAGTTATACAAAAGAACACCTCTTGGTGTAATCCTACGTTGCCTTGATCATTCACAGGCACGGAAAGTGATGGAAGAAGTCCATGATGGAGAATGCGGTCCTCACATGAGTGGGCCTATGATGCCAAAGAAAATCACACGTTTGGGGTATTATTGGACCACAATGGAATCCGATTGCATCAAATATGTACGACATTGCCACAACTGCCAAATCTTCGGGAATGTACAACATGTCCCTCCTTCATTGCTCTATACAATGACGTCTCCTTTGCCATTTTCTGCTTGGGGAATTGATATAAT
Organism: Silene latifolia; assembly: GCF_048544455.1. NCBI lineage: Eukaryota > Viridiplantae > Streptophyta > Magnoliopsida > Caryophyllales > Caryophyllaceae > Silene > Silene latifolia. Next base: position 51,479,354 of record NC_133529.1, on the reverse strand, counting down.
CGGGAAGATAACCCCAGCCGGAACAGGAGGTCACTGTTTCATCCTAGTGGCAATCGACTATTTCACCAAATCGGTAGAAGCGGCTTCCTACACACGCGGCAAAATTCATACAAAACAACATCATCTGTCGACACGGTTGCCCACATGAGATCATTAGTGATAATGGATCACATTTCCAAGCTGAGACTGAGCAATTGCTAGCCAAGTACAAAATTAGGCATCACCACTCTTCGCCATATAGACCACAAACTAACGGCGCGGTAGAGGCAGCAAACAAGAACGTTGTCACAATTCTCAAGAAAATGATTGACAACTATCGAGATTGGCCAAGCAAGATACCCTTTGCTTTCTGGGGATATCGCACATCTGTAAGGACGCCCACTGGGACCACTCCTTTCTATTTAACCTACGGCATGGAAGCTGTACAACCAGTCGAGTTAGAAATACCATCATTGCGTATCTTACTCGAAAGTCAAATCCCGGAAGCTGATTGGAAGAGGGATAGATATGAAGAACTCATCCTCCTGGATGAACGTAGGTTACGCACCTTGCACAATGTCCAAACATATCAAGCACGTATCAAACGAGCCTTCAACAAAAGGGTCAAACCAAGAAACATCAAGGAAGGAGACTTAGTACTCAAGTCGGTTAGAGCTCTTTTACCTGTCGATCCACGGGGAAAGTTCAAACCTAATTGGGCCGGACCATTTCTAGTCAAGTCCATACTTCTAGGGGGTGCGGTTAGAATCACAGACCTAGCACTAATGGAAAAAACCTCTATTGCGTCAGTTCTAGAGGCCCTTTTGCGTCGGTTGTGGCCTGACGTATATCGAGGGGTCGTATTTGATATGCGTCAGTTGTGGAACCGACGCAAAAAGTTCAACACTTGCGTCGGTTGTGCTTTAAAAACTGACACAAAAAACACCATTTGCGTCAGTTGTGTTTTAAAAACTGACGCAATTGATATCATAACTGATGTATTTTCTTTATTATTTGCGTCAGTTCTTTAAAGAACTGATGTATTTTCTTTAGTTTTTGCGTCATTTGTTATCATAACTGATGCAATTGATATTTTGTTTTAGGGCCAATTCATTTTTCTCATTTGCATCATTTCTTTCCAGAACCGACACAATTTATTAATGCTTTTTTTTATATATAAAAATTTGTTGCAGAAATTACATAAAACTCACAATCCGAATATATAAACTTAAAAACCTGCAACAAAAAATCCAAGCAACCACTAATACATCACATGTAAAACAACATCACATTTTATTCAACCCAACAACGTTCCAAATACAATCCAAAGTACAATAATCCCACAAACGTCTTAGTTACTAAGCTAATCTATACAAAATATTCTCTAAAGATCTAGTAAACTTACATAAAACTATATCAATCCAAACTCGATGCCACAAACCCCACTAAAAGATTGACAAGTTCTGGGATGATCAAAAGCATAGTTGAGAGCTTCCTTCAGTCAAATTCGGTGTCCGCAAAACTTCTCTGAACACATATTTGATAACACCCTTGAGCTAATTATCAGAGTTGCAATGCTGCAAGAAAAAGCGAACGAAAAACAAAGAAATAAGGACTATGCCGTCGACATTCAATGAAGGTAAGGATGTTGAGGCTACAATGAGTTATAACATAAATGATTGCTTACACAAAGTATCATGTATAGTGAAACAAAGGTTGTCGTTCCCACATTCACATTCCGTATAAGGTTAGGATGTTGAAGTAAAACAATGGCAACAGTATACAAAATTATAGTGTAGGAGCAACATAGTCCTAAAATTTTTTGCAATGTTAAGTCACTCTTTAGTAAGGGTTAGCCAATCTTTTTTATCGCTGCTCCAATAATACCGGCAGATTACAATCGCAGACAAGACGGTAAAACAAAATACCGCGTAGCTTGTATGAAGCGACCGTATATATGAAACCATAATATGATATCACATATAAAGAAAACATTGACAATAGGCTGATCAACAGCATATTAGATAGCTCGCTTACCAAATGAATATCCACCTAATTCTATGCTGCTATATGGAGAAGTATGCCATTAGAGACGAGCAAATAGAATAAAATAAATAGTACTCCCTTACTCTCGGTCATTTGTTTACTTTTTATTCTTTGTGAGAGGTATTTTAATCAAAGGTAATCAAATCAATGACACGGTGCTAGTATATCAAACCTGCCATCAAATATACATAAACAAATTTGTGATAGGTGTTGGGCTGATCAAAAGAAAGGCAGAAGAATGTTGCCATGATCTCTAGACATCAAAAATACAGTCTTGACCCCGCATCACACGGCGAATTCCTTTGACAGCTGCAAAAGAAATGAAAAGTATCGGAAAACGGCAAAATTAAAAGCTTTGACCTCTAGATTGCCTTTTATTAGTAGTAAAATTAAAAAGATAGGAAGTAAACAAGTATTCTACTCATTTTATAGCCTACTAAGAGTGAAAAGGAGTAAACCTTCCATTCTGGCAGCCTAATCTTTATTCAACTTCACATAGAAGGTACGCAACAACTCCACAGAGCAGCCACTAAAACTATTCCGGCTAGTCAAATGAACTAAAAATCACTTCTAAAAAATGTTCTTATTTGTAGGGCTCTGCACTCCCACTCCCACTCCCCTGCCTAGTCTTCATATTATAAATATTTCGAAAACATATTATTAAAAAACAAAAATAATAACGATTCTTTTGGTCATTTATGCTCACTATGCTCATGTCTAGTCTTCATAAGTGTTTGTTGGATGATCATTGACTGTCTGACACGGATACAGGGGATATGGGAAGATACGTATCGGAACAATATAGTGAGGGGAACATAAATTGCATATCTCAGTACGATAAATTTGCAAGGAGAGATTTACTTACTAGGAGTAGGCGAGATTGAATAATGTACGTTTCACGGTACCACATGACTTGATCTTTTCCATTAAACCTGAGAGTCAGACAACAAAGCATCAGAAGCTTAAACAGATGAGTAGTACTAGAATTGTATCGATAACTCCTTAAAGTGTGGGTTTTCTTCTCGAGATGTATTTGTAACGCAGGAATAAAGTGAAATGGCTCAAGATATTCACGAAACCTCATCACATTAAAAAGTCTTGAGATAACACTTAACATCCTGAACAAACAATCAGTTATCAAAGTACAGAAAACTCCACATTTCATGAATAATGGCTTTAAGGTTTCTGCGAGTCTTATGTGCGACAGTTTCATATGTGAGATCAACCTAAATATTTAGGAAGGAAAAAGTAAATTTTTGAGTTAAGATTTCGCTTACCCCGCGCCAATAGCCAATTGAAGCACCAGTTGAGATGAATAATTCCTCGACTACTCGATCAAATATATGTGCTAGGGGAAGGTATGACAGATACCTGTCAGTTTGCCTTGGCTGTGAATTCACATCATTACAAAAGGCAGGGAAATTAGAACAAGAGAAGTTTTGAGTAAGACCGTCTTATAGTGATCTAGCGCTTTTACAATATTTACGGTGGATAACTTTGGAGAGTGAACATACCTCTTCATTGATGCTCTTCAATGAGAAATTAATGCCTGATACAACAGTGACAACAGTCTCATTGGAGATGAGCACTCCCTTAGGCTCACTAGTCGTCTATTAGTTTATCATCATATAGACAAAAATGTGAAAACTCTTAGCTGGACTTGTGTACAAACACAAAGAAAAATAACATTTTGCCTATGATGCCTGCGAATCAAATAGGAATACTTCACCCCCATTTGCACAAATATGAGTCAGAACAAATCAAATAGGAACAACACCAGAATGCAATGAGTTGATAAACACACAAACTAATTTGAGTATTCAGTTATATTCAAAGGTCCATTGTTGTTGATTTAATGAACAATACTTCGATTATGTTGTATGAAGCAAGATGCAGCTAGCTCCTAGCTCTAAAGCACACATGCATAAGCGTCTATTTGACAATCCAACAATAATAACTCAAAGACAAATTCACAGATTTACAAAAATCTGAAACCTTGCTTACTATTTTTTACAATGTTAATGGTGGTTATGGATGACGAGTGTGCTTAGTATACATAATAATCTAGTATTATGAAACAACGAAAAATACATTCAAATAATGAACTAGATGCATACAGCACCGTACAAAATAAGACGGAATATAGTATAAACAAAAACAAAACAACAAACTTCACAATCCGACTCACACACTCCGTTCCATTATTGATGTTATACTAACCTTTAATTGTGTCAATCAAGGTAACCAAAATTCAACACCTAATTCTCTTACGTTAGGTCATCAATGTTGTACTCAAGACCAAGACCCATGTATACCTGCAACTCAAGAAATAATATGATTTCGCCACAAATCTAAGACGCAACTGTGCAAATACAAAATATTTCATAAATTGGAGTCTAAAGAGAGGTACATCTGTCATTCATGCAATTATCTCTGCTCGAACGAGAACCAAACTTCATCTCTAAAAATCTCTCTTATTCACACCCTCTTTAGGGGCAGAATGATTAAGGAGAAAAGGATGCCATTTTATCTGTATGAAATTAATTCGTCAAACCCTGCAAACACTAAAGCTAATAAAATTGAAGGTCAAAATAGTTTGCGAAGTGCGAATAAAAGACTTGATAGAAAAAACCTGGAAATCACACTCTTTTGATGAAGCAATAGCCTTGTCTAGATTGAATCTATAGCTTGATTGAATCAATCAAAACAAAAAAACAAAATTTCGTATTAAATCTATAGCTTGATTGAATCAATCAAAACAAAAAAACAAAACCCTAACCCCCAATTCTTATCATGTTCACAAAATAATGCAAGAAATTACAATTAATCCCAAATTAGAAGATCTTACTTGAAACTGGAATGCGGCCATCTTTATCGTCATCGCCACTTTTCCTTTTGCACTAATCAAACCAATTGCGAAAGAAGTGACTCTGTTGGTTTAATAACTTTACCGTATTGTTCTTGACTTCTTTGTGCAGTCGTGTGGTGGTGACGAAGATGTGAGGGAGGGAGTTATTGGTGTAGGGAGGCAGTCGTGTGGTGGTGACGGAGTAGAATTAGGGAGAATCCATGAGAAGCGAGGGAAGGACGTGGTTGGTGTGGGGATGTCTTATTGTTCTCAGTGTATAATAATGAGGGTTTAGTAATTTTTTTTTAATTAATATCATTAGCATCGGCTTTAGGTACAATGGATGCAAAAACATAATATCAAATAAGTCGGTTTAGTAACATAACTGATGTATTTGATCAAATACATCGGTTTTGCTGAGAACCGACGCATTATATACGTCGATTGCTTATAAGAACTCGACGCAAAAGTATGACTATAGGGCAAAAATGGATTCCCGCCAAAACTAAGTACTTTTTGCGTCAGTTTTTGTAGAACTGACGTAAATTGCCTGACGCAATAGGTGTTTTTTCTACTAGTGTAGATGAGAATGAATTTGCCAACCCGACAAACCTTTACCAACTAAAGCGGTATTATGCCTAGAATAGGAAAAAAAACGCGCCTCGCGTAACCTCACGTGTCGCTCTTGTGGCACTAAATAAACGGCCCCTGGCCAAGCTGAAATAAGCTAATGTCACTCTGCTCTTGCATTTTTGACATCTTGTCATCCTCATATCATCAAATAAACTAAATTTGCACCTTAAGAGTAAGTAAAAAGCTCATGCTTATTTTCTACGTTCATCACAAGCTCTTGCTTAGAACAATTATTCTTTTACATTTACTCGAACTACGCGCAAGGGTTTCATTTCATTTTCTTAATGAATACGTAGGCAATCCTTCACAGGATACAACCCATTTAATTTCAAAATGTAAATAGAAGAACATTTGCATTGCATTGGATTTCGACAAAAATAATAAATAGAAAATCACAACGGTTTCATAACCAATTAACCTTTTTTATTTCATTCATTTCTAATAATAATAATACGCTACATAATAAAAATAAAAATAGGCTAGGATTCTAAAAACCCCACCTTCTTATTACAATAATAATAATAATAAATAATAATAAAGACTTGGGCTATTCCTCCATCTTCCCTTTGCCCTTGTCATTCTTGTCATATTTCTTGTCACGACCTCGAGCCAGACGCTCTTGCGCCACTTCGGACCTAATCACCAATGGTCTTTCTCGAGGCCTAGACTTACCATTCTTGTCAATCACCATCTCCACGACAGGAGAGGTCTTCGGTCTCTTCGAAGGATGAACAACTCGAAACCCGGCTTCCTCCTCTCCCTCAGTCAGATGCTTCTCTTTCTCCTTTTCCACCTCGCGCACCTTGTAGTCAACAGGCTCGCGCTTCCTCAATCTCTCGCGCTCTTCCGGAGTAGTAGCTTTCCTCCATCGCAGATAAGTGTCCGACACCCATAAAGCATTAGCAGAAGAGTTCAAGAACCATACATTTCTTTGAGCCCATTTAATAGCCCACTCCCTTCGACAATCAGTAGTAAGCGCCACGACAGTCTGCGGGACAATGTCGAGCTTCGGGATCATCTGCTTCATTCCAACTTGTCTCATCAACCTCTCTGGGAAGATGCATACCATGAACTCCAAGCCAGGAATACGCACAGATCGGGTAAGATCCAAGGAAGATGCTCCAGTGACAGATTTGAGGTGCAACCGTGGTACAATCCACCTAATCAAAGGGCCGTCATCACTCTTCAGTTTATTCTCCCAATAATTGCAAACCCGAGTGAAGTCCACCATGTATAGCCTGGTCCTCATAACAATCGAACGAGCATGATAAGAAGGAACATGAACTGGGGGCTCGATCAATCGAAGACGCTCCATAAGCCACACCTACCAAAAGCGGGTATTAGAACAAAACAAACAAAAAAAAGAGAAAACAAAAAACAAAAAAACGAAGAAAACAAAAAACAAAAAAAACGAAAAAAAAAAAGAAGACAAAAAAAAAAAGAGAAAAGAAAGAAAAAAAAGAAGGAAAAAAAGAAATGTGTTCTTTTACCTGCAGAATAATGGGACTCCCCAAGTACGGTAGGTCGCGATTGGCTTTCCTATTATCCAAGCCCAATAGGATCTCTCCTAAATATAAACAAGCTGGGCTCCTGCGCAGCTCCATTTGCTCAACTAGGCCCAGGAGACGAGGATCACCTCTCAAGTCTTCATCAACATGCCCTTGAAGGACATACACATGCAACAAGCAAAATCCGAATGCCCTTCGCCTAGCAACATAAGAAATGGTGCGGTCGGCCCTGTTAATGAATCGGTCAATGAAGTCCAACATTCGCACTCCTTTTGAGGTCACTAAACGGTCCACCTCAAGCCTTGTCAACCAAAGAAAGTATCTGAATTTGTTCTTATACCCTTGTGAAGTAGAAGGAATAGCAGGCAAGTGTTTTGGGTCCCACCCACCGATCGCAGCAATTTCTTCAGGGAATGGGGAAATGTCACCTCCAGGGAAAGCAAAAACATGATAATTCGTGTCCCAATAATCAAGACAAGCGTCTAAGAACGGTTTGACAACCTTGATAAGCTTCAAACTCAACAAAGATCCAAGATTATAAGCGCCCATATCGTGTTTCTCCATGTTGGAAAACTCGTTGGTCCACTCTTTTAGGCGAATCTCCAAAGTATTCATGATGAGTGATGATTTTGAGAATTTTATGTAATAAGACGAAGAAGCGACGGAAGAATTGTGTGATTAAAAGCTCTATCGACGTCTCTATTTATACTAAAATCCGTTTTCCTAAAATCTGCCAGAACAGACACGCCTGGAAACAGGCGCAACACCTGCTGCGCCTCTTCAAAGGGACGCAGCTCATGCTGCGCCTCTTCCTCAGCAAGGTTTCTGTGATTTTCCGCGTTGGATCGTTCTTAAATTCCTCGGCGAATAATTTCCTATTCCTACGGGTTATTATTTTGGTAAATACGTGAAAATTGCCATATTTCGTGCTTCCTAAATCCGCGGACACGCATTTCGAGGCAATATCAGCATTTTCGTCATTTTAACACACCTGTATATTTTCATTTTAGGAAATAATTTTCATTTTATACGTAATTTATTTCTATTTCCTTTATTTTTATTTATTTCTTTTAATCATTTTCATTTCTAACTTATAGATTTTTATTTTTTTCATTTTTTTGGGGGTAACCCTCCCTACCATCCGGTCATTTCCGGCAAATTTGTTGCATTTTTGGCACTTTCTTTTGCATTTGTTGCATTCTTTTGAGTCATTCGTTTTGCGCTAATTTAAGCCGTATATACAAATGTATGTTCTACATGATTTCTATGTAAATTTCGGCAGCATGACGGCATAATTCGTCATCTACCAAACCTGTTCAAAGCTAACCTGCAGGTACAAGCAACGCAACCCAGCAGCAAAGGCCCTCAGGCCATCATATATACAACCAAAAAAAGGGAAATGTACAACAAAGTGGGGGCTCGAGCCCCAAACAAAGTCCAAAATGTCCAAAATATAGTTCCAAAAATGTACAAGTGTGCAAAATAAACAACAACAAAGCAAACTACTGTCGGTCGCCCTCTAGCTCCGCAACTCTCGCCTTGAGAGAAGCAACCTCGGTATCGCGAACCTCGAGCTCCCTCAACAAGCGAGCTGTCTCCTCCCGAGACTGGGTCAGCTCTCGCTCCAGCTCACGATCCCTCTGCAAGCAATAAAATTGGCTCATGTCAATCATCTCAAGCAATTATAAAGTTGGAAAATCAAAATTCAAAAAAGAAATGGACGTAAGGTTCATACCTGACGGCCTAGACCGCCGATAAGTGCCTGGATGGCAGTAGCTCGCAGCCGGTTGGTCAGCCTCCATAACGCCACAAACCGAGACGGCGCGACCTGCATTTTCAAGAAGAAGTTCTCAATAATTGGATAAGTTCAATCAAATGTGTTCTTACACAAGAAACCATGCGAATTAGAGGCTCACCCTCCGAATCAGATGCTGCCAATCATCCGGACCAGCATCCGTCACAGCCACGTCAAAGTCACGCAGCTCGGAGATCGTCGTCCTCCCGGTCGCGTCAGTGTACTCGAGGGTCTCGAGGTACTCTGGGGGCTCGATGCCCGCCGCCTCAACCTCCTGCAAAGTCAAATGTTTCTCATTAATCGATGATCTTTCATCGTATTCTCAAAATCAGCAAAATAAAGAAGTGTAAGATGCTCACCACCACCGGCCAGTACGCCAACCTCCCGTAGAGGAACGCCGAGTAGTCCTCACCAGGAAGAAGGAGGGCGTCACCACCAACGCCAGCCAAATCGGCCTCCCTCTCACCTCGAGAGGCTCCCAACATCGTCCTAGGAGGATCGATGGGAACCGTCAAGACATCCCGAGAGCACTGACGAGCCAAACGCTCGCCCAAGTACTACACAGGACCCATCGACGTCCTCAACAGCAGCCGGCTCGAGCTCCTAGGTCGAAGGACCTCAGCCACAAAAGGAGGCGCTCCAGCGTACTCCGCCCAAGGCCTGGGCACCGTCTGGACAAGACAAACAAGGAATCATTCTTATGATCTGTTAAAAGCAATGAAGAAGCAAAATGACTACAAGTGAGATACTGACGCTGTCCAGCTGAAGAGCGTTCACGTCCCGTCGGTAGACACCGTGAGAGGAACGCTTGCTCCTCGTCCAACACATCACCCAATCCCTCACGACGGGATAGGCCTTCTCCAGCGGCTCCGTTCTCTTGGGCGAGAGGCTCGGAAAGTAGGAGTACACCCACGCCTATGAAGCAAGATAGTCATAAATGATCTTTTGTAATTTGATAAGGAAAAGAATTGATTTTTTTAGTCTAAATGAAGGTTGATACCTCCAACAGTAGTCCAGGGCCGACAACACCAGGAGAAGTCCCCTTCTCCATCAACTCCGGACGAACCATGGCCCTCATGAAGCGGATGAGGACCGCGAAACCAGCAGTGACCCAGTCCCAACGTCCTAGGGAGCTCAGGTCAGAAAGGAAAGGAAGAAGCTTCGTCGACAACCTCTCTCCCTTGTCTCCGAGGTAGATCAAGACAGAAAAACCACCAAAGCCACAAACGAGCCCTCCGCTCACCAGACAGGAGGAGGAGCCATCTCTCTCCCGTCAATCACCACCCGCGCCGGGGTCTTCCCCGCAAAGTAGTCTCGGACATAGGAACTAGGCACCAAACCAGACCGAATGTGACCTTCGGCGACAAGTTCCACCCGATCAACCTCCTAGCCTCGGCCGAGTCCACCCTCATGGCGCTCTCCGCCACTCCACACCTCGATCCCACACTTGCCCCGAGATCATGTCGTAGTCCTCCAACGTGACTCCCACCTCACCAAAAGGCATGTGAAAAGTGGAAGTCGTATCCCAGAATCGGTCCAAGAAAGCGCGAACCAGGCTAAGGTTAACCCGCAGCTTCCTCTTCACGATATCCCTCCAAGCCTGCACCAAGGCGCCAAACGCTCCATGATCGATCATGGCGCGCTCCTCCGCCGAAAGCCTCTCGTAACACTCCATCGCCGTCGTGTAACCCGAAAATGACCTGATGTTCCCGGCCTCCTATTGTGATTTGAAACAAAGCTATCTTTAGTTTTGAATGAAATTTGAAAGGTTATGAGCAAATGAAACAAATGAAAGGAAAGAAGATGAGTAATGAATTCGAGATTACCAAGCTCTTCACCGTCCTGTAGGACAGGTGACCCTCCGCAGCCCAAAGCAAGTGTCTGCTGTACCGGGTCTCAGCCCACGCGGGTGCTCCCCTCAGCTAACGACCGCCTCGCCTAACGTTGGCCCACCTCGGGGCCTCATCCTCCTCAACGGCCTCCTCCTCCTGGACGTCGTCACCGGTAGCCATCACCGCAGCGGTGAAAGCCTCCTCCAAAGCCTCCTCGATAACATGAGAAGGGTCAACAACAGTGTCTATCTCCATGGGAGCTCTCCCGGACGTAGAAGCCTCGTCACCTGCAACGTTAAAGTAAAATTAGGCCGCGTCACATGACGACAAGCCTTGGTTAAGGGATTTTCGGGCTTTCGGAAGCCCTGAAATCGCTCTTTTCTCGCCATCTTTGGCCGTATTCTCACAAACCCGATCACTCATGTGGTAATTTGGGTCAAGTCAAGCCTAAGTTGAAGCCTAGTCATGGGCTCGAGTCGAAATTTCGGCAGCATTTCGTTATAACGGCGATTATGCCCTAGAAAGGTGTCCTGAAAAAGCCGTCACAAACCAAAATTCCGAGATGGTAGATAGTTTACCCATCATCCAAGGACTCCCAAATATCAAGTTTCATCGCAAATGGGCAATCATAAGGCTATTTTCGAAGCGATTTACGGTTTAGCTGTGAAACCGTCTCAATTTCACTCAAATGCTCAAAATTCAACAAAAATTCGAAACAAATACATGGTTATGTTCCTTATATTACCAATTATCCGTTTCTAATACCAATTTTACAAGGCAAATCCATTTGGGGGAAAAGCCCCAAATTTTCGAATTAATTGGGTTGAAAACCCTAATTTTTTTCGATCCAAATTAAGCAAATGCGGATGTTTAAGCAAGAATGATATACATACCTCGATTAGTCATGATGAATGCAAGCTTTTGGATCAAGTTTTGGCAAAAATGGTTAAGATTTGAGAGAGAAATTGAGGTATTTCTGTTTCGAATAAATGAATTGAATCCCTCTGTTTATCGCGTTTTTACGCAGAAAAGACACACTCAGGAAAAGACGCAGCAGGTGCTGCGCCTCTTCCTGAGGTTCCCTCCATACGAGTTTTCAAAAAATTCGTTATGAGTTCGTTATTTGTGGGCCCATCTTTGGTGCGCCTCTTCCCCGATGCCATTTTATCTTTTTTGCTCCGTTTGACGATGATTCTTCGTTCAGACCCGCATTTCCAAGCCAACTGCAGACTATTATACATTATTTATCGCTCCCAAGACCTTGCTTGTCACAACGAGCATTCCTTCTTTGACAGGTGTTTCGACACGCCTTTATTAAGTTTCCCCAGCGAGAGTAAGCGGATAGACTTTCCCTCTCGAGACATGGAGATCAGTTCCCGATTAAGTTCCCCAACGAGAGTTCACGACCGACAGTCACTTCCTCTCGAGACATGGAGATCAACATCGACCCCGAATTCTTCCGAAGTTTGTTTGAAGGTGAACACAAACAGATTTCACCCAGCGGTTCCAGACTGTGTCCTGCTGTCTTTCCCAAAATCATCGTTTTTATTCCTCAGGCGAACCTTCATATCCTTTAGGTAACCCTTTCCAAGATAAATCCTTCAGATCTTTCAGAAATTTACCGTAAATCCTTCAGACGACCCCTTTTGAGTCCCTTGGGGTAATCCATCCTTCAGCCTTTCCTTTAGTGAGAGATAGCCTTCAAAGTTAGCCTTCAGAAGTGTTAAGAAGTTTCTTCAGAATCCCTGTGACCCCTAATGCCTTCAGACACCAAGTTATCTTCAGACTAAGAAGTTTTGCCGAAGCGTCTTCAGTCTCGTATCACCCAGGGGTATCTCAGGTATGGTCTCTTCTTATGGCTGACGAGCCTCCTTACGTAGTCTAATGGACTTTAAACGACCCTCCCCGATAGTCGACAGACTCTAAAATGTTCCCGACGACAGGTCCTTGGCTCAGACCCCTTGAGCCGCCTCGCGTCGCCATAGTCGTCAGGTTGTAATCTTCGATTGACCTGATGGCTATACTTTGACTTTCGCCTTGTCCAAGCCTCAGTCAAAGTGGGGGCTCTGTAGATACCTCATTTCTGCACCTCCCGCAAACCACCCGGTGATGATTGGGACGCTTGTTTGGTACGCGGAATGATTTGTGACAGTTCGTAAGTTTATCGTCAAGTGATTGCTCAAACACTGATGCCTACCTCTTAGTTGTCATCTACGCGCCGATACGGTCATTTTGACAGTAATTAGCGTACATTTGGAGTCCGGGCCTAAATTCGTCTTCATTTTCTAATAACCGTTAAATCCCGAGTCCGAATGTTCTGGAATGTTCTGGATATTTCTATTCCATATTTTATAAATCTTTCACAATCTTTTAATCTTTGGTAAACAATTTCCCGTAATATTCATACAAAATATTAAGAAAAATAAGATTATCCCGTTATTCTATAATTTAAACACGGAAATCTTTCTTTCGCAGGAGGAAACCACCTGGGAACAGACGCAGCAGGTGCTGCGCCTCTTCCAAGGGACGCAGTGACTGCTGCGCCTCTTCCGAGGTCCTTTTCTGCGTATTTTTCGTATCTTTTTCATATCTTTTCGAGATTCACTTCCAAAGTCTCTCCGAAAGCCCTATTCCTTCACGTGATTAGTATAAAACGGAGCCTTCGCTCCTCATATTTCTCACGCGAGTGTCCGCCCTTCTCTTCTTCCTTTGCATTCTAGACCAGTGTTCTTACTTTTTGGCGTCTACGTACTTGAACATTCGACCACGTAAGCTCGGATCCTTCTGAGTACCAGCCTCGTTTGCATGACCGACCAATTTGACCAACTCCACAATCAATCAACTTAATTAATTAATCGTTTTCCTCCTATGAGGGCACTTTCTTTACATTATAGTTCGAGTCGAGCATCACTAATCGTAAACTTAGTCCATCTCGTTTAGTCAAACATGTAAGTCTGAGGGTGTATAATCTCTCTTTATTTATTGTTATTTACTTTTTGTATCACTAATGTAAGATTTATGTCGAAAATACTTATTAAAACCGATTTGTAAAACCTCGTTTAAAACCTTTTTACTGATTACCAGAAGACAAACCGTCGAGAAAGGACGCAAAGAATCGCCGCGCCTCTTGAAGGAGCGCAGATTTTGCTGCGCCTCTTCGTGAGGCCGCGCAGCCTCGCTTCCTTTTCTTCTTCCTTCGTCCTCTGTAATTCGTCTTCTTTATTCGTTTTCGTTTGTTTTCTTTAATTCTTTGGTACAATAACATAGTTATCTCACATGTATATTATTTATCATTCATTAACGCATATAATTCGTTATTAAATCCGACTTAAATCCCTTATAATCCAATATTTGCGGGTTTTCGTCATTAAAATCAATCCGGGTTGTAGAAATTCAATTCGTTCATATTGAGTTTCTGGAATTCGATCTTTGATATATTTTCATCTGTCTACTGTCATATTCGTCATTAATTCATCATATTTAGCCTATTTAATTCACCCATGTCACTAATCCATTGTTCATCCATGTAAATAATTCGTCTTAATTCCGTCTCATCCATGTTTTATTGCTTTTACGACTCATTCATATGTAATTAATGAATTAAATCACTTTCATCCGAGTAAATACCATAATTAATCCTTAAATTCATCAATTAATATTAATGATTTGCAGTTCCGGCTTCACAGCCAGAACTCACCCTTGGAATAGATGATGAGAGTGTCGTTGGGGCTCTCAATCAAACACATTTATAATACTCAAAAAACTGCTAGTTAGCGGTAAGTCGAGGTCGATCCATGGGACGGTGTGCTTTGGGTTCTAAGTCTATCTATCTCAATTTATGCTAGTGTCACAATTTGGTTGGGTTTGTAGTTGTGTCTAAACTAATGCAAGCAATATAGTGAAACAAGAAATAAAGGAAAGATGTAAACAAACGATTAAAAAGTGCTAGGATATCATGGGGTCATGGGGGATTCATGGTTTTGATCATACAAACATGTTTACAAGGTTGCAAGCAATTAATGTTGTGGAGAAACCGAGTTGGGTTATGTCTTACGGTTCTTAGGAAGGGTTGGGTCCCGGAGCCGAATCGATTAGATTGTACAACACCTACAAGTCGACTTACTTTCCTCCTAATCAACTTCTATGCATGGTCTAACAAGACTCGAGTTGGTTTATATCTTACAAGTCAAGTTGAGTAGATAAGAGATGGTAAAAATGCAAGGATTCATAGGCTTAGTATTTTATCAAACATAACATGTGCATAAAGTTGACATCACAACAAGCAAGCAATTTAATCATGTGAACATATTAGATTAAGCATGAATCAATCCCATGTTGGTTTCCCCTAATTACCCATTAATCCTAGCTAAATAACTACTCACTCATTATCATGGGAAACATGTCATTAATGGTGTCAATCATCACAACAAGTATAAACATGATAATAGAATGAAGAAATGAACAATAAAGATTAAAGAGTAAAGGAATTATACCAACTTAAGATGATCCAAATAATAAAGCAAGAATAATAGAAGAAACTTGATTGATTGATGGAAGGTTGTCAATCTCCCAATAATAACCCAATAATCTTCAATTACCCAATAATAAACTTGAACAATAAACTTCAACAATAATTAAGAAGAGATTAATGTGTAATTTGTGGAAAGATTAAAGAGTAATCTATTCTAATCTACTCCTAATCTAATCTAAAGAAGGATTTTTCTAGCTAAAAGGAACATATTGATTAATTACAAAGATGGGGTATTTATAGTGGAAATTAGGTGGGATGCATTAGGTTAACTAAGGGCTAAACTAGTAATTACACTTTTTAAGTTGAGCAAGGAGGACCCGGTATTTTCTGAGAGAAGGGCTTCTCTTTTCGTAGCTTGAAGAAGACAATCCGTGCTGTGAAGAAATCCGGGCGGAATAAGGTCGGGACGGACGGATTTGGGCGGTGGAATCCGAGCGGATTATGAGGAATCCGGGCGGATTGTTGAGGGGGAATCCGAGCGGATTTGGAGCAAGACGCTCGGATTGTACCAAGGGAATCCGAGCGGATTAGGAGCAATCCGAGCGGATTATAGCAGGGGACGAGCGTCTTCACGTAAGACGCGCGGATTGTCTGTACTGACTTCTTTGTTTGAGCTCGGATTGTAAAACGGACGTCATTTTCTCATCCGGACTCCTATTGGAGTGATTCAAAAGCCTAGATCGCTTGTTTTTTCGACGCCGTTCCATTTAGCATATTTTCAGAGCCAAAAGAGCAACTCTTGGTTTGGGTTCCGAGCAATTTCTTCATGCAATGCCTTCCTTGCTTTTCCTCCTTGCTTCTAACCCTTTGATCTTTCTATATACACTTTATTCCTACATACTTGGTCATCATTCTTGCCTCCTCTTCATACTAGTCCATCTAATATCATCAATTAGCTTCCAAATATGCACGAAAGACGGGAATTTCCGCCTTATTATCTTCTTTTCCACAAAACATATGAAATGCGATAGAAAAGCAAATAGGAAGGTTTTGACGGATAAAATGGCCATGAAATGCTATAATAGTATGCAAAATAGGCTCAATTAGGGGACTAAATGTGCGCTAATTATGGTCACATCAACAGACGTACCAGCTGCTGCGCCACTTCCAAAGGGCGCAGTCCTGCTGCGCCGGTTCCAGGTTGAGTTCAGTCTCTGAACTCCGTTTCTGCCTTGACCTAGTTAATTAGCTTACGTATTTAATCAACTATTAATCGTATTATCACCTAATTCCTGTTCGTTAATTTGTTTATTCTTTCTTTCTCAAATTATCCGTTTTGAAAGTATTTTCGACATAAATCATTGAATCCGATGTAATTATTGTAATTTTCATTATTGTAATTTTCATTATTGTATTTATTGCATTTCTTTCACCATTTGTATGCCTTCACATGTAATTGAACTTAAATTCCTATTTCGACCCAATTGTATGATTAAATTAATTGTTCACCGACTTAGTCTAATTCTCACATGTTAGGATTAAAACAATAGATGTTGCATTGCATGCATATAAGCGACGATATATCGAGTACGAATAACTTCCCTAATCATTAGTAGAGGCCGCTATCGAGGCGGGTGGGATTAGGTGTTCGATCAAAAGAGCTTCCTAATACGTACCCTCACCCCTTACTCCAGATCTCTGTGAACATCCGTGTTCATTGGCATCCACGAGAGTCATTCTAGACATAGAATGCTAAGGGTAACGATTGCTTAGTGTTCATGTCACTACTTTGTGTCTTGACATGACACGAGGTATTCGAACGGTTCCAATTTCCCATAAAAATTGGTGGCGACTCCACAAATGCAAACGCTTGTTCTCCCAAGCGCCCCCATGGGCCCATTGTCCACAAGTCCATAGGTCGAAAGATCATGCAAGAGCTTAAAGGTTCATTTCAAGTTTTCCATGCTACGCCGTCATGTAAATCTCATCCATGTTTTGCTTTATTCCTTGCCCATGTTGTTTCGGGTTTCTAAATCATTATGCTTAGCTTATCTTGGGATATTGCAATTCATGGGATATGGTTTCTTGCTTGGGGACAAGCAAGGGTTTAGCTTGGGGGAGTTTGATGTGTTCATTTTATATATATTTTTACCCCTCATTTTAGCTCGGTTTTTATCGTTTATCATACTTTAAATAGTATATTTGTGTGCTAATCTTGTGTTCTAGGTGTATTGTTGTGTTTGTTACATTTTTGTAGGAATCTAAGCATTTAGAGGCTTTTTCCTATCATATTAGCATGCACCAAGTTCACTAAGCTAATTGGGAACAAGTTGGATCAAGCATGACAATGGAAGGTGTTTCCAAGGCCAAGCAAGAGTGTATGAGAAGTGCAAAATGATCCTACAACGAGCTAAATGTGAAGTCCAAAATCATATGGAAAAGATCAAGCATAGGATACTCTTTGGAAGCTCTAAAGATGATAGATTAAGCATTTACCCGGGTGATTAAAGGAGCATTAAAACATTACTATTGGATTCCTTGAGCATTAAACCAAGAATTGAAGAGAAAGAACCCGGACAACCACGCCCCCGATCGGGGCTGGCAACCCCGATCGGGATTGACCCTCTCATGCTATTTTACGTTATGCCCCTATTTTCTTATAAATAGGGGCCTTAATCCGTGATTAGGGTCATCTTATTCTTACGTCCCATACACTCTAAAATAGCCTTAATCAATAAATCTCTCATTAGTTTTCATATTTGTTTTCAATATTGTTAAGGTTTTAGTTATCAAACATTTGGTTATTAATATATTCAAGCATTTGGTTGTACTTTGTTCTTCCTTACAAGTTCATTTCCATTACGGTATTTCTATTTCTAGTTTACGATTTTTCATTTCTATTTAGTTTACGCGTAGTTTGTCATTAGTACTTTATTATTATCACATTAGTATCATTCTTATTTTATGTTATATCATTTAGTTTATATCATTTATACAATCATGTTTAGCATTTCTTACAACAAAGTTTATAGTTTACATTGCATTATGAGTAGCTAAATTCCTTAATCTAGGGGCTAGGGAAGCCATGCAAAATCAAATATGTAAAATGGTAAATTAAGTTGATATAATATTGTCTAATTATTTCTATCACATGTTTGCGCCACAACTTTTAATCTTTGGTTATTGGCCTTAATCGTAGATTAAGTTTGTTCATTCGTTCTATAAGTCGAGAGGCACGGAATCGGATTAGACTAAGCATGTGTAGTAGGACGACCTAGTCATGGACGAAAGTTTCTCTAGGACCCGATCTATGGTTGACACTAATATCGTAAGGTGGGTGTCTTTAAGCCTAAACAATTGATAATGTTGTTATTACCGAGTTTAACTTGATCGTATATTTACCTTTGCATATGCGACCCGACTCCCCTAGACTCCCTTTTGTCATATAGTTTACATTTTTATAATTGTTAGCAATCAAACCAACAACAAACAAACAAAAGGAAATCGATCTTGATAGAAATATTCTCATAGCATTTCCCAACGCAATTCCCGTCTCCTTGTGTTCGACCCCTATTGCTACATTAATTTGTGTCTAGGGTATTTATCTTTGCATAGGTACACGATAAGCCTATCAGAACACTTAAAACGATTTCAAAAATAAAACATTTGAAAACTTTTCAAAAGTACCTGGAGTGTTTAATGCATGACGACGGGGTCACAATGACACTAACTAGAATCAAAACCGACACTGGACCAAAAACCGACTCAAAATTCAAATCCCGACTCCAACAACGAGTCAAACCGAGTCAAACACAAAAAACAGATCTTTTCAAAACTTTCATGTTATGTATTCCCGGAATGCTTCAAGGTCAAGTACAAATCATGTCATCCAAAACATAGGATAGAACAAATCATGATTACAATTGCGTGATATTGACAAGAAACCTCGAAGATCCGCGAAATGGCTCGCGTCTCTTCGAGCATCCCATGCGGCCACGTCGCTCAAAACGTACACAACCACCCATTTTTCTATAAATACCCCACAAATGCCACCATTCGAAGGTACACGAGGGTCCGCCCCCTCATTTCTCCCTTAAAATTCTAGACTCGACTTCTGAAGTCACAAACCGACACGTGTTTTCGACCTACCGATCGAAAATACAAGCCTTACACATTGTTTGGTGCCGTCATTGTGCATTAAATCACTTGACTGGCCATCTCGACCAACTACACCATCACTAAACTTTAAACACTCTTTTACATTGCTAAAACGGTTTTCCAACCGAGTTTTCCGACCAAACAAGTTGATATACTTTCGTCGATTTCTCGTCTCAAGCCTAGCATGTAAGTATGAGGGTGTAAAAATCCTCTTCTATCGTGTTTTTCATTTGTCTTATGACTATAACATGCTAAAACATGCATAACATGGTTCAAACATGGGTTAAATGAGCCAAAACCGGATTTTGGCTGGAGACAGGGGTTGCTTGTATAGCAGGGTGGCTCGTGCCTAAACCCCCTCTCAGGCCTTAATCCAGCCGTGTTTGGTCTCATCTTCCCCTTTATTTCATTTCTTATTTGTAATCCGTTTTTATCATTTTAAATATTTCAAATCATTTTCATGACAAACTTTTAACCATTAAACATTTTTCACCCTTGGTTCCTAATACCATGACGGTTTAATCCGTGTTTCGGTGATAATATTTGGTTAAATGCATTTTAAAAGGTATTTTAAAACCTTTTTATTTCATTTCTTTACATTTTCAAAACAAATGCATTAGTCATAAATACAAAATCATCCTTGGTTCCACATACCATGTCTAATTTTAACCCGAGTACGATGATGAACATTGACTAATCTCAAACAAATGAACTTAAAATAATTAGTTCATAATCATTTCCAAAAATATTCATGTGAAGCTTACAAAACCCGACATCGAATATCGTCAAAACAATGATGATTATTCAAGTCCCGTTTTTCATATCAATATAAAAGCGGTCTAAACGACCCTTTTAAACAAGACGGGTTCAAACACCCTCTTTTCAAACCATTTTACAAACCTTTTAATGGTCAGAAGACGCCCCTTCAACCGTCTGCTGACCCGGGCCTAAACAGGCTAATCATTTTCCAATTTTCAAACCAGGACAGGCCCGTTTGCATCACTGAATGGCTCGCGCCTATATAAACTGCCTGATGCAGACCCTGTTTCCTTCCATCACTTGTCTACGACAATCCCAACTTCGAATAACCCGAATACAAGACGGATCAGATGACAAATCTGCTCTTTAACATTATATTTGCAAAACGCCTTACTAAGACAAATGGATCACGTTACGCACCATAAACCTAACTCGGTAATTGGATGTTTAATTTCCGTCTTGCATGAAAATCAACATTAAATCCAACTTGACATCAAATACTTGATAATTGGATTAAATAACCGACATAGAAAGCTCACATGATAGGTTCAAACTTGTGGATGCGCATTCATGCATTTACCCGTTTTATCAACTTTTGCATTTAAGCAACCAAGATCGATTAGTAGAGGCCGCTACCGTGGGCAGGATTGGGTGTCCGATTAAAGGGCTTCCTAATACGTACCCTAACCTCTTACTCAAAATCATTGGATAGTGGACGACCTTATCCAGGGCGTACGAGAGTCATTATAGAGACATGATGCTAAAGAGGGACGATTCCTTATCTTTAGTACCTATGTCAAACACCGCTTTTTGCCTTGGTTGAACTAGGTATAAAGTATATACGAACGGGTTCCAAGCATCCCACAAATGCTTGGTGGCGACTCCGAACATCTCTTGCATCGTTTCGAGACCCTTGCCGAGACGAAACCGACCGATCTAAAACGATCCGGTCGAAAGCCTTTTTACGCTGTCGAGCGTGGCTTTCAAAGAGACCGATATACGCCCACATATCGACTGGTCGTGTAGGTGGCCATGTCCACAGTTTAATGAGTAGTTTGGGTCTTTGAGTTTAATTAATTACTAAGACGGGTTTTTACGTAATAATTTACACGGGAAATAATTAATATAATTAAATTGTAATTGATTAAATTAATATAATAAATTGAATAATTAATAGTTAAGTTATAAATATTATTTACTTATAGGTGACGGACATGTTGAACGGGTTTATTGAAGGAAACTTTTGGTAGATCGTATTATTTTGAGTAAATGCTTGTCATGTAAGAATTACCTACTCAACTCGTATTTTATTATTATGTGAATGTATATTAAACTATGATGGATGAAGAGGTTAATGTTAATATTATGAATGAGTATTGGAGACGGAGTATATGTGTATGCTAAGTTGTTGACGGAGCCGTATGACTAGATTGGTATTGTTCATTGTTGTTGGTTATATATGGTGTGGTGCGATGGTTGTTCAGTTGAGCATAACACGGAGTGTGTTACTACCAGTTGTGCATAACAAGTGATTGTTACTGCCAGTTGTGCATAACAAGTGATTGCAACTGCCAGATAGTTATGCATAGTACGGATGGTACTACTGCAAGTTGAGCATGGTGTGAGAGTACCAATGCCAGTTAATTTGAGCATGGCACGGTGTTAAGAGGGTTGTGCTACTGCAAGTGAATTCGTTGTGTTAGTTACGGTATGGTTAGATGAGTTGGCAATGACTGGATATCGATTGATTGTGTTTCACATTGAATAATTATTGTTGTTTAGTTTATTCCTACTCAACCTCGTGGTTGACAGTGTATTTGTGAACACCTTTGATGAACCGTAACTGGGGATCAGATTTGACAGGTACTTGAGTTAGCTGACTTGGGAGCTTAAGGGGATGCGTGAGGACTCGGCCAGTCTACCTAGAAGTCTAGACCATTTAGTTTATTAATCACTTTCTTTATTTCCGCTGCGAGTTGTAGTTAATTTTATACTGAGTTTTTAGTTTGGTTAAGTTGTAATAAACATGTAATCGCTAAACTTTATCTAAATTACTTTAGTTTGTTGTACTTTGTTATTCACTACCTCGGGAAACCGAGAAGGTAACACCTCACTTTATTTGAGGAAGCCTAGTGAAGGCCCTTGAATAAATGGGGGTGTTACAAATGGTATTAGAGCAAAACGATCCTCAGAACTAATCAATGAATAATAATGAATTTAGGATGAGTCTAATGAAATGAACCCCGGGTAGGAACTATTAGGAGCCCCTCTTCGTGCGGTTAAGAAGCGCACCTTAATTCGTACCATGGCCCTCTCAGTTTTGAACCGGGAACCCTGAGAGAATACTTGAGAGTATGGGGTAGTTATAATAAGGTATGTTATATTTTAGAGGATATTCGATATGAAGTTACTAACATTGCTACATGGCGAGATTACGAGAAGTATTGTGCATGATGGTTGGCTTGACCATAAGATAAGAATTGATATTGTTTAATGGATGAAATAACGATTTGATGTTGAATTGTTTTGATCATGAGCATGAAAGTAATTGTGAATTGATATTGATTATATGTTTGGAGGTTGTGTGATAGTAGTATCATGTCTAGTGATATGCGGCTATGTGAATCCCGAAACCATGTTATTTACAATATTATGAAATGATTAAACTTGTGATATGAATGCTTTAGAATAGATTCTAGTCATGTGAGAAGTATGATGACCAAGTTGTGTTGATACTTGTATAGGAGGGCCTTAATAAGGGCTTATGACCTAGTAAAAAGGAATCTAGAAGCTGAACCTTATTTGTCATACTTTTACCCCTATTTTATTTAGCTGTCGTTTGACCAATATTTATCGTCTAAGGTCGAAATTTTTACGAGTAGTAACACAGTGAGTTACCTTTCCAATGTCGTTGGTCTCATGTTGAAAAGTTTTAGTTTGGGAAAAATAAATATTTTAGTGGACAGTGACCAGAATGTTCCTGTACAGTTAAGTTTTCGACAAACGATTTTGTACAATTTCTCATTTAATGTTTTCTTAAATTTTTTTGATTAATTCCAACTCCACTATTTAAAAGAATCATATATGTTTTCAAAATTATAAGCCACGTTGCAAGACCATATTTTGACATTTAATAGTGATTTTTACAAGTTGACCCAAGTTTTTGACAAATTGCTGATCAGTTTCTGTTTAGACCAACAAGATTGTAAAAATCTTTATAAAATGGTTGTTTGATATTTTAATTCAATTCTTTTTCTAGTGTTTTGAAAACTCCTTATATTTTCTGGAAAGTATACAAACTCAACGTGGAATGTAACGGTTATTTAATGGTGGTTTTTGAAAGTTACAGCTTGACTTTGATTTCTTAAAACGCGAGTTTTACAAAAAGTTCAATGTAAATGCTTCGTCAATTCTTAAACTATGGCAGTTGAGATGTAGGAGTGACGATAGGGGGATCAAAGGATGGGTAAGATAGGATACAGCTGACTATACCTTGTTTTGATTGTAGGGTTAGTTTTATACGCATAACTCGAAGTTGGTACATGTGGGGTTGTGAAGTATGCTACGATTTATGTCAAAATGAGTAACTGTTGTTCTATAATAGTGCTAATAAAGGCTTGTGATAAATTTTGTTATATTCTCAAAACTTTGTTATCCTTATTTGATTGGTATTTATACAGTATAGTACATTTGTTATGGTCAAGGTTACGAGGACGTAACCATAATTTTAAGGAGGGTAGGATTGTAAAATCTCGGGGGTTGTGGCGTTTTGAAATTTTACGATGTTATATTATGGTGTTGGTGTTCTCAATCTTAATGCTTTTGTTTGAGTTTTCTGTTTTAGTTGTTGTCCTTACTTGAGCAATGTAACGCATGGTATAAGTAAGTAGATCTTTAATTGTGTTATTAAACATCGGGACGAAGTTTATTTTTAGGAGGGTAGAATGTGACACTTCATGTTTTAAGTTTATTCTGTGATACATTTTGATAAGTATGATATGGTTTGATAATGATTAAGTGAGTTAATTGTGTTGCAATGATAATAAGGTGAAATGGCATCCAGATGTGTTGATGGTTTCATGAGACTTTTGTAGCATTTTTGGGTGAACTTGGACGAAGTTCATTTTAAAGCGGGGGGGGGAAGACCTAATAATACCCCGTAATTTGATAAGTATTTATAAGAATAATTTATGTAATTCGAATAATTAATTATAAAGCATTTATATTAATAATTGCAAATAAGACGGTAATTAATAATAAAATAATGGATGAGTCGGGAAGACGAATTGGGCCGAGTAATAGGCATGTAATATGGTAATAATAGTACTAGTAATTCTATAATAATAATAATAATAATAATAATAATAATAATAATAATAATAATAATAATAATAATAATAATAATAATAATAATAATAATAATAATAATAATAATAATAATAATAATAATAATAATAATAATAATAATAATAATAATAATAATAATAATAATAATAATAATAATAATAATAATAATAATAATAATAATAATAATAATAATAATAATAATAATAATAATAATAATAATAATAATAATAATAATAATAATAATAATAATAATAATAATAATAATAATAATAATAATAATAATAATAATAATAATAATAATAATAATAATAATAATAATAATTTGCGACATTTATTTCGTGACGGTTCTTTCGCCGCCTCGAGTCTGTTTTCTCTTTGACGCCACGCCACCGCTTTATGGCGATCTCGATGGGGTTCTCACTCCTCTGATTGGTTACGTGCGGTTCCTATCTCGGGGTTGGGTCAGACTATGAACGGGAGGACTTACCGTAGTGTGCTTGGGTATCGTCTGGGTGTTCCGTTATTCACGGTATCTAGGCCCTGTCCTGCTTGCTCTCGGGTTTTTGCTGAGGATGTTTTTGGGGACCACGTTGTTTCTTGTACTGGTACTGTGGGCGTTAAACATCGGCATAACCTCGTCCGGGACACTCTTTTCGACATCTGTTATAGATCTGGTATTACTGCGGGAAAGGAGGTTGATATCGGTTTGGTTGATGGGCATGGTGGCTCTCTTCGTCCTGCGGATCTGTTGCTTTATTCTTGGGACAGAGGGCGTGATATGTGCGTTGACTTGACAGGTTCTTCTCCTTTGACTCAGACTGGGATGACGGATTTTGTGCCTGGCCGGGTTGTCGCTGATGCTGCTCAACGAAAGTGTGCTAAGTATGGGGATTTGTGCGCGGCAGCGGGATATGGTTTCCTTCCTTTCTCTTTCTCTTCACTTGGGGATCTGGGTTCAGATGCTGTTGCCTTGCTCAAGCGGATCCAGAAATTCTCGGTATCTCAGGATGCGGGGGCTCGGGTGGCCGCTTACATTTTTACTAGACTTAACTTTGCTGTTGCTAAGGGTGTGGGAGCCCAGATTGTCTCTCGGCTCCTCACCAATTTCATGTAAACTTTTAATTTTCTTTTAATGAAAGCTGCGCGCATCCTTTTATAAAAAATAATAATAATAATAATTGTAATTACGATAATACTAATAACAATTGTATTTGTATAATAATAATAATAATATAATAATTACATAGTTTCCTAATTGCTTCCTTATACATTATAGCCTACCTATATAAATAGATGATAACCTACAACAATAGACCTTATTCTTGATAAAATCTGAATAACTGATAAGGGGGGCGATATAGAAGAAAGAAGAAGGAGAATTAGATCTAATTATCGTATCAAGGTAAGACCGTCTTATAAAATAACTAGGTTTGTGACCTGTGAAATTCACCGGTTTATCTATTTTAGTTTTGTTATTTTTATCGTATTGTTTATATTTGTCTGAGCAAACATAAAAGTTGGTTGGTTAATGCCTCATTTCTTTGACAATTTTGATTTATTTTTAAAACTATATATGATATTTTAGTTGTTATTTTGATTAATATACTAAAAACATGTGGTTTTAAATAAAGTTACATTTCAATGAGTCCAGTAATTAATGACACCATGTTAAAAAATTAATTGCGTAAGGTTGCTTTTTTATTAGATTGTATAGATTTTGTACTCAATTTTCTATGTAAAAGTTTGAACGTCGCTTTCTCTTCCGACAAATAACGTTAGTAAGTAAAGACGAAAGGGCAAATTAATGCATAATGTTGAATTATTTCACTTTTTATTTCTTCTTTTTTCGAGAATAATAAATCTCACAATGTAAGGAGCTTAAAACATATAGAATTATAAGGTTTTTTATCTTCTCCATAATTTAATTGTCATAAATCATATAGTAGTATAGTTATGAACTTTAATAAATGCTAGTCTTACTATATTATCTATACCAATTTGTTAAAAATTCTAAATTTTATATTTTTGTACAAATGATAAAATGAGTTAAATAATAGCCTACTACAAATCTCATTGCAATATCTTATGTGTTATAAGCCATATGCATTAGATAATATGACATGTACGCATAAATTTTAGATAATAATTTACATTTGGCCATTATCTATGTCAATAGAATTTTTTTGTCTAACTTGTTAATAAGATTGAGATCCTCGCAACTCCAATTTCATTCTATGAGAGCTATTTTTCAAAGGAAAAATGATGAATAAAAAAGAAACACATACCCAAATAAAACATACATTTGAAAGTTTCTGAAATACTAAATTTTATTTATGAACCTTAAAAATAATTAGTCATTCACATTCATGTAGTCAATTTTGTAGTTAGTTTATAACATAGTATAGAGTGAAATGGAGGGAATATTTGTTTAAGCAATTCTAGTTTTTCTCTTCTTCAAATAGTTTCTTTCTCCAATGAACTATCCCTAAAAAAATCCACTGAGGGATTAATAAAAAAACAAAATGGTAGAATTTGATTTATGTAATATTAACCTTATCATTATTAATTTATGTTTTCCCTTAAATAATGTAAGAAGTAGAGTATTGAATCATAAAGATGTAAGTATATTTACCTATGAATATCATAACTCCACAAATCTTGATAGCCTCTAAATGAGAACAAACCAAAATATATGTGAAGGTTAAAAATGTGATGATTACTTCATACCAATGGAACTTAAAAATAAATAAATAAATTATTAATTTAAAACCTTAGTACACTTATCTTGATGTTGATACAATGATAAGAAAGATTATTGACACATATATAATTCTTTTAGTGATAGGGGTAAAAAAAATATTCGCTTGAATTTCGACTCACAAATGTTGCCTTCCATCAAACATTTATAGCCAAATGAGGATGCGTTTTATGACTTTTGGTTTTTTATTATTATTACCAAATTTAATATATTCATAAATATGTATAAATATTTTATGACTTTAGAGCATTCATTTTCATTAGTAGAAATAGGCATAAATATAGAGTAATGAGAAATGAAATATAAAAGGTTTACCTAATTTTTTTTTTTTTTTATTTTACAAAATCCACATCGCATGAGAATTGTTTAGGGAGTTATCTTACGAACTAAAAATGGTAGATATTTTGTCTTCCCTATTATTTATAAAACATATTTATAGATTTACATATGTATTCAATTTAATGAAATTGAGCAAATTTATTGCAATAATATTTAAGAAGGAGTTGCACATATAAATAATTTAAAATTAGAGTGATGTAAATTTTTATTTTCGTTTAACCAATTGTAGTTTTAAAAATTAAAATGTCAATGTTTAATGTTAAGTATGTTATTATTTGCCCTTAATATTTAAAAATTCTTTATTATTTCATAAACGGGTTAAAATTAGGATTATGTGATATTTATTTGTTACATAAAATATTCTAAGAATAAATGTAGAAATTTAAAATTTAGTATGGATTTTGATTTTTAATTGTTTTTTAATTTATCTACAAATTAAAAAGGCCAAAATTTAATGTTTGTTTATGCTAATTTATTTTTAATGTAAATATTTTTTAATTTGCGTATCGTTTTAAGTGGATCATTATACGAATATGAATTACCCTCTTAATTAAACACGACATATTACATGGAGGATTGGTGACGTTGAATTTGTAATGCAAGGTGGCATTTAGTAATGGGAGGTGGCATTGTCTACGTGGCTTTTAAGGTTTACCCTTTAATGATATTTATTGATATACTCCCTCCCATTCAGACCAAAGGTTACAATTGCTTTATCACACTTGTCGAGACACGTTTTGTAACGTGCATATCTTTAGTTACACATTATTAAAAATTATAAAAATTTGATATTCTTATAGCATTCATGACGATAAATCAAACAAGATCTCACATGACTATATTTTGTCTTATAGATTAAGAATAATATCAAAGATTCCCTACGACCATAAATAGTGCCAAAAAGCAACTGTAACCTTTAGTCTGGATGGGAGGGAGTATTGATTTTGTAATCCTTATAACTCGTAAACTAGACTACCGTATGACTAACTAAGACCGTGACCATGACCGTGGACCAGAAGGGTGTGACTGGACCCATCATTGACCGCCGGGAAGAGGGCTATTATTATGGTTTTTCGTTGGTGGTTGGGTATGTTTGTGTCGTGGGTTATATGGGTTTTTGACCCTTGTATCGAGTGTCCCAGACCTGACAAAGACTAGGGTTGGCATCTGTGTGAAGGGTCGACCATCTTGGGTGGTTGTGGGTGGTCAAGGGTGGCGCTTGGTGCGGTAGTTGGCCAGAAAACGCGAAACAGGGGAAATTGTTGGTGTTGCCGTATAACTGGCTTGAGTTGATGGTCGTGGCTCGTGTAGTTGGGTCAAGAGGTTGAGGTGACCACCTCTTGAACCACCCTGAGTCAGTGGTGACGAAGGTGGTGGCCAGAGGTGGTGTCGGGTTGTTGTTTGTAGCAGGTTGAGGGGTTTTGACAAGTCTGTCCGTACATGGTGGTTGCTAGAGCGAGGTCTGGTGGCTATGACATGGTGTTATCGTGGGTTGTGAGGGGTGATCAGTGGTGGTGGTGGTCGTGAGTGGTGGTTGAAACCGTGAGTTGTATAAGTTGCGTCGGTCTCTTATGTTGTTGTTATGGGGTTAGGGCAGGCGTTTCGGAGGGGCTCGTGAGGAGGTTGGCTGTGGTGGTATGTGCTTGTGGTGCCGTGGAAGGTGGGTGAGTGTGGTGGCAGGCTTGGATGGCGCCGATGGTGGCTAGGGGTGTCGTGAAAGATGGGTTTTTGGTGGGGTGTTGAACACGGTTTAAAACCGTGTATGCGTGTGTTATATGGAGTATGGTTGGTGTTATGGGTTGCAGGAGTAGTTTGGGTCTTTATGTTTAATTAATTATTAAGACGAGTTTTTACATAATAATTTACATGGGAAATAATTAATATAATTAAATTGTAATTGATTAAATTAATATAATAAATTGAATAATTAATAGTTAAGTTATAATTATTATTTATTTATAGGTGACGAACTTTTTGAACGGGTTTATTGAAGGATACTTTTGGTAAATCGCATTATTTGGAGTAATTTCTTGTCAAGTAGGAATTACCTACTCAACTCATATTTTATTATTATGTGAATGTATATTGAACTGTGATGGATGACGGGGTTAATGTTAATATTATGAATGAGTATTGGAGACGGAGTATATATGTATGCTAAGTTGTTGACGGAGCCGTATGACTGGATTGTTATTGTTCATTATTGTTGGTTATATATGGTGTGGTGCGATGGCTGTTCAGTTGAGCATAACACGGAGTGTGTAACTGCCAGTTGTGCAAACAAGTGATTGTTACTGCCAGTTGCGCATAGCAAGTGATTGTTACTGCCAGATAGTTGTGCATAGTATAGAGGGTACTACTGCTAGTTGATCATGGTATGAGAGTACCACTTGGAACACCCCTACATACCAAGGTGCCTTACCAAGGACCACCCTAGCATGAGAGACTGTTACCATCTCGGTTGCCCGAGGTTAGTATATCAAAATTAACAATTCAAAACATGATTATTAAAGTATAAATGAATAAAGTTTACATGTTCTCCAAAACCAAAACCAAAGTACAACTGTGAAAGTCCGGCAACTAGAAATGAAAGCTAAGTCTCTTGACGGCAGAAGCTAGACTCGAGTGGTGACTCCCCATGACTGCCCCATAGCTAAAGAACTCCATCACCTGTCACAATCTGCTCACCATCCCCGAATGGATCACCACATATTTTACAAACAACAACGGGGTCAGTTACTGTATAATCAAAATAAGACAAGTACGAAAGACAACAATGATCATCAACCATCTCCAACTCCCAATCACAACACGCAGCGGTGGGGGACCGCAACCACACCCACCATGGTCCCGCTCATCAACGAGCAATAATTCCCGTCCCTTAATGTGAAAATCCCCTCCTGTGACGGATTCCACGGAGGGCGAACTAGGTTATGAAGCCACTCCAGCAAGTGACTCCACCACAATCATCACAATACCAAAACCAACATCATACCATCACCAACACCAACACCAACACCATCACCATCATCATCACCAACACCAACACCACCGATGATCACAATATCAATCACACAATTACCACATAAGCCTTAATTCAATTAAATAGTAAAACTGAGTAGGAAACCCTACCTTAGCACAACTGCAAGAGACACAAGCAATGTAATCTAGAACGGCTCCTCTACGAAGTCCTCACCTAACAATAATCACATAAACAACA
This sequence comes from Silene latifolia, assembly GCF_048544455.1. Lineage (NCBI taxonomy): Eukaryota > Viridiplantae > Streptophyta > Magnoliopsida > Caryophyllales > Caryophyllaceae > Silene > Silene latifolia. The sequence goes on along the minus strand of NC_133529.1, from coordinate 51,448,661 downwards.
ATCACCATATGCAAATGTGGGAAATATCGGTATATTTCATCAAGAAAAATTCGGATTATAACGAATTATGATATATGAAATTACTAGTCATAAACGAATTACATAAACAAAAGAATAGAGATTTAGAATTAACCTTTGGTCCTAGCAATTTGGCCTAAGAACAATATCGAAATCGATATTCTCCTAATTGTTGCACCCAAAATGCTTGAAGAAATGCCTTTCTTTTTGCTAGAATAAGAACCCTAATTTCACCTAATTTTAGAGTAGTTTTAGGGTTTTGTGATGAGAGATTTTTAGGTCAAAAACAAGTGAGTAAAAATGATCCTCTCCACTCCTATTTGACCGTGTAAAACGAGAGAAATGAGGAAGATTTTATTTCTCCTTTTTTTCCTTTCCTTAAACCGGGTAACCACCCAAAAAATAAGAAGAAAAATCTTCTTATTTTTGGTTGTTATCTTATTTGTATAAAATGTGTATATAAATCAATTTGTCATATATGTTGCCACATATTAATAAGTCCACACACAACCGTTTGTAGTCGATTTATTAATTCCGGCCTGACAACATTTATTATGACAATCTCGTATAATATATACTTTAACTATAAATATCGCATATTTATAATTTGCTAATTAAATATAACCGATTACGTTTAATTACGAATTAACATCTTAATTCGTTTAAGCTAACATTAGATACATTAATTAAATATAACAGTTTATATTCAATTTACGAATTAACAATTAATTCGTCTCAGCTGATATTATTTAATTGTATTAAATAATCGTCTCATCATCACATTGACTAGCTTTTTAGTCAAATACATCGACTAACCTTTTAGTCATATAAGGCATCAATGTGATTATATTTTCATACAATCACATCTCTCAAACACATCCTTTAGGTGTGACTTTTAGGGACCAGTTGATCACCGCCATCAGTATGATAATAACGTCAAACTTCTAGCAAGCCAACCGTTATTAAGTAAACGTTAATCAACTGAAAAAATAAAAAGTATACCCTGTGAACCTATAAGAGATTTATATACGTTATCACACTAACTGTGGAGGACACTAGCTCCAAAATCTCCCACTTGTCCTCACAAGTGTATGTGCGATAACCGATTCTCATATCCTAAAATTTCTCCCACTCAATGTAAAACAATTTGCAAAATCCGTATTCACAAAGGTCGTATTTTACAAGTGATCAATATCAAGAGTGGTTTTCCCGACTAGAGAGTAACTTAACTGATAAACGAATCATCATTCGAGCATGGCCATGCATTTCAGTTACAACTCCTCGAGTGGCCCTGAGAAATGACTAAACCTGATAAAGGTTGGATATTTTCTTCAACTCGAATCCTGCAGATATAAGCACAGTATGAAATGACCCAGTGAAAATCTGTTTAGCCTCCTGTTACGGTCGACCATGAGAAAGAAACCAAAGTCACCCAAAAACTGCCTTAATCTCAAGAGACAGTCGATAGTCAAAAGAATCGACTCTAGGAACACAATGGACGTCCAATCCACGACCTGGCACCGAATGTTTTTAAACATTTAGGACTCCATTACGTTGTCACAATTTGTCCTACGAGGTATCGTTATAACTCGCATCTGTGATCGATCAGCCAACTGTTTGACTTATGGCTCGTTGAACCCACCATCAATCAACTTCACAATATAATAGCCAGAGTTATCAGCTCATGTAGGCGATTACAGACCAAAATAAATATAATGTAATTCAGTTCACTCTGTGGTGTTCAATGTTGTCGTACAATCCACATGAAAAACAAAATATGAAATAATACGATGAAGTTATAAATAGCATATGAAAAAGAAAATGTATCGAATTCATAAGCAACTAGTACAACTCAGGAACACGTTTAATTCCCATGGAAATAATGTGCCCTTCATGCTTATCATATTTCAATGGTTTAGTGAGAGGATCCCCGATGTTATCATCCGAAGCTATCTTGTCAATCACTATCTCCTCTTGCTCCACGTAATCACGGATCAGGTGAGCCTTCCGATGTACATGTCTAGACTTGTTGCTAGACTTAGGCTCCTTAGCCTGGAAGATGGCACCTCTATTGTCACAATAGATGGTGATAGGGTCATTCGAACTAGGAACTATGGATAGTCCTTGTAAGAATTGACGCATCCATATAGCTTCCTTTCGCTTCATACAGACGCATAGTACTTGATTCGATAGTACAATCTGCTACAACTTCCTGTTTTGAACTCTTCCAGCTGACCGCATCACCATTAAGAGTAAAGACGAATTCAGACTGAGATTTCGAATCATCTCGATCTGTTTGGAAGCTAGCATCTGTGTAACCGATTGCACATAGCTTAGTATCTCCTCCATAAGTCAATGCCCAATCCTTAGTCCTCCATAGGTACTTAAGGATGTTTTTAACAGCTATCCAGTGTGTTTCACCTGGATTCTTTTGGTACCGACTCGTCATACTCAATGCATATGCCACGTCTGGACGTGTGCATATCATGGCATACATGATTGATCCTATGGCTGATGCATAAGGAACACGACTCATGCGTTCAACCCCTTCAGGCGTCGTGGGTGACTGAGACTTGCTCAAATGCATCCCAGAAGTCATTGGAAGGTTCCCCTTCTTGGAGTTGGTCAGGCTGAACCTTTCAAGAATCTTATCTAAATAAGACTCCTGACTCAGTGATAACATCCGTCGTGATCTATCTCGATAGATTTGGATTCCCAAAATGCGTTGTGCCTCACCCAGATCTTTCATCTGGAAATGGTTCTTCAACCATCCTTTTACCGAAGATAAGAGAGTAATGTCATTCCCAATCAAGAGTATATCATCGACATACAATATCAAGAAAACAATCTTGCTCCCACTCGACTTGATATATAAGCATGGTTCCTCGACCGATCGAGTGAAACCATACTCTTTTATCACCTGGTCGAAACGATGATTCCAACTCCGAGAAGCTTGCTTAAGTCCATAAATGGAACGTTTAAGCTTGCACACTTTCTTAGGATTTTCAGGATCTATGAAACCTTCGGGTTGTATGGTCGTGCATATATCTTTTCGGTTACTTGTCGTTAGGAGCACCTAGACCAAAACACAATTTATAACTTCACCAGTAACTCTACAATTAGTAAAGAGGCAAGTAAAGGTCGGATCCCAAGGGACGGTAATTGAGATGATATTTCTATTGCAACTAGTGGTGTCTTAGGGGTGTCACAATTGGGGTTTGAATAGAAGATCACTAAACTAAATAGCAATGAAAGTAAACAAGCAAGATGAATTAAAAGGGATGTAAACAATTGATAAAATGCACTAGGGTGTCATGGGGTCATAGGGGATTCATGGGAATTGATCATACAAACATGTTCTCAAATTATAAGCAAGCAATTATTGTTATGATGGATCGAGTTGGTTTACATCATACAATCCTAGGAATGTTTGGGTCCCGGAGCCGAATCGATTAGATTGTACAACACCTACAAGTCGACTTAGTCTTCCCCACTCAACAACATGCATGGTCTAATGAGACTCGAGTTGGTTTATGTCTTACAAGTCTCATTGAAAAGATAGGTGATGGGTAAAAAATGCAAGGATTCATAGGCTCGCATTTCATCAAACATAACATGTGCATGAGTTGAGATCATAACAAGATAGCAAATAAACCATGAAAGCATATTAATTTAAGCATGAATCATTCTCCATGTTGGTTTCCCCTAATTACCCATTAACCCGAGCTAAGTGACTACTCACTCATTATCATGTTGAACATGCTAGCAAGGTTGTCAATCATACCAACAAAGTGAAACATGATGAATAAATGAATGTGATTAACAATAATTAAAAAGGGATTAAGAGAATTATACCTACTAATGATTCCAATAATAAAGCAAAGAATAAAAGAAGTACTTGATGCTTGATTGAGAGGTTGTCAATCTCCCAATAATAACCCAAATAATCTTCAATTACCCAAAATAAAGGATGAACAAGAGAGAGATTAAGGAAATAAAACTTGTATTAAAACTTGATTAATTGTTGATTACAAAATTAAAGAGAGATTTGATTGATATTAACTACTCTAAAGATTGCTAAGAAGAACATGCTCTTCTAATTAGACTAATGGGGTATTTAATAGTGGGGATTAGGTGGATGAATTAGAGTTAACTAAGGGCTTAAATGACGATTAAGTCCCTACTTAAGGAAACGCCGGTCTTTTTGGAAGGATGGGCATCTTTCTTGAAGCTTGAAGAAACGAAATTGGTCTGCCTTGGAATCCGGGCGTCTTTAACACGGGACGGGCGGATTCGGTGGTCTCTGCCCGGGCGTCTTCTGGAGCTGCTGCTCGGGCGTCTTGGTGTGAAGACGCACGGATTGTGGTGAGGGAGACGGGCGTCTTCTGGGGAAGACGCACGGATTGCTGGCCAGTCTGCTCTCTTCTTCTTTTATTCCTTTTTTTTCTTCATAAAATCCTTGGGGATTTCCTCGGGGATGCAAGGATCTTTTCTCATCATTGCCCATCTACTATAGTATGTACAAAGGCCTTCTAATCTTGTCTCTCCTTGATGCTTGGTCATTGAATTCAATCAATTTAGTCTCATTTTGCCATGAAAATGCAAGGTTTGCACTCCTTTCCTACCAAGGACTCAAAACCTCAAAGAATATGCAAAACAAAGAACTAAAGACAATAAATGATCCAAATATGCACTAAAAAGCGTGGGAACAAGGCTAATTCGGGGACTAAATGTGCTCTAATTATGGTCACATCAAATATCCCCAAACCGAACCTTTGCTCGTCCCGAGTAAAGAGGTGACAAAGACTAGGACCATTATTTAAACTAACCTAATAACATAGCCGATATGAGACAATTAGCGGGTCTCACTCCGCCCCTTCAACTCACAACAAGACAACCATGAGGTATGATGCCTTCTTGCAAGGCAAGGTGGGTCTTGCCAAAATGGCGACACATCCAAACATTAAAGCACACAAAATCAAATAATGGATGCATCTACAAAAGAATACCACTTTCCTCATCTAAGTGGCGGAAATTATCTACAAGGGAAGCAATTCAAGGGTACACACTCCTTTATAGATACAATTTCTTCAAACTACTAAGCCTAGAAGGATACCAATAAATCACCTCCAAGTTGTGTCAAGCTAGGGTACCTTTGTCCTCAATCGTTAAATGCTTTTGTCAAGAATAGGCTCCCTATGGTGTTAGAAACACTGGAGGATCGCGGAATTCCCCCTCTTGCCTAGACAAGAAGAAGGGTCGTCCCTCTCTACCATGAACAAAAATGGATACGATGGATAAGGGATCGATAGTATTTGAGTTTCACTTTGGGAGTTTGCTTTTGTTGTTGTTTTTCCCCCCAATTTCTTGTGGCATATAACATTTGAGAACACTTTCTTGCCATTTCTTTTTGATTTTTGGCTTTTCAACACTTGACAACTTTCAACTTTTCTTTGCATTTCTTTTGAACATTTTCAAAGTCACCCCATATGTAGTGAGGGTGGCTTATATTTGAAGCTTTAGGAGTTCTATTTTTGCTCCTCTTTTCATTTGATGCATTTTTGCAAACTTTCTTTCACTTTTCATTTCTTTGAACTCAAATTGATTTCTTTTTGTGCCCATTCCATTTGATGACAAAATGTGGTAGAACATGGATGATGGATGGATGCATGGTTTCAAGGGTCACCTTGGAATAAACGGTAGCCAAGGAGTTATCACACCAAAAGGTACTCTTGACTAGGCCTTAATCCATGGGTCAAAGGATACTGGCATGACACATCCTAGGGTGTTTTACAAGTATTCTAACAAGCAAAGTCTTAAGAAGAAAAAGCATCTACTAGGGCCTATATACACTTGTCAAGCTTCCCAAGTAGGCGGTTTCGCAAAATTTTTCTAACATGCAACTATATGCCATGATGCAACTACCATATAAACATCCTAATGCAAATGATTCTACCAACTAATATGACATATAAACTAAATGCAAGTCCTAAGTTCACAATGTTATACCGCATCTATCAAAATAAAGCCACATAGTCATTAACATAAAGAGGAAAAAGGAGATTGGAAAGATCATACCATGCGGTCTTCAATATCCTCATGTCTCGGATGTGGCGTAGTCGATCAATGTGAACAAGGATAGAACAAACACAATATATACAACAATATATACATGACTACACTACAAAGGAAATGAACTTGTTTTTTTGGTTTTTCAATTTTTCAATTTTTTATGGTTTTTTGAGATTTTTCAATTTTTTTGGATTTTTGAATAAAAGTTAAGTTAGAATTCCTCATCCCCACACTAATATGGGCATTGTCCTCAATGGCCAAAATGATGGGAAATCATGCAAGCATGATGCATGAATTCTACACTAAATGCAAGCTACACTAATCTACACTACATGATGCATGGGTTTTTGTATATGACGGAGAGCGTAATTTAGATTACCTCCCGTTGCGTATGCATGTACTTCCCCAAAACCGAGTTAGACATTATTTCTAATGTCAAGTTGGGGTAGTTCATGCACATAAAATGCAATGCATGAAACTAAATTTGTCATTTTGGATTTTCAAAACTGGGAACAATAAAATAAGAACACCTCAATGGGGCCGAGGTGTTAGTCCTCTATGTTGCTAGGACTCAACCAACCATGATCAAGATAAATAAATAAAAAAAAGAAAGAAGTAGATAAACCTCAAGAGGGTAGGAGCCTCCAAAGCTTGCTAGTCTTCCACCATATCATCATTATCATCATCTTCCTCACTAGAAGTGGAATCATCACCACTTCCCTCTTCACTTCCTTGCTTGCTTTCTTCATCATACTCTTCTTCTTCTTCACTAGCCTCTTCTTCAATGTTATCATCAACAACCTCATCACCGACAACCTCATCGTCACCCGAAATACCTCTAGATGCACTCGGAAAGAAGACTTCCCTATCCGCCCAACTAGGCAAAGCACATGAAGGATCAAGTAGTCCTTGCCTAGCTAAATGAATGAGGGGTGGATATTTGGCTAAGTAAGCATCTTCCCGATCCTTAAAAGCTTGCTTGTGCATCTCTTGCATAAGTAGAGTCACATAATCTTTGCTTTCTTCAACCCCTTCGGGTTTGAACTCTTGGTACTTGAAAGGATAGGGTGGTGTGACAATGGAAGAGGAGGGCATTTCAATTTCACCCCTTTGTTGTCGGATGATGTATTCGGCTTCTTTTGAGAGAGGAAGGAGGTAGTTGGTTCTATGAACACTCAAATGGCATATCTTGGAAGGCAAAGTAAAAGATCTAGCCTCACTTGTGAGCCACCCAAACTTGGTGTCAAGAGGATTATGGGTAACCCACTTGTACTTGTTGATCATAGCATCCATGTCAATGAGATGACCACCTTTCTTAGCTACATACTTGCCATCATTGTTGAAATTCGGATCAAAGAACTTAGCCAAAAGAGTGACTAGACCTCCATTCACAATAACCGTGGTGCCTTGCTTTCCACAATCAACATTTAGCCATCTATCCACCAAAAGCCTTAGAGAATTGTACGGCTTGGTGAATTCCCTTCCAATATTTAAGGCCGACTCAAGAAGAATACAATAGTGCTTGGTAAAGTGGTTGGTGTCTTTTCTTGCAATGATGGTATTTCCGATGACCTTGTGCCACACTCTAATGCCCGGATGGTGGACTAATAGAGCGCGACTAGCATGATAGTTCTCAAATTTTCTTCCGGAAATCGCCTCCCAAAGAGGAGCGGGGTCATACTTGCCGAAATTCTTGAAATAACTAGGTGAATCACTAAGACCCAATATATTACCCAATTCCTCAAAGGTGACGCGCCTACTAACATTAGCAAGGCGGAACTCGATGTTTTCCGTAGTCTCTACCTTTGTAACTTTCAAAGAACTCAAGAATTCTAAGGTAAGGGAGGGGTATGTCAATTCTTTTATAGCAAACAATTTTTCCAACCCCATGGCTTTGAAGAAGGCTTTAGTTTGTTCAAGGACACCCAACTTGTCCAAGGCATCTTCACATATAAACTTGGTGGATAGAAAGGATTTTCTAGCATACTTGGCAAAAGTTTCCCTATGGGAGTTAGAAATGAAAATTACCTCCGGATAGTTCGAAAGTTGAGCAATTTCCGGAGTTGTTGAAGTTGTTGATTCCAAGGGAGCTTGTTGTTGTTGCACTTCCAAGTTTGAACTAGCTACCACCATAGCCAATGAGGCTTTCTTTGCTTGAAGACTCTTTTGTCTTGTTGAGAGTGCCTTTGCCTTAGGTGCCATTGTTGCTCCTTTTGTCCTTGCCATTGATGATTAAACCAAGAAAAGAGTGAAAATCTTCAATTTCCAAGTATACCCAAATCGATTTTAAGATGAAAGGCTTTGCCTTTATAATTTCAAAAATCGACTCAAAGGTTGAAGATTTCTGTGCTTGGTTTGATTTTTGTTGGAAGAGGAGTGATTAATTGTTGTTAAAAGGAAGTTTTGATTTGGTTTTGTTGAATGTGGTTGATGAAATCTTGTTTTGGTGATGGAGAGGATGAGGGTTTTTGAGTTTTGGGGTTTATGGGTAGTGTTTTGAATGAAGAAATGAAGAAATGAATGTGGGAGGGGGTTTATAAAAGACCCGAAATATTTTGAATTGCAGGGGGAAGACGGGCGTCTTTCCGTCGGGACGCTCGGATTCCGCCTGTTCTGGGTTGAGAAGTCTCGCCTAAAGACGGGCGTCTTTCAGCAAAGACGCTCGGATTTGTCAATTGCGGGACGGGTGTCTTCTGAAGAAGACAGGCGGATTCCTTTCCATTGAACTTTCTTGTTTTTCTCAGCCAAAAAGACGGGCGTCTTTCCTTTCAGGACGAGCGTCTTTTTGAAGACGGGCGGATTCTATACCAGGACGCTCAGATTCATCAGCAGTCCAAAAATTCAAAATTCTCAGCACAGATGGACGGGCAGATTCTGACCAACATGCCCGGATTGCCTGAAGACGGGTGGATTCTCTTGAAAACGCTCGGATTCCGCCCCTTTTACCCGGATTCAGTTCCATCCGTGTATTTGCATATCCCTTGTCATTTTCAATCTTTAAATCCCGTGTTCTTCATTGTGGGGGCACTACTAAGGCATGAATAGCCTAGGCAATTGCTATCCCCACACTAAGCTAAAGCACTACACATCAATTAAATCATTAGCCCCTCCCTCTCTTCTCTCAAAAAATGATAATTATCTTGATCAAAGTATAAAAATCCAAAAATGACAAAAATGCAATGTAAGAATTAAAATGCGAGTTAGGGAGTTAGAAATATTTACAAATGGTGGTTTAGGGAGGACTCCACCAAACTCTCATCCTTAGTGAGATGTCATGGGGGCATGGCCAAGGTGTTGTTGATGTTGCACAACACCTTGAAGAAGTAATCAAAAGCTTGTTCATTATCATGATAAAGATCTTCAATAGATCTTTGCCCTTGTTGTCGGTCTTGATCGATAGCATTACCAATATAGGGATTGAAAATCCCTTCAAACTCATCGTCCCAAAGACCACAAACTTCATCTACTTGATCACTAAAGATCTCTTGAGTTGATAGAGACAACTCTCCCACTTTCTTGTCTTGGCCAATGAGGCCATCCTCTTCATTGCTTGACTTTGGTGAGCTTTTCAAGCTTTCTTTGTTACAATTCACTTGCTCTTTGAATGGAGCATCTTCAATTTTCTTCTTCCATTGGAATTCCGATTTCTTCCTATCATCCTTCCGGCTATAATGATCAACCATAAAACATGGTTCATGCAAACGGGGAGCTCTCATGGTCTTGTCAAGATTGAAAGTTATGCTCTCATCTCCCACTTCTAGAGTGAGCTCTCCATGCTTCACATCAATCACCGCACCCGCGGTGTGTAAGAAAGGTCTTCCTAGAATAATTGGAATGTTGGAGTCTTCTTCCATGTCAACAATGACAAAGTCCACCGGGATGAAAAATTTCCCAACTCTTACGGGAACATCTTCCCATATCCCTAATGGTGTCTTCGTCGATCTATCGGCCATTTGGAGTGTGATATTGGTGCATTTAAGCTCTCCCATCCCCAACTTTTTACTCCCCGGCAACGGCGCCTTTTTTGGTCGTGCATATATCTTTTCGGTTACTTGTCGTTAGGAGCACCTAGACCAAAACACAATTTCTAACTTCACCAACAACTCTACAATTAGTAAAGAGGCAAGTAAAGGTCGGATCCCAAGGGACGGGAATTGAGATGAGATTTCTATTGCAACTAGTGGTGTCTTAGGGGTGTCACAATTGGGGTTTGAATAGAAGATCACTATACTAAATATCAATGAAAGTAAACAAGCAAGATGAATTAAAAGGGATGTAAACAATTGATAAAAGGGTACTAGGGTGTCATGGGGTCATAGGGGATTCATGGGAATTGATCATACAAACATGTTCTCAAATTATAAGCAAGCAATTATTGTTATGATGGATCGAGTTGGTTTATATCTTACAATCCTAGGAATGTTTGGGTCCCGGAGCCGAATCGATTAGATTGTACAACACCTACAAGTCGACTTAGTCTTCCCTACTCAACAACATGCATGGTCTAATGAGACTCGAGTTGGTTTATGTCTTATAAGTCCCATTGAAAAGATAGGTGATGGGTGAAAAATGCAAGGATTCATAGGCTCGCATTTCATCAAACATAACATGTGCATGAGTTGAGATCATAACAAGCAAGCAAATAAACCATGAAAGCATATTAATTTAAGCATGAATCATTCCCCATGTTGGTTTCCCCTAATTACCCATTAACCCTAGCTAAGTGACTACTCACTCATTATCATGTTGAACATGCTAGCAAGGTTGTCAATCATACCAACAAAGTGAAACATGATGAATAAATGAAAGTGATTAACAATAATTAAAAAGGGATTAAGAGAATTATACCTACTAATGATTCCAATAATAAAGCAAAGAATAAAAGAAGTACTTGATGCTTGATTGAGAGGTTGTCAATCTCCCAATAATAACCCAAATAATCTTCAATTACCCAAAATAAAGGATGAACAAGAGAGAGATTAAGGAAATAAAACTTGTATTAAAACTTGATTAATTGTTGATTACAAAATTAAAGAGAGATTTGATTGATATTAACTACTCTAAAGATTGCTAAGAAGAACATGCTCTTCTAATTAGACTAATGGGGTATTTATAGTGGGGATTAGGTGGATGAATTAGGGTTAACTAAGTGCTTAAATGACGATTAAGTCCCTACTTAAGGAAACGCTGGTCTTTTTGGAAGGATGGGCATCTTTCTTGAAGCTTGAAGAAACGAAATTGGTCTGCCTTGGAATCCGGGCGTCTTTAGCACGGGACGGGCGGATTCGGTGGTCTCTGCCCGGACGTCTTGGAGTGAAAACGGGCGTCTTCTGGAGCTGCTGCCCGGGCGTCTTGGTGTGAAGACGCACGGATTGTGGTGAGGGAGACGGGCGTCTTCTGGGGAAGACGCACAGATTGCTGGCCAGTCTGCTTTCATCTTCTTTTCTTCCTTTTTTTTTTCTTCATAAAATCCTTGGGGATTTCCTCGGGGATGCAAGGATCTTTTCTCATCATTGCCCATCTACTATAGTATGTACAAAGGCCTTCTAATCTTGTCTCACCTTGATGCTTGGTCATTGAATTCAATCAATTTAGTCTCATTTTGACATGAAAATGCAAGGTTTGCACTCCTTTCCTACCAAGGACTCAAAACCTTAAAGAATATGTAAAACAAAGAACTAAAGACAATAAATGACCCAAATATGCACTAATAAGCGTGGGAACAAGGCTAATTCGGGGACTAAATGTGCTCTAATTATGGTAACATCATTGTACCATGTACAATTCCTCCTCCAAATAACCATTTAAGAAGGCGGTTTTCACATCCATTTGCCAAATTTCATAGTCATGAAAAGCGGCAATCGCTAAGATTATCCGAATGGAACGCAGCATAACTACGGGTGCAAAAATTTCATCATAAAGCAATCTGTGCACTTGAGTGAAACCTTTTGCCACTAGTCGTGCTTTATAGGTATCTGGTTGCCCGTCTACAGAATGCTTTATTTTGTAAAGCCATTTGCACTGAAGAGGTCGTACCTTATTAGGTAAATCAACAAGATCCCATACGTCATTCTCATACATGGAGTCCATCTCGGATTGCATGGCTTCAAGCTATAGCTTAGAGTCGGAACAGGTCATGGCACCTTTATAGGTAGCGGGTTCATTACTCTCTAGGAGCAAAACGTCACTTTCCTCGACCATACCAATGTATCTGTCTGGAGGATTAGAGACTCTACCCGACCTCGTAGGTTCCTGAGGAATGTTAACCGTATCATTAGTTGAAGGAACAACTTCCTCCATCCGATCCTCGGTTGTTGGTTCTTGAATCTCCGATAGCTCGAAGGTTCTATTACTTGACTTGTTCTCGAGAAATTCTTTCTCTAAGAACTTTGCAATAGCCGCAACAAAAACTCGATGTTCGGTAGGCGAATAGAAGTAATGACCAAACATTCCTTTTGGATAACCAATAAAGTATGTCTTGACCGATCGCGAGCCGAGCTTATCCTCGTGTCTCCACCTGACATAAGCTTCGCAGCCCCAAACCCGAATAAAGGACAAGTTAGGGACCGTTCCTTCCACATTTCATATGGAGTCTTGTCGACAGCTTTAGACGGACTTCGGTTAAGTATAAGAGCGAGCAAATGACAAAGAGCAAAACCCCATAATGAATCAGGTACTACCGTGTGACTCATCATGGATCGAACCATATCAAGTAGTGTTCGATTTCTCCGTTCGGACACACCGTTTAATTGAGGTGTTCCAGGTGGAGTTAACTGTAAAACTATTCCACGGTCTTTAAGGTGTTGATCAAACTCATTTGAAAGATATTCGCCACCTCGATCTGAACGGAGTCCTTCAACCTTTCTTCCCAGTTGGTTCCCAACCTTATTCTGGTATTCCTTGAATTTTTCAAAGGACTCACTTTTATGCTTCATTAAGTAGACATATCCGTATCTACTCAAATCATCCGTGAAAGTGATAAAATATCTATAGCCGTCTCTTGCGGTAATTGACATAGGTCCACATACATCAGTATGTATGAGTCCTAATAGGTCATTAGCGTGCATTCCAACACCTTTGAAGGAAATTCGAGTCATTTTGCCGATAAGATATGATTCACACGTGCCAAATGAAGAAAAATCAAATGTCGGGATAGTCTCATTCTCGATGAGTTTCTTTACACGTTTTTCATTTATGTGTCCCATTCGACAATGCCATAGATAAGTTTGATCTTTGTCACCAACCTTTAATTTCTTATTATTCACATGTAATATATCTGTGGTTTGATCTAAGATGTAAATTCCATTCATGGAAACTGCTTTGCCATAAACCATTTCATTAAAAGAGAAAATACAGCTATTATCCTTTATTGAAAATGAAAAACCGTCTTTATCAAGTACGGAAAAAGAAATAATATTCTTAGATAAACTGGGTACATAGTAACAGTTATATAAATATAACTCAAAACCACTCGGGAGCTGGATTACATATGTTCCCTTTGAGACTGCAGCAACTCTTGCTCCATTCCCGACTCGCAGGTGGACATCACCCTTTGCGAGAGGTGTGATGTTTTTTAGGCCCTGCAAATGATTCCACAGATGAGAACCACAACCAGTATCAAGTACCCAAGTTCCGAAACTTGCATGGTTAATCTCAATCATATGAATATAAGATGACATACCAACATGAGTGACGCGGCCTGCTTTAATGTCCTCATGGTACACGGGACAGTTCCTCCTCCAATGTCCAGTCTTGTGACAATGGTGGCACTCAACGTTACCGTCCTTGCTCTTTGCCTTGCCTAGTGAGCCACTAGTCTCACCAGGCCCACTCTTACCTTTTCCTGGCTTTTTAAACTTTGGCTTTCCTACAGTTAGGTCGCCGTGAGCTTTGCCCTTACCCTTATTCTTGTTGGAAATCATGATAACATCTTGCTTCATGCTCCCACTCAATTTCATATCCTTCTCGGTCTGTACGAGAAGTGAGTGTAGCTCATGAGGACTTTTCTTCATGTCATTCATGTAGTAATTTGCCCTGAAAAGGGCAAAACCATCATGAAGTTAATGAAGCATACGGTCAATTACTATGCTCTCACTGATTTTGCAATCAAGTGCCTCCAGTTTCTCGACATTCTCAATCATGTTAAGAATGTGTGGGCTAACCGGTTGGCCCTTCTGGAGTTTCGCATCAAAGAAGCGACAGGTATGCTCATAAGTAACGATTCTCGGTGCTTTTGAGAACTCATTAGTGAGCGTGGTGAAAATCTTGTTTGCACCTTGGGCAATGAAGCGTCTTTGCAAATTGGTTTCCATTGCAAAAATGAGTACGTTCTTTATCGCACCCGCTTCCATGACGAAGTCCCTATAAGCAAGTTACTCGTTAGCTCTTGCATTGGGGCCTGGGTTTGGCGGTATTGGTGTTAGAAATCTATATCTCATTACTTTATATATTCATATATGTTTCAAATTAATTTAGTCATAAAATTAATTACAAATCTTATGCATGCAAACTTAAATTAAAAGAGAAGAAATCATCAACCCTTAAAATGATAATTTCGGTTTCATGGGCACCAACAAGATCTCCTTCTTGTTAGTTCTTGAGCTTTCCAATAATGGATGAACAAGATTCAAGTCTAGAATCTCTCCCAAAAGCATATACCCAAAGAAATCTCTTAATAACTAATATTATTTTGTACTAGAAATAATAAAAGTCTTACTTAAAAATGACACAAAATATTAATTTGTCTCTCTACTATTTCGGTGGAGAGGAGGAATTATTTTGGAGTTTATTTCTCTAGAATTTACACAAATTGTAGAGAGCATGCATTTTTCTTACACTAGAAAAATTATGATAAGATTGAATGAATAATTGTAGAGGAAACACTCTCTCTTTTTCATGGTGAAACCGGTTGGAGGGAGTATATGTGCCCAATGCATGGGCAAGATTTTCTACCCAAGAAAAATAGGCATGCAAGGCTAGTAGTTAGCTTTTATGATTGTGTTTTCCACTTAAAACAATTTACACAACTTTTCCACTAACTCCCTTCAATATTTCGGTACATGTCTATAAAATGGGAGGTCCATTTTATTTTGTCATTTGTCAATTTTGTCACATGTAACATGTTACATGACATGTCACAATGTAATGTATTTTTAACATATTAAAAAATCAACATACTCATAAAATATGTTATTTACAAAATCGACTAGTAATTCGTAATTACTTGTACCAAAATGGTTTGTCAATTATAAATCACAACATCTTGTATTTATAATAAATCATTCATTCAATCTCAATTCAATATCAATTGTTTCGTAAACAATAATTTTATCCAAGTAATAAAACAATTCGATTACTTAGACCGTATCTAATTTAATCGAATTACAATAAGACACGTTAACTTTACTCACAAAATCATCCGTCAATTTTAAGCAATTTAATTAACCCGTATCGGCATACGATTAATTAAATAATCAATTAAGAGTATTTCCCTATAGGTATGACCTAAGGGGATCAACTGATCACCACCGTCGCACGACAGTAATGTCAAATTCTAGTCAGCCAATCATTACCGATATGTGTGGACCAGTTGACTGTAAAATATTTACATCCCACATCTATTCATAAAATGAGACTTAAACATGTGATCATCATGATCGACAGTTGTGATCGCATTATTGTCGGAGGACACATATTCCAACAATCTCCCACTTGTCCTTGACAAGTGTGCGTCACCAAGTCTCTTATCCTATTACTATCTCCCACTCAATGCAAGGTGTCTTTCAGGTCGTACTTGCAAGTGATCATATCGAGAGTGGTTTCCTCGATCTGGAGAAGAACTGATTGACCGGAATTATCTGCCATAGATACCTTCCGAGCGTGGCCACGCATTTCCAGTTCATTACTCCTCGAGTGGCCTTGAGATATTGTTTTAAACCTGACAAAGGGGTGGACAATTCCTATCGCACTATTCCCTTCGACTAGCCACAGCCATCATAACCCGAAATATGCCCATTTGACCCCATTTACGAAGGTCGTAGTAACACAAATCAAAGTTAATCTGAAACTGTGCCACCTTAGGCGAACAATCTTTAGTCAAAAGAATCGACTCATTTGATTACTATAGTAGCTCTCGCCACGACCAGGCTTTATAAATTTGCCAGAACTCTATAAGCGGTCACTGCCCGATAAAGTGTTCCTAACAGTCTGCCTATGTGATCGACTAGTCATCTCACATGACTGTATGGCACTGAACTTGCCATCAATCGCATCACACTTTAGTCACTTCGAGACGTCACCTTATACAAGTGACTATGGGCGAATACTATGTTAATCCGGGTTCACTTTAACGGGGTTCAATATCGTCATACAACCTGTTTGGATGTAACAAAGTATGATAAAAGAGTTTTAAAGTAAAACTCGAACGACAAATGCGATTATCACATATGAATAGTCAATGCCTGATTACTACTCATATTCTATAATCCAGTTTGATCTTGAATGTAGTTGTTCATCTCAATTCAATTGAAATGATATGACTCATCATGTTAAGCCTATGAGAAGGCTTTGGTTAGTAGGTTTTATCAACTTCTTGTACCTTACTCAACCTTACTACATACTCGTTTTCCTTTGTAATGTACACATTTGCATTACAAAACTTTCTGAGTACGTGTCGAGATCCAATCAAGACATAGGCCCTCTAGCCTTAGAATAGCTCCCACTGTTTTCACAGTGTGTGGGACTCATCCTTTTTGCACATCTCATGATTGCAAGTGTACTCAATTTCCGTTGTAAATATTTCTCATTGTTCTTTATTGCCTAGAACGATTCTAGAAAATCTTTTTCTTAAATAACATAGCCACAATGGTATCTTAACCATCCTAATGTGTTTTGAATTTGGTTTTGTCGGAAACCATGCGCAATCTTAATTGTCAATTATCACTTGTGTAACACCCTTACACAAAATTGCATAAAAAACACTTTGCATTACATCCTTAATGCTTCTGCAAGCACTTAAGGGTAATTTTTATGGCTTACTTGGTAACTATTACTTAAATTCGATTTGAAACAATTCATCATACTTAAAGTATATGAAGTGTTATACATCATTTCCTATTTAATTGATTCGGCAGCGGAAGCAAATGGAATCAATCAAATGTGTTCAACTTGATTGAACTAGTCATGAATCTTATCAACATAAGACTTCTTATTTGATGCTAATATCATGTGGATTTATCTACATAAATCTAGATATTAAAGATGTATTATATAACTCCAAAAGTCTTAAATCATTCCCAACGATCAATATGTCATCCACATATAAGACCAATTAAAATTCCCGTAACTCCCACTAAACTTCATGTATAAACACAACTTCTCAACCTATTGAGAAACGTTTTATCACATGATCAAAACATTGATTCCAACTCATTGATGTCCTACTTAAGACCCTCTCTTAAGTTTCACATTATCTTAGGATAGCAAGAATCTACAAAACTCAAGACATGTATTGAATACATTCCTTTTAATTGAAGAAGTGGGTTTTAGATTCACTTGCTATATGTATATTTGTACAAATCAAACACAATCCCTAAGAAGATACAAATAGACTTAAGCATTTCAACTAGTGCAAAACCCTTTGCTACCAATCAAGCTTTGAAATTTCTCTTTATTAGTGCAAAACCCTTTGTCACTAATCAAGCTTTTTATTTCGGATTTTCATGGCTCTAAGCCTTGTATTGAGTTGTGACTTAAACACTCTCATGTAAGTCATATGTTCATTACTTTCTAGAAGTAATCAACTTGAATCAAACGATTTCTTTTGTAAGTTATAAGCTCTTTACTTTCTTAAAAGTAGCATGAATTCATCATCTTCAACAAGTGACGAATTTAACCTCCTAGGTTTTAAAGAAACAGCGTCTTACACAAAACGTCTCATGTAGCCAAGAAAGACCAGTTTCTTGCGACATAACATTCTTTGTGGCTCTTGAGTAATTTCTCCCACTCTGTCTTCTAGAAATAAACTTGTATTTTAGAAAGACAGCTTCACGAGCCGCAAACCCGTCGTACTCGTGATAATTGAAAGGGAAAAATGAGCATTTGTTTCTTGTGAAAACTTACAAACATGGTACCTTACCATTTCATATCTCATATGATTTGTTTTAGATTTAGTGGAAAAATAATTTAGACAAAATGATAAAATCCCCAAAAGGATCAAGTAACTCAAAGTAACTTGATTGAAGTCCAAACCATATCGAATTGCGTTTGATTTCTTATCCAACCACACATTATCCCATAATGCGTGCAAGAGAGATTAATTTGTGATACTATATCACATTTCTTTTGGCTTATATCAAAGTCTTCACTTTGATAATCCCATCATTACTAGATCGTGATTCATAGAACACTTTGAACTTCTTCAAAGATTTCTCTATTTACCTTATTAAGTGAACATTTTAGCGTCAACTTAAATCGTTGGTAAATGAAAATGATCAACCTATTTTGGATCAATGATTTACAACCTCGATCTCCTTTTCAACCAAAAGGCACGAGACATCTTGCTTTGAATACAAGATACGCATATACCATAAGATCTAATGGTTTCAAGAGTACTTGATAACTCTTTGCGTTCATCATTCCAGAATCTAAGGTTTAATCTTGGGTTACCAATTTGAGTCTTGCATCATCTACATGATATATCATTCTAGTTTGGTTTAGAATATAATCACCTTGATAATGGGCTAGCCATACATCAAATCGTGGTGTATAGGGTCACAAAAGTGAAACCTCTTTTGTATCTTAACAAGTTTATATTCTTATTTAGAGTTTATGCACTTAATAGTCGTAATTAAGTACAACTATAAACCCATAACTAGATTGATTACACAATGACTCTATCTCTCAATATCATTGTTGCTAGTCGTCATATTCTAATCATTCTATGTATCAAGTACAATGATGAAAACCACCACCGGTTTCTAATATTGACGAAGTAGTACTAGCAAAATTTATGTCAATCAAATAAACATTTAAAGAAGAAGGTCCCATTAGATGTCCCACAACTAACTTGTTGATTCTTCAATAATTTGGGGTAGTTTCCTTTCTAGCGTCCAACATTTAAGACAATGGAAACTTTATCGGTCGGGATTGATAGGTTTAGTATTGTCATTCTCAATAACGTTACTTTTAACATTACCTTGTATCAATTCCATTCTAATTTTACTTCTTGAACTTCGTTCTTTTCTTAACGGTTTAAGAGAATGCTCCCACTCATTTCAAGGAATCTTTACTAACAGAAGCAAAGTTGAATCTTATGAAGACTACTCTTCAATTCAATCGTTTTAGTCTTAAAACTTTCATTGAAGTGGTTGCGTTATTTTGGTCAATTACGAATTCTGACAAATCTAATTACCAAAACAATTTATCGCTTCAAGGTACTTAATTCAATTAAGTATATGAAAAACAATCCATTGTAAGCAGATGTGTTAGTCAAGAATCAAAAACCTGTTTGATAATGAATAACTTTTATCTATACTCCTCACAAGAGATCCTTCCAATGGATAATTCGAGGTTTTTAGAAGAAAATTCAAATTTTGTCTTTAGTTACGATGTTTTAATGGAGATTTGAATCAAAAAAGAAATGATATCGTATATGAATTGTGGTGAAGAAATAGAACAATATGATAACGGAATAATGAAAACAAAACATTCATCGTTATATTAATACTTGAAAATAACAAGTAAAGCATTTACATAGTGACCTCTACCCAACTATGATAAATGATTCCAAGATCCAAATTCATATTAACTTGGGCACGGTAGGGCCGATTCATCCCTTATCAATATAACTCGGTGGATTAACACTTTAATCGATTCTACTTTTAGAACTCTTGGTCGATAAAATTACATTAACATTTATCTTTAGCCCGGAACACATGTGACTACGATCACGAATACTTCCGTTGAGCTCAATCCAAATTTCGAATAAATGTGTCCATGATCCAAATCCACATCAACATGCGCACGGTAGGGCCGATTCATCCCTTATCAACATGAATTCGGTGGATAGACATTTATCACCCACTTCCCCTACGTAACAAGGTTTGTACCCCGGTAGGGCCGAGTGCACTCTCTCGCGAAATAGGTTTTCATGGTTTCTACTTTTTGGTAAAGCTATGTCTCAATTGATTATTTTAGCGAGAGGTCATGTCAATTCATTATCTATCACATTTTAAGTGAACTAAATCGGTGAACTACGATAATTCTAATTGACACGGTCGATAAACTCGATTAAAAGAATGATGCATGTTTTAGTTATGGCGATTTAGCGATGCATGCAACATATAAATAAAATGCAAAGCATAAATTAAATCCTAGTATGGCCTTCCTAAAATAGAGAATCTAATTAACTATTACATATTCGGAAACCAACTCCATTGGTCCCTTGAACTTCGGTTTTTGGCACGCATCTCGAGGTAACACCGTCTTTATGTATCGCCTTATTGAGTGACACCGTCTTCAAGGAACTCCGAAATAAATAAATTACATAACAAATTACATAATTTCCTATTATACATTTGTAATTAAAATAAAATAAATCTATTAAATTACAAAACGGTGATACGAGATCACAATAAATTACAACCGAATCGATATTCCCATACATTTCGAGTAATACCAATTAAAAAACTAAGGCCATACTAAGTAAAAATTACATAATTCAAAAATTACATAAAATAAAATTATGACAATCATAAATAAAATGCAGCATTATAATATGTATGAACATGCCCAATTTTATGCTAAATCGCCTTTAAGGAGCCAATATCGTATATTAATCGGTTTTTACGGATTTGCGTGATTCAACCTTTTAAAATCACAATAAATTACATAAAATCATAATTATGCACAAGTTAATTACCCTAACCAACTTAGGACTCAAAATTAGTCTCCACTAATATATTGACAATAATTAACTTATATTTCTTAAAATTGTTCATAAAAGGACTTAAAATTACAAAATAATGCCATAAACTTCAAATAAATCACAAAAATTTCAAATAAATTTGAAATTTGAAATTTAAACTCATGAACATTCTGGAAAAATACCATGACACTCATAATGTTCAAAAACTTAGGTTAAAAATTTCGAAATTTATCGGGAAAAACAATGTTGCGGTTTATCGGATTTATCAAATATTATCATAAAAACATGAGAAAAATTATATTTATCAACTTTTCAATTTTAGATCTGAAAAAGATAATAAAATGCAAGATGTGACGTTTTTCCTTAGTCATGAAGTATGTTTTAGCAATTATTCACTAATTAAGTCACTATTTATGCTATTTTTATTCAAAAATTCATAAATCATGCATAAAGACTTCATTATAGCCTATTATTTTACACACATCTTGTAAAATTTCATGTGACAACATACTAAATTTCTATGACCAGATTCGAAATATTTCTCATATTAACCTATTTTTCATTTAAATTCGATTTTTATCATGAAAAATCCATATTTCGAGCATAAAAACTCCAAAAATTCTAAAAATTTCCAGATCATCTAAAACCAATATATGTGAAAACATATCCAAAAACCACTGGAAAATTCGAAGTTTAGCTAGTTTTAGTCCGAAAATGACATTTTTATCATAAAATCTTATTTTTAATGCCATTATTATATAAATTGAACAATAAAAATCCATAAATTAACCAAAATATCCTAAATACATTTTAGGATCAGAAACTTTAACATTCATAATAAATTTCGTGATATATCATAACAAACACAAATTTATAAGTTTTATATGTTAATCGTATAACTCGGAAAAACTATAACCGATTTGCATGCAAACAACCTAAGGCTCATGATACCGCTTGTTAGAAATCTATATCTCATTACTTTACATATTCATATATGTTTCAAATTAATTTAGTCATAAAATTAATTACAAATCTTATGCATGCAAACTTAAATTAAAAGAGAAGAAATCATTAACCCTTACAATGATAATTTCGGTTTCATGGGCACCAACAAGATTCAAGTTTAGAATCTCTCCCAAAAGCATATACACAAAGAAATCTCTTAATAACTAATATTATTTTGTACTAGAAATAATAAAAGTCTTACTTCAAAATGACACAAAATATTAATTTGTCTCTCTACTATTTCGGTGGAGAGGAGGAATTATTTTGGAGTTTATTTCTCTAGAATTTACACAAATTGTAGAGAGCATGCATTTTTCTTACACTAAAAAAATTATGATAAGATTGAATGAATAATTGTAGAGGAAATACTCTCTCTTTTTCATGGTGAAACCGGTTGGAGGGAGTATATGTGCCCAATGCATGGGCAAGATTTTCTACCCAAGAAAAATAGGCATGCAAGGCAAGTAGTTAGCTTTTATGATTGTGTTTTCCACTTAAAACAATTTATACAATTTTTCCACTAACTCCCTTCAATATTTCGGTACACGTCTATAAAATGGGAGGTCCATTTTATTTTGTCATTTGTCAATTTTGTCACATGTAACATGTTACATGACATGTCACAATGTAATGTATTTTTAACATATTAAAAAATCAACATACTCATAAAATATGTTATTTTCAAAATCGACTAGTAATTCGTAATTACTTGTACCAAAATGGTTTGTCAATTATAAATCACAACATCTTGTATTTATAATAAATCATTCATTCAATCTCAATTCAATATCAATTGTTTCGTAAGCAATAATTTTATCCAAGTAATAAAACAATTCGATTACTTAGACCGTATCTAATTTAATCGAATTACAATAAGACACGTTAACTTTACTCACAAAATCATCCGTCAATTTTAAGCAATTTAATTAACCCATATCGGCATACGATTAATTAAATAATCAATTAATAGTATTTCCCTATAGGTATGACCTAAGGGATCAACTGATCACCACCGTCGCACGAAAGTAATGTCAAACTCTAGTCAGCCAATCATTACCGATATGTGTGGACCAGTTGACTGTAAAATATTTACATCCCACATGTATTCTTAAAATGAGACTTAAACATGTGATCATCATGATCGACAGTTGTGATCACATTATTGTCGGAGGACACATATTCCAACAATTGGCTCAGTTAAGTACTTGAGCATACCGTCAGCAATGGCATCATTCCGTAATGATGCCTCCCAGTCCGCAAAGTTTGACCCGTCATTCTTCAGTCTGGTGGACTGATTCATGTGGTCCATGAAAGTTTTGAGCCAGGACTCGCGTGCAAGTGTGGCACTTGGCATAGGGATATCATTATTTCCATCGATTTGTTGTAAGCAGTATTATCAATATAAAACGAATTCTACACTGCGAAAAAGAAGAATAAAAATATAATAAGCATACTCATCGTTATGATTTAAGTCTAATGCAAAACTGTTTATAAAGCGTAGACTCAAGCATTTATACAATAGACCTCCCTCAAGAATTATATAAATGATCCCAAGACTCAATTATCTGTAAATTGATAAGCCAACCTCTTGGCTAATTCTACTGTTAGAATTCTTGGTTGATAAATTTCTGTAAATTCTATCTATAGTCCATCATAATCACGAGAAACTCTTCGGATTATAATGTTGAGGTAAAATAAGTCAACACAAACTACTTACCCAACGTAGAAGGGGTCACATGGAGAGTAAGGTCCTATATGCCTACCGACGAAGAAGGGATTCATAGTTGTTTGGCCTATAAAGACTAGTCTCAATTTCAGTTTTAGAGGAAGATCCCATCAACTTTATTTTTAATTCATTTTAAGTGAACTAATATCTAGCATGCGAGAATGAATAAACTAAGATGATAGCTTAAAATTGTGTGACATCTTTATGTCCATGATGACTAACATCCAAAATATATGAGTCAATTTCCATGCATATTAGTAGGGGGTTTGGTTTAGGCGGAAAATGATGCACTAACTATCAAGCGAAGAAAAGCAATAAGAATGGAAAAACGTAAAACAAAAACAAAGTCCTAGTGTGGCCTATCTACCAAAATGAACAAAAATACAACTTTGGAATCCTTCCTAGGACCCGAAAAGCTTGTCTTGATGTTCCATCTTGGTCCATGTAGCGGGAGTGAGCAATCCAATCTCCATCTTTAGTCTTCTCAAAATTACAATTAATAAATTACAAAATAAACCTATTTACATTCTAATTTCAAAATAATACTAAAGAAAATAAAGGAGGTTCGAGATCTCAAAATTACATCAAAATTATGTTTCCATCATTACGAAAACATAATTAACTATGGCCACACTAGGTAATACAAATTACAACCGAATGCAAAAATACGTAAATAAACCATTCAACGAATCATTCAACTAAATAAAATGCATCAACTATAAATTAATCATTCAAGACATAATTCCTTAATTATGTAGAGTAATTTATCCAAACCACCTATTTATATGATCAAATTATGTGACAATTCCTCAATTACTCACAATAATTCCAATCTTAATACATATTAACTTGTAATATGAATTAATCCAACAATATTTTAAACCTCTTTAAAATAATTAGGTATCTTAAATTTGTGAACTTTTTCACAACAAACAATCATACATTATTGAAATAATGTATAATAATTATTGGCCAAATAAACATAAAAAAAACCGAAATTTTTTCTCTCGGCATATTGCCCTAAAAACAAAACAGGTTTTTTTTTTTTTATTATTTCTTGCAGCATTTTGCCCAAAATTTCGAAAAGAAAAAAAAACAGAATTTTTTTTTCTTTTTCCTGCTCTAGGCATATTGCCAAAAAAAAATAGAAAAGCATTTTTTTTTTCTTTCTTTTCGGCATTTAGCCCTAAAATCAAAAAACAGTTTTTTTTTTTTTCAAGAAAAACAACCCTTTTATAATGAACAAATTTGTTTAATGTTGCTACTAGAACAAGATTGGCATAATCATCAACATTTAAGTTAATGAATCATGATCCTAAACAACAATTTAAAATTATGTATGCCAAAAACTATATAGCAAAAACAAATTATCATCATAAAACAAAAACAATTCTCATTTACATTTTAATTTAATTCTTATTAAATCAAAACATCTACAAATTTATCATATTATCATCTTAACATATTAAAACAACAATATCAATAAATCAAAATGGAAACAAGGGATCAAAAATAAAAAATCATCTCGGCAAAAAATTGCTCTCGGCAAAAAAAAATTCTCACGGCCGAATTGTTTTTTTTTTGTTCAAATTTTTTGTTTAAATCCATTTATGATAATCATATAAAATAATTTCGTGGCCTATGCTCTGATACAACTTGTGGAAAATATCGGTATATTTCATCAAGAAAAATTCGGATTATAACGAATTATGATATATGAAATTACTAGTCATAAACGAATTACATAAACAAAAGAAAAGAGATTTAGAATTAACCTTTGGTCCTAGCAATTTGGCCTAAGAACAATATCGAAATCGATATTCTCCTAATTGTTGCACCCAAAATGCTTCAAGAAATGTCTTTCTTTTTGCTAGAATAAGAACCCTAATTTCACCTAATTTTAGAGTAGTTTTAGGGTTTTGTGATGAGAGATTTTTAGGTCAAAAACAAGTGAGTAAAAATGATCCTCTTCACTCCTATTTGACCGTGTAAAAGGAGAGAAATGAGGAAGACTTTATTTCTCCTTTTTTTCCTTTCCTTAAACCGGGTAACCACCCAAAAAATAAGAAGAAAAATCTTCTTATTTTTGGTTGTTATCTTATTTGTATAAAATGTGTATATAAATCAATTTGTCATATATGTTGCCACATATTAATAAGTCCACACACAACCGTTTGTAGTCGATTTATTAATTCCGGCCTGACAATATTTATTATGACAATCTCGTATAATATATACTTTAACTATAAATATCGCATATTTATAATTTGCTAATTAAATATAACCGATTACGTTTAATTACGAATTAACATCTTAATTCGTTTAAGCTAACATTATATACATTAATTAAATATAACAGTTTATATGCAATTTACGAATTAACAATTAATTCATCTCAGCTGATATTATTTAATTGTATTAAATAATCGTCTCATCATCACATTGACTAGCTTTTTAGTCAAATACATCGACTAACCTTTTAGTCATATAAGGCATCAATGTGATTATATTTTCATACAATCACATCTCTCAAACACATCCTTTAGGTGTGACTTTTAGGGACCAGTTGATCACCGCCATCAGTATGATAATAACGTCAAACTTCTAGCAAGCCAACCGTTATTAAGTAAATGTTAATCAACTGATAAAATACAAAGTATACGCTGTGAACCTATAAGAGATTTATATACGTTATCACACTAACTGTGGAGGACACTAGCTCCAACAGCAAAACCCCTTTTTCCCCAATTCACAATCAAGCCAAACCCTAAAAGATTAATCAAAGGAATAATGAAATCAAGGACTTACCGACACCACGATAGAATGAGAGATGAAGAACTTGTTAACAATCACACACACTAGGGAGAGATTTGGAGAGGATTAGAGCGTCGTTGAAGTGTTTAGGCTTTGTAAAATGTATTTAGAAACTGATTAACGCGTTTTATATAACTCTAATCATCTCTAAGTCAAACCGTGAAAATAACACCCGTCAGACCGGATACTCAGTCAAGTACAGAGTATACTCGACCGAGTACGCTCTACTCGGTCGAGTATTCCACATACTCGGCCGAGTATTCCACATACTCGGCCGAGTATTCCTGGGCAGTAAGCTGACCAGAATACACGACACCCCTTACTCGGCCGAGTAAGCCATATTCGGCCGAGTATAGGCTTAGGAAAACCGTAGTATTACACCACTGCATGTAGAGTCGAGCATGACACGGTGTTAAGGGGGTTGTGCTACTGCCAATGAATTTGTTACGTTAGTTACGGTATGGCAATGACTGGATATCGATTGGTTGTGTTTTACATTGAATAATTATTGTTGTTTAGTTTATTCCTACTCAACCTCGTGGTTGACAGTGTATTCGTGAACACCTGTGATGAACCGTAACTGGGGAGCAGATTTGACAGGTACTTGAGTTAGCTGACTTGGGAGCTTAAGGGGATGCGTAAGGACTTGGCCAGTCTACCTAGAAGTCTAGACCATTTAGTTTATTAATCACTTTATTTATTTCCGCTGCGAGTTTTAGTTAACTTTATATTGAGTTTTTAGTTTGGTTAAGTTGTAATAAACATGTAATCGCTAAATTTTATCTAAAGTACTTTGGTTTGTTGGACTTTGTTATTCACTAACTCGGGAAACCGAGATGGTAACACCTCACTTTTTTTGAGGAAGCCTAGTGAAGGCACTTAAATAAATGGGGGTGTTACAATCATAGTCCCCCAATCAACTCCATCTATCGCCTCTGTCGCATGTTCAGCTCTTTCTGTGTGTAGATATAATTTAGACTCTTATGATCTGAAAACACTTAATTATTGCCCCATAAATATAGTGTCTCCAAATCTTTAGAGCAAAAACAACTGCACCTAGCTCCAAATCATGAGTAGGATAGTTCTCCTCAAACTGCTTCAGCTGTCTCGACGCATAAGCAATAACTTTCCCATTCTGCATCAAAACACAGCCCAAGCCATTCTTTGAAGCATCGGTGTATACTTCAAAGTTCTCACTTTCCTCAGGTAGAGCTAGAATAGGAGTTGTGGTCAAACGCTCCTTTATGTTTTGGAACGCCGTCTCTCAACTCCCATCCCAGCTAAATCTGGTCTCTTTCCGCATAAACGCTGTCATAGGTCTCACGACCTTAGAGAAGTCTTTCAGGAACCTCCTCTAGTAGCCAGCTAATCCCAAGAAACTCTGAATCTCAGCAACATTATTCGATGATTCCCACTTAGTCACAGCTTCAATCTTGATGGGATCCACCGACACACCCTCCTTAGATATCACATGACCCAGAAAAGCCACTTTCTCTAACCAAAACTCACACTTAGATAGTTTGGCATATAACTCATTATCTCGCAAAGTCTGTAAAACTAACCTCAGATGCTCCTCCTTCTCCTCCTTAGTATTAGAGTAGACCAAGATGTCATCAATGAAGACGACCACAAACATATCCAGGAATGAGCTGAATATCCGGTTCATAAGATCCATGAAAATTGTCGGTGCATTCATCAACCCAAAAGGCATCACCACGTACTCATAGTGACCATATCGTGATCGAAAAGCTGTCTTAGAAATATCCTCATCTGCTATCCTTAACTGATGATAACCCCACCTCAAATCGATCTTAGAAAACACTCCCGCGCCACTCAGCTGGTCAAAAAGGTCGTCAATCCTTGGCAAAGGATACCTGTTCTTCACCGTGACATGATTCAGCTCCCTATA
This sequence comes from Silene latifolia, assembly GCF_048544455.1. NCBI lineage: Eukaryota > Viridiplantae > Streptophyta > Magnoliopsida > Caryophyllales > Caryophyllaceae > Silene > Silene latifolia. Next base: position 51,420,191 of record NC_133529.1, on the reverse strand, counting down.
GTCGATGCATAGTCTCATGCTCCCGTCATTCTTTTTCACAAACAACACTGGTGCTCCCCACGGTGACACACTAGGCCGAATATACCCTTTGTCTAATAGGTCATTCAACTGCTTCTTCAACTCTTCCAACTCTTTAGGCCCCATACGGTACGGTGCTTTAGACATAGGTCTCATCCCCGGTTTGAGCTCAACATAAAAGTCGATATCTTTCTTAGGTGGTAACCCCTATATCTCATCTGAAAAAACATCACTACACTCCCCAACCAAAGGTATATCAGACGCCGACGGCTCCTCCACACGCATATCTCTCACTTTTTTTTTTTTTTTTTTTGGTAAAATGTGAGAGGATATATTAAGCACAAAATAGGTACAAAAGTTTTAGGAGACTTAGTACAGGCACTAAGTCTCTTAGAGACCAAATCAATATAAAGCTAGCTAAAATAAGCAATTAAGCACAAAAATACTCAAAAATTATGTAGAAATATCACAGCTAAACGTCATAGACCCCATTTCCTCAACCAGGTGCTAGCAGTTCTGTTAGAAGTCCTTCCCATCTTCATCTTAATCATTTGGCAGACCTCTTCTTTGATCATTCCAGCCAGTTTCTGAGGTCTTAAGAGGACAGACTGTATGCGTGCAGCATTCCTTTGAGCCCATATATGATAATAGAAAGCATTCCAGAGCAGGTAGTGAGCTTGCAGTTTTAAGCATGTTTTTGCAGGTTGCAGACCTCTTAGCAGGCTGACATGAATTTTGAATCCACGCCATTGCTCCAAGGATTGCAGAACCAGCTTACTATAAGGGCAATCAAGGAATAAATGATTTTGAGTCTCAACTCCACTGTCACAGATGATGCACCTGTCATCAGTGCATCATCCTAGCTTAAACAACTTCTCTTTCACATTGAGTCCATTATGCATGATGATCCAAGTGATGACAGCATGTTTAGGAATGTTCCAGCTACTCCAGATCAGGTGAGTCCAATTCTGTTGGGGTTCCTTATGCCTTAACCATTCATAACCACTGCTGATAGTGAACCCTTTAGCATTAGATATCCAGGTATTAGCTACATAGCCATTCTTCATCAGGTCTTTTATTTTACAAATACTTTTCCAAGCCCAGGCAGCATCAGGAGGGGGAGAATAAGTGTGCCAGTCCTTATCCTTGATGTATAGCTGGTGAACCCATTTAATCCATAGTCTGTCTGATTTTGTATAAACCCAATCAACAAGTTTGGCAATGGTAGCATAGTTCCAGGTAATACGAGCTCTTTTGATGCCAAGGCCACCCTCCTTTTTAGGGAGAGTGATAGTGTCCCAGGCAACAAGGGGAACCTTATGATAATCAGAGCTACCATCCCAAAGAAAATTTCTACAAATAGCTTCTATTCTCTTGATCACACTATTGGGAATCAGAAATATCCCTGCCCAGTAAGAGTATAGAGTATTAAGTACAACATTATTGATAAGAGTTACTCTACCTGCATAAGACAGCTTTCTGGCTCCTAAGCTTCTTATTCTGGCCACCATTCTTTCAGTCAGGATGTTGCACTCTTTTTTAGTTAGTCTCCCTGCCTGAATGGGCACTCCCAAGTATCTGAAGGGCATAGTTCCTTCCTCAAACCCTGCAAACTGTTGGATATCATCTTTAACCTGCTGAATTACCCCATTATAATAAACTTCTGACTTGGAGTTGTTCATTGTGAGCCCAGAAGCTTTAGAAAAGGAAGAGAAAGCCCTTAGGAGTAAAACAATGGACTGAGTATTACCCTTACAAAACATAAGCAGGTCATCTGCAAAAATCAAATGGTTTAATTTTGTGGCTTTACATAAAGGATGGTATTGGAAACGCCATCTAGCCGCATATCTCTCACTTGGTAAAGAATCAAGGGACACTTCTTTCTTAAACATGACTTTAGAGTCATTACTGCGATAAACATATACTTTGGTCTCACTACGAACCCCTTATATGATACCTTGACTCCCCTAGGCCCCTTTAGAGATACTCTCTTTTGTCTGCAATCAATCATAGCATCATACTTGTCCAACCACTCCATCCCGATGATGACCTCAAACCCATCCATAGGAAACTCTAATAAGTTGACCGGTAAGTCTACCTCCCCCACCAACATGGATACATCTCTATACAACTTAGAACAAGACACCGACTCCCCAGAAGGTATAAACACACTAACTTTTACAAGTTCATATTCTCCCAAACCCATCACTAAGGCATGACTCCTAGACACAAAAGAGTGGGTTGCCCCCGAATCAAACAGGACGAAAGATGGCGTATTATGAACAAGAAAGGTACCAGTAACAACATAAGCATCGTTCTCTGCCTCCTGCTTGAAGGGTTCTGTAACGATTTTCAATAGATTTGAATTATAGAATTCCCAAGATCTCATGCATGTTAAGTATTAAGATTAAATAAAAGGGGTGATTAGCAAACCTACTTGGATGCAGAAAAATTCCAATAATATGCTAATAATAAGAAGTATAAAAAAACCCAAATCACAGCTTCTTGAATAGAAATATAATCTGTGAGACCGTCTCACAATAATGCCCCAAGTGTTGCACCTCTACTGGTATCCACACGATAAAAGTATGTATGCTAGTACAAATTTAAGGGCAATTTTCTTCCCTCTTTTTCTCTTGAGATTTTGTCTTTTTAGAAAAACTGATCATCAAACATCTCCTCTTATATCTCTATATATAAGGAGTTCAAGGAAAACCCTAGACCATCTAGGATTAGGAAAGTTTAATAGAATAATTGATGAGAGTGTCGTTGGGGATCTCAATCAAACACATTTATAATTCTCAACAAACAACTAGTTAGTGGTTAAGTCGAGGTCGATCCATGGGACGGGGGGTACTCAAATTGTTCAATCTAATTATGGTTGAGCTTGGGGTTGTCATAATTGTAATGGGTTGATGATTATAATCTAATAAAAGCAATAAACAAGCAACAAAAGGAAAGATGTAAACAAATGACTAAAAGTGCTATGATATCATGGGTTCATAGGGGATTCATGGGAGTTGATCATACAAACATGTTCTCAATTATATGCAAGCACTTATTGTTGTGATGGGATCGAGTTAGTGTATATCTTACAATCCCTAAGAAGGTTTGGGTCCCGGAGCCGAATCGATTAGATTGTACAACACCTACAAGTCGACTTAATCCTTCCTATTCAACTATATGCATGGTCTAATGAGAGTCGAGTTGGTTTATGTCTTACAAGTCTCATTGAAAAGATAAGCGATGGGTAAAAAAATGCAAGGATTCATATGCTCGCATTTCATCAAACATAACATGTGCATAAGTTGGAATCACCACAAGCAAGCAAATAAATTATGTGAACATATTAGATTAAGCATGAATCATTCCCCAGGTTGGTTTCCCTTAATTACCCATTAATCCTAGCTAGAAGACTACTCACTCATTATCAAATTTAACATGTTAATAAGGTTGTCAATCATACTAACAAAGCAAAACATGATGAATAAATGATGTGATTAACAATAATTAAACAAGGGTAAAAGAGAATTATACCTATGAAGATGATTCCAAATAATAAAGCAAAGAATAAAAGAAGAGAATTTGATTGATTGATGAAGAGTTGTGAATTCTCCAATAAACCCAAATGATCTTCTAATTACCCAATAATAAACTTGAATTACTCATTAATAAATTTGAACAATAATTAAGGAAAGATTAATGTGTAATTTTGTGGAAAGATTAAAGGATAATCTATTCTAATCTACTCCTAATCTAATCTAAGGAAAGTTGATTTAATCTAAGAAAGCTTGATCCTTTTATTATTACAAATGGAGTATATATAGTTGTACATCATTAGGTTAAGTAAGGGTAGATTAGTAAATAACATTGCTAAGTGTTGAGTACGGAAATGCTCCTCTCGAAGGAGATGCGCATATCCTAGGACTGGGATGCTCATCCTGAGCTCGGGATGCGCGGATCCACAAACAGACTATTCTGAAAATGGCGCAGCAGCTTGGGACGAGCGGATTGGTCTCGGGACGCGCGGATCCCGGGACAGCTTGTCTATTTGAGCTCGGATTGTAAAACGGACGTCATTTCCTCATCCGGACTCCTATTGGAGTGATTCAAAGGCCTATACCACTTGATTTTTTAACGCCGTCTCATCTAGCATACTTTCAGAGCCAAAAAATCAACTCTTGGTTTGGGTTCCGAGCAATTTCTTCTTGCAATGGCTTCCTTCTCGTCATCCTTGCTTTTAAGCCTATGACCCTTCTATATACTCTTTATTCCTACATCATTGGTCATCATTCTTGCCTCCTCTTCATACTAGTCCATCCAATATCATCGAAAAGCTTCCAAATATGCACAGGAGAGGGGGAATTCCGCCTCATTAATCTCCTTTCCTACAAAACATATGAAATGCACTAGGAAAGCAAAATAGGAAGGAATTGACGGATAAAATGGCCATGAAATACTATATTAGTATGCAAAATAGGTTCGATTAGGGGACTAAATGTTCACAATTAAGAGTCACATCAAATATCCCCAAACCGAACCTTTACTCGTCCCGAGTAAAGATGTGACAAAAACTAGACTTTATTTAAACTATCCTACTAATATAACCGATGTGAGAAAATTAGCGGGTCTCACTCCGCCCCTTCAACTCACAACAAGACAACCATGAGGTAGGATGCCTTCTTGCAAGGCAAGGTGGGGCTTGCCAAAATGGCGATACATCCAAGCATTAAAGCACACAACACAAGTATTGGATGCATCTACAAAAACGAATAGCCACTTTCCTCATCTAAGTGGCGGAAATTATCTATAAGGGAAGCAATCTAAGGGTACACACTCCATTATAGATACAATTTCTTCAATTTACTAATCCTAGGAGGATACTAATAAATCACCTCCAAGTTGTGTCAAGCTAAGGTACCTTTGTCCTCAATCGTTAAATGCTTTTGTCAAGAGTAGACTCCCTATGGTGTTAGAAACACTGGAGGATCGCGGAATTCCCCTTCTTGCCTAGACAAGAAGAAGGGTCGTCCCCTCTCTACCATGCACAAAAGTGGATACGATGGAAAAGTGATCAATAGAACTTGAGTTTCATATGGGAGTTTGCTTTTTGTTGTTGTTTTTCCCCCCAATTTCTTGTGCCATTTGACATTTTGAGAACATTTCTTTGCCATTTCTTTTGATGTTTGGCATTTCAATACTTGACAATTTCAATTTTTTCTTACATTTTCTTTTGAACATTTTCAAAGTCACCCTATTTGTAGTGAGGGTGCTTATATTTGAAGCGTAGGAGTTTTCATTTTTGTTACTCCTCTTTTATTTGATGCAATTGCAAACTTTCTTGACTTTTCATTTCTTGAACTCAAATTTTGATTATTCTTGTGCCCATTCCCTTTTTGATGAAAAAAATATGGTAGAACATGGATGATGGTTGCATGGTTTCAAGGGTCACCTTGGAATAAACGGTAGCCAAGGAGTTATCACACCACAAGGTTGTAGATACCCAGTATCTGCTGAGACTCCAACAAACACCCGATGATTATCGGACTATAATATGCTTTGGAATCGCGACGTTTGATCGACAATTTGTGTACAACTTTACGTCGGAAAACTTAAAACGATTTCAAAAATAAAACATTTGAAAACTTTTCAAAAGTACCTGGAATGTTTAATGCACGACGACGGGGTCGCAATGACACTAACTAGAGTCAAAACCGACATCGGGCCAAAAACCGACTCAAAAATTCAAATCCTGACTCCAACAACGAGTCAAACCGAGTCAACCACCAAAAACAAAACATTCAAAGCCTTCTATACTAAGATTTCCCGGATTCATGAATGGTCAAGTACCAAACATGTGACTACAAATCCTAGGATAGAACAAATCATGATTGCACTTGTGTGAAAGTGACAGGACAACCCGAAGACCCGCGACGTGGCTCGCGCCTCTTTGAGCAGCCCAGGTGGCCACGTCGCTCAAAACTCACACAACCACTCATTTTCCTATAAATACCCCTCAAATGCCCCCATTTGAGAACTTACGCGAGTGTCCGCCCCCTCTTTTCTCCCTTAAAATTCTCGACTCGACTTCTTAAGTCACAATCCGACGCACATTTATGACCTACCGATCGTAAATACAAGCCTTACACTTTGTTTGGTACCGTCATCGTGCATTAAATAACTTGACCGACCACTTCGACCACTACACCGTCACTAATCTTAATAAAACACTCTTTTTACTTAACAAAACGGTTTTAAACCGAGTCTTTTTCCGACCAAACGAGTTGTTACACTTACGTCGGTTTCTCGCCATAACCAAACATGTAAGTATGAGGGTGTAAAAATCCTTCTTTTATCATGTCTTCATTTGTTTTATAACTATAACATGCTAAAGCATGCATAACACGATCCAAAACATGGGATAAACGAGCCAAAACTGAGTTTTGGCCTGAGGCAGAAGCCCCTTATAATGCACATAGGCTCGCGCCTCAATGGGGTGTCCAGGTCAGAACTCAATCGTGTTTGTTCTCGTCTTTCCCCTTTAATCCATTTCCATATTTGTAATCGGTTTTTACCATTTCAAATATTTTCGAACCTTTTTTATTTTATTTTATTAGTTTTTAACCATAAAACATTTTTCACCCTTGGTTCCTCATACCATGACGGTTAAATCCGTGTTTAGGTGATAATATTTGGTTAATAACATTTAAAAGGTATTTAATGCCTTTTATTTCATTTCTTTACATTTTGGGAGGTATTTTAAAGCCTTTCATCATTTCTTTATATTTTCAAAACAAACATATTAGTCACCAACACAAAGTCATCCTTGGTTCCACATACCATGCCGGATTTTAACCCGGTTACGATGATGAGTATTGACTAATTATATTCAAGTGAACTTAAAACAATTAGTTCATGATTATTTTCAAAACTATTCATGTCAAGCTTGTCATGTCGAACCCGACACCGAATATCATCAAAATAATGATGATTATTTGAGTCTCGTTCCTAAAATCAACAAATATGGTCTAGACGATCCTGTCAAACCAACTCGGGTCAAATACCCATTTTTCAATACGTTTTATAAACGTTTTCCAAATGGTCAGAACACGGCATATAACCGTTGGTCGACCCGCGCCTAAAACATGCCCCTTCTTTCTTATTTCCAAAACCAGGGGAGTCCTCCTTACACCGCCGGTATGCTCGCGCCACATATGGCCGCCTGGCACAGGGCCTGTTCCCTTTCCAGCATTAGTCTAGGACGATCCCGACTCCGGTTAGCCCGGATATAGGATGGATCAGATGACTATTCGCTCATTCAAAAATCATATTTGCAAAACGCTTTACTAAGACAAATGGATCACATTATGCACAATAAACCTAATATGGTAAATGGATGTTTAATTTCCGTCTTGCATGCAATCAACCATTAATCCAACTCGACATCTTATACTTGATATTTGGATTAAATCAACCGACTTAGAAAGCTCTCACAGTTAGGTTTAAATTATTGGATGCGCATTCATGCATTTAAACCGTTTTATCAACTTTTGCATTCAACTAACCAAGATCGATCAGTAGAGGCCGCTACCGCGGGCGGGATTGGGTGTCTGATTAAAGGGCTTCCCAATATGTACCATCACCTCTTACTTAGAAACTTTGGATAGTGGACGACCTTATCCAGGGCATACGAGAGTCATTCTAGAGATAGGATGCTGATGGGTGATGTCGTCGGGTCTCCCAATCAAACACATTTATATTCTCAACAAACAACTAGTTAGTGGTTAAGTCGAGGTCGATCCATGAGACGGTGTGCTTTGGGTTCTAAGTCTATCTATCTCAATTTATGCTAGTGTCACAATTTGTTTGGGTTTGTAGTTGTATTCTAGACTAATGCAAGCAATAAAGTAAAACAAGCAATAAAAGAAAGGATGTAAACAAATGATTAAAAGTACTAGGATATCATGGGTTCATAGGGCACTACAAAAAGAATTAAAACAGGCGACCGATTTTGGCGACTGAAATCCGTCGCCAAAATCAATTTGGCGACTGAAATCAGTCGCCAAACGTCAGTCGCGGACCTTAGTCGCCTTTTCTAACTTTGGCGACTAATGTCAGTCGCCAAATGACAAAAATAGCGACTGAAATAATAGTCGCCAAATTGGCGACTGATTTGAGGTAGTCGCCAAATTGGCGACTGAATTTCAGTCGCCAAATTTGGGTGACGTAGCCAGTTTCACTGAGAAACTTTGGCGACTGATGAATAAGAGCTTTGGCCACTGAAATTCAGTCGCCATTTTGGCGACTACTCCTAATCAGTCGCCAATTTGGCGACTGAATTTCAGTCGCCAAATCCCTTTTCAGTCGCCAAAGCCACTGTATATTTTGGTGGTTTTTTTCGTTTTCATTGCTAGCCTTATATTTACAACCTGCATACAAACCGATGTTCCACAAACGCCATACATCCTAAATTTCAACACACACAACACCATACATTTCAACCCAACACCTCCCATTTTCTCAAACTTCATTTCATATATTGAAAATGAAAGTTTTACAAGCTAAGCTATTCTAATGTTCAAGTCTAAAGTTCAAGTTTTACAAGCTTACATGCTAAAATCATCTTACTTGAAGCCAACACCGCTCCACTCCCCCTTGTGGACCATGCGGATCATTTGGATCGTAGTTGGGTCTAGGTCCGGGGTTACAACCTTGCCACCAATTCTTAAACATTTCCATTCTTTCCTTCATTTGGTGGAATTCTTCATCACGTTTGGCTTCACGTTCATCACGCTCTCTTACTTGAGCTTGAAGTTGACTAATAATTCCCGGTTGATACGTGTTGCTGGGAATTGTTGAAGTCGATCTCCTACGTGATTTCTCATAGAAAGCCGGTGTTGAACTTCCGGTACCATACACGTGCCCTTTCTTGAAGCCATTCACCAACTCATACCATATGTCATTATCCGGTTTTTCTGGATTGGCGGCTTTTTCTTGTTCAAATGCTTCCTACAATATTAAACAAATGGTTGTAAGTTAATATGGTAACCACCTTATATACGACATTTTAAAAGAGAATAAATTAACAAAAATTAAGTGTTAGGGAAAACTTACATATAATTGCTTGTCTTTTGGCTTAGTACAACTTCTAACCCCTTTGTGGTCAACCTTGGAATGTGTGTCCGTAAATGCTTTGATCACGCAATCGGCTTTGATTTCTTCTTTCCTTTCTCGAATGAAAAAAACATACATGTTAGAAAATCAACAAAAAATCTAACATAAAATAAACATGTTGCATTGAAAACCAAAAAAAGTGTGAAATAATAGACAAACTTACACCCAATACACGATCCCAGAACGATCGTGAACCCGCGAAATGAGTAGGCTCGTTCACGGCATCTTCCTTTCCTCCTTTTTTGTTGAGGGATGCTTGCTTAGACTTCTTCTGAAAAGCTTCACTTTTGGTATGCTTTATTAAGCCTTCATACTTGTCACCTGCAATTACACATATGAAATCATAACTAATAAGTTACTGATATTATTTATAATATAAGAGAGTATATGCTAATTAATACAAATAACAAAACAAGTTAATTAAATACCTTTCATGTGCTCTGGTTCCTTCGGGCGCCTAATTACCTTCCAGATCACGTCCCGATATCGTCGAGTACCGACGTCATTGTACCTGTTACGGACATTCTGTTCTTGAGACGGTGACCAAGCAAATGATAGCTACAAAAAAAAGCGACAAAATTTCATATTAGTATAAAATAAAAGTATAACCTTGGTTCTTAAAAAATTTATCAATATTAATTATTTGGTTTCTAAAACAAAGAATTACGGAAAATATATACCCGAAAGTTATTGAACCACGCCTCTTTTTGTGCATTAGAAGCTTGTGTCCACGATGTAGGAATTGGACCCACGAAATTAGTCTTCGTGCTTTTCGTGACACCTCGTACCACGCAATCGTCCATAAACCTGCATTTATTTTGAACATGTAAAATTACAAACAATTATTATTTTAAAAAAAAAATAAAAAAATAGTAGACTAATAAAGAATAAAACTTACCATAATCCCGCCGGCTCAAGAATCATCCGATGATCCGGTGTACCGTATCGGCACCCGTCTTCGCTCATCGGTAGCGTCGATCTCCTCACCGTTATCCACCGTCTGTCCGCATCGGATCCTCTTGCACAAACTCCTCCTCCTCCTCCGCACGCGTACTCCGTCCCGAGAACCCGAGCCGCCTCCACGCTTCCTACCTCGACTGCTCCACCATCTCAGTAATACAAATAAAAATTAACACAAATAATGATAAATGAAAATTATACAGACTTCTAAATTTTAATAATTTACTCTTGAGGAATACAAAATTATACCAATTTAATCATCTTCATCTCCAAACCCCTCGTCCTCATCCTCTTCCTCTTCCTCATCCTCATCATCGTCATCATCATCATCATCATCATCTTCATCTCCACACCCCTCGTCCTTCCTCCTTTTCTCCTCCTCCCTTCTCCTCCTCACCTCCTCTTCCCTCCTCCTCTCCTCCTCTTCTTCCCTTCTCTCCTCCTCCTCCGCCTCATCCTCCCCCGGCAGTCTCTCTTCCACATCATAATATTCTTCCTCTTCCATGTCTTCACCATCTTTATTCTCATGCTCATAGTTGATTTCATCGGGTGGAAAAGTTGTATCAACTTCTGACCGTGCCTTTGTCTTAAAGATTTCACACCACGCATTTTGATTTCTATCATTTGTTGTGCTTGGATAAGTAGCAAAATACACTTCTTGAGCCTGATGTGCAAGTATAAATGGATCATACTTAGAGTATGTTCTAGTACGATTCACTTCTACAAGCTTGTATTGTTCATGTACTCTCATTCCAGCCACAGAATTATCCTTCCAGTCAACCTTGAATAAGACAATTTTATAAGCTATGTCACGTCCATTATAACTAATTTCAAAGATATCTTCAACTATACCATAGTATTTGTTGTCATCAAGAGAATAAATAGTAACCCCCCAATTGCACCTAGCCTTACCTTTACCGTGGTTGAATGTTTGTAAATTAAACCCATTAACCGAGTATCGATTCCACGTTCTTACCATTTTTGAAGGACCAAAAGCCAAACTTCTTATTAAATCATCTTGAATATTCAAGTCAATTACATGTTTCTGAAACCATGATGGAAATTGGTCCTCATGTTTGTCCCAAACATCATCCTTACTTATATTAGGATTCCTCTGAATGAAATCATTAACAAACTGTGTTTCGTATGACTCCAAGAGGTCACAATTAGATAGCACGTAAAGGTGGGCACGATTATACTCCTTATCATCCAAATATCTTGTTTGCCCCTTTGATGAACACCCTTCATCATCTTGAGTTTGAAAAAATTCGGGTAAACTTCCGTCTATTTCATCCGGTTTCTCAACATTCATGTTTTTTGCTTTGGTTTCTGTATGTTTTTCAAAGTAAAGAGAACAAAAGTTTGCAATCTCTTCCGTTAAATAAGCATTGCATATAGAACCTTCCACCCTAGCTTTATTACCAATTTTTTTCTTCAAATGATTAAGAAACCTATAAAAGTTAATGATGAGTTTTATTAATAATAAAGTTAACATATAATAAATAGATTAGTTATTATTGTTAATTTTAATTTTAAAGTAGCTAGATTATCTTAATTACCTTTCAAATGGATACATCCACCTATATTGACGGTCCCCCAACTTTGGCTTCATATGGCAAATGAACCTAGAGATGCTCCATGGAGTTAAAAATGCAGGAGGAAAGATCATTTCAAGCTTACACAATATCTGTGGTATTTGCTCTTCCATGACGAATCATGTCATCAACACATATTGAAGAGGCACATAAATCTCGGAAGAATTGACTAATCTCAACAACTGCATTCCAAACGTTTGTCGGCACGAGGTGTTTCAAAGCAACGGGTAATAATCGCTCCATGAATACATGACAATCATGACTTTTCAAGCCTTGCAACTTCAGCTTCTTAAGATCAACACATCGACTAAAATCTGATGCATACCCATCAGGAAACTTCAAATTTTGTAACCACTCACACAATACTTTTCTCTTAGCTTTGTCGAGAGTGAAAATGGATGTTGGCTTAGACCCGTCGCTGCGAATGTGTAATTTGGGACGATGACAAAATTTCTGCAAATCTTTTCTAGAAGCAATGCTATCACATTTTTCACCTTCTACATCCATGATCATGTCAATTAGTTGCTCAAAGAAATTCTTTTCTATGTGCATTACATCCAAATTATGTCTTATCAACATTGTCTTCCAATAAGGAAGGTCCCAAAGAATGCTTCTTTTAAACCAACCGTTTTCTGCTTTTTCAATTCTTTAAATTCTTCCTCGGTACCATCAATAGGGGATGGTAAATCACATACCGTCTTCCATATCTCATCCCCAGGCACTCGTTTCGGAGGGGCATCAAGCACCTCTTTACCTTTTGTGAAATCTTTCTTGTTCTTCCTATGTGGATTTCCCTCTCGTAAGAAGCATCTATGACAATCAAACCAGCTTATTTTCTTGCTATTGGGAAGCCAAAATGCTTTACTTTCCTCCATGCAACAAGGACATGCTTTTTGTCCTTGTGTAGACCACCCAGATAGCATACCATAGGCGGGAAAATCATTTATTGTCCACAAAAGGGAAGCTTTAAGTTGAAAATTTTGTTTTTTAGACACATCATAAGTTTCCACCCCAACTTCCCACAAATATTTCAACTCCTCCACCAATGGTTGTAAATAAACATCCAAATTACGTTTCGGGCTTTTTGGTCCGGGAACAATAAGTGACAAGAAGATAAATGGTCTTTTCATACATAACCAAGGTGGTAAATTGTATGGTGTGACCATAACGGGCCAACAAGAATACTTCCTCCCAAAATTACCGAATGGATCAAATCCATCCGTACACAAGCCAAGTCGTACATTGCGGGATTCCTTGGCAAAATCAGGATACATCTGATCAAATTGTTTCCATTCTTCCTCATCACTAGGATGACTCATCTTCCCCGTAGCACGTGGGTTTTCTTTGTGCCATCTCATTTGTTCGGCAATGTTTTTGGTGGCATAGATTCTTTGAAGTCTTGGTGCGAGAGGAAAGTAAAACAATTGGTTACATGCTATTGGTTTCAACATCAAAACTGTATCTCCTTCACTTGTCTCATATCTATCCGCCCCACAATCTTTACATTTGTCAAGCAAAGCATTATCTTTCCAAAATAGCATACATCCTTCAGGACATGCATCAATCTTTTCATGCGGTAACTGAAGACCTTTAACTACTTTTTTAGTAGTATAGAAACTTCGGGTCATGATATTATCATCGGGGAAAGATTCCTCAAGGAACGAGGCAATGCCATCAACAACAACAAATGGCATATTAAACTCACATTTCAAGGTAATTAGCCTAGAAGCGGCTTGTAACAATGTCATTCTGCTTCCTTCATACAAGGGTTTTTCTGAGGCTTTTAACATGTCAAGAAAGGCTTTTGCTTGTGGGTGTGGCGGTTGTTCTTCAGAAATGGTTGTATGGTTATCACTATTAAAAATAGTGGAATCCATAGCATCAACAACCATCTCTCTATATGGGTTCTCATCATTTTGTATTTGTTGGGTGTGAGCTTGTTCATGAATTGGAGAATATGCTTCTCCATGTGAAATCCAATTGTAATAATTTGGCTTAAACCCGTTTATAATGAGATGTTCTTCTACTACAATGTCAAGCTGGTATTTCAGGTTTTTGCATTTGGCACAAGGACACCTAAGTTTTTTGTCTACCAAGTCATATTCATCTTGTTGTTTAGCAAATTCAATAAACTCGCTAACACCCTTTATAAATCTAGCGGTAGGACGTCTTTTCTTATTGGAATGGTCTCATCTTCCTTCATACATCCATGAACGTTCCAATCTCTTCATTTTAATCTAAAGAAGACCCCACAATAATTTAAACATTTTTAAAAAATAACAATAATATTACATACAAAATTTAAACATTATACTCCACATTATACAATAAACATATGAAAACAATATATAAATATTGTCAATAAGTAATCCATCTTCGAATGGGGTCCTTATCACTCCAACCTAAACCCGTCAATGTACGTTTCAAGTCACTAGCAAACACACTTGTAATTTATTAATGGGGAAAAATTCGGCAAAGAATTCCCTTGATTCTCCAAATACACATCTATGTAGAATAACTAATTACTCCACATATACATGTATTCGGAGAACATTAAAGGGATCGCCACCAAACTCATTCCTCATTAATAAATCACAAGTACGTGTTTACTACCTAAATGACTTGAAACGTACAAAGACAGTCCCAAAATGGGGACTATTCAAGAATTACTCCTAATGAGTAATTCTTGAATGGGTACTAAGTCAACATCAAATCAAACAACAATACAATCAAGTACTAAATTAATTAAGTCAATCAATAGCACAATTCAACCACATAATAAAGGTTTCTATCCTAAAGTCCGTAGCATAATTTGAACTAAAATTAGTAAATTAAAAAGGTAACTGGTAAGAGGAGGTTACCTAATCAAGTAAAAGCGAAAATGAAAAGAAAACAAGAAGCAACAGCGCTACCACAGACGTGCGGTTTGCCTAGCAAACAAGGTGACAACCCCGAAAAGAGAAAAGAAAAAAAAAAAAACAAGGTTATTCAACCTCAATTCATCAATAACATGAATTATCAAACTAAATTTATCAAAATCAAGTCCTAAAGAAGGTTCCACTTAGCTAATAGCTAATTTCTCTTAATCCAAAAGACGGTTCCACTTAGCTAATTCCATTAATGCAAAAGACGGTTTCACTTAGCTTAATATTAATAATAATACGACGATTTCACTTAACTTAGTAATAATAATAATAATAATAATATTAATTAAGACGGTTCCACTTAGCTTAATACTAATGATAATGAGACGGTTTCACTTAGCTACCAACACCAAACACCACCCCACGACCCGAACCGCCACCCACCCCACCACGGCCCACCCACGGCCGAACCGCCACCTACCGGACCACCCCCACCCATAACCCTAAACCAAGACAAAAACCCCCTTAATCATTCCCTTTTAATTCAAACACAAATTAAACTAAATCTAACTACAAATTAAACTAAATCTAACTACAAATTAATCTAACATACTAACTACAAATAAATCTAACCAACTAACCAAAAATTAATCAAACTAACTACAAATTAATCTAACAAATTAAACTAATTAAACAGAAATTAAACAAAAAAAACTAACCTAATTAAAGAGGGTGGAAGTGGCGGTGGAAATGGCGGTGGAAGTGGCGGTGGAAGTGTAGTTGTGTCGTTCGTCGCTCGTCGTGGGTGTCGTCGCTGTTTCGCCTTTTTTTTTTTGATTTCGAAAGAGTAAAGTAGGAGAGAGGGGGGTCTGATTTGTATAAAAAAATTTGGCGACTGAAATCTGATTTGGCGACTGAAATTCAGTCGCCAAATTGAAGACTACCCCTAAATCAGTCGCCAAATTTAAAATGTCAGTCGCCAAGTTTGATTCCCTTTTTAAAAAACTCAGTCGCCAGATTGGCGACTGATTTCAGTCGCCAATCTGAAATTCAGTCGCCAATTTGGCGACTAATGCTATCAGTCGCCAAATTTCGGTCGCCTGTTTTAGTTTTTCTTGTAGTGGGGGATTCATACGAGTTAACCATACAAACATGTTCACAAAGTTGCAAGCAATTAGTGTTGTAAAGGAACCGAGTTGGTGTATGTCTTACGGTTCTTAGGAAGAGTTGGGTCCCGGAGCCGAATCGATTAGATTATACAACACTTACAAGTCGACTTACTTTCCCCCTAATCACTTCTATGTATGGTCTAACTAGACTCGAGTTGGTATATATCTTACAAGTCAAGTTGAATAGATAAGAGATGGTTGTAAATGCAAGGATTCATAGGCTTAGCATTTCATCAAACATAACATGTGCATAGGTTGACATCACAACAAGCAAGCAAATGAATTTTGTGAAAACATATTAGATTAAGCATGATTATTCCCTATGTTGCTTTCCCTTAATTACCCACTAATCCTAGTTAAGGGAACTACTCACCCATTATCATGGAAAACATGTCATTAATGGTGTCAATCATCACAACAAGTGTAAGCATGATAAGAGAATTAGGAAATAAATAATAAAGAGTAAAGAGTAAAGGAATTATACCAAACTTGAGATGATCCAAATAATAAAGCAAAGAATAAAAGAAGAGAACTTGATTGATTGATGAATAGTTGTCAATTCTCTAATAGTAACCCAATAATCTTCAATTACCCAATAATAATAATCTTGAACAATAATTAAGAAAAGATTAATGTGTAATTTTGTGGAAAGATTGAGATTAATCTAATCTAATCTACTCCTTATCTAATCTAAGAGGATTTTCTAATGTGGAAGCCCCCTTTGATTATCATCAAAATGGGGTATATATAGTAGTGCCTCATTAGGTTAACTAAGGCTAAATTAGTAATTAACAATGCTAATTGTTGAGTAGGGAATGCTCCTCCCAAAGAGAGATGCTAGTCTCCCTTTTGCTAGTCATTCAGAAATATGCGCATCTCGAGTGGCACAAGGAAGAGGACGTTTTGCACTGTGAAGGAATCCGAGCGGATTGTGGGTCGGGACGCTCGGACTGTAGCAGGGTGAGATGAGCGGCTGGGCATCAGGACGCTCAGATTGTTGGAGCAGAAGATGAGCGGCTTGAAGCTTTGGACGCTCGGATAGTTCTTCAGAGTATTTAGCTTCTTCCTCCCGCATACTTCTTATTCTTGCAATGTTGGTCTTAGTTCTTGCCTCTCCTTCCATACTCGTTCAGCCAAATTCATCAATGTCCTTCCAAATAAGCTCAAGAGACGGGAATTTCCACCTAATTACCTTATTTCCTACAAAACATATGAAATGCACTAGGAAAGGAAAATAGAAAGCAGTTGATGGATAAAACGGCTATAGAACGTTATAATAGTATGCAAAATAGGCTCGATCAGGGGACTAAATGTGCGCAAATATGAGTCACATCAAATATCCCCAAACCGAACATTTACTCGTCCCGAATAAACAGGTGACAAAAACTAGGATCCTTATTCAAACTATCCTACTAATATAGCCGATGTGAGACAATTAGCGGGTCTCTCTCCGCCCCTTCAACTCACAACAAGACAACCATGAGGTAGGATGCCTTCTTGCAAGGCAAGGTGGGTCTTGCCAAAATGGTGACACATCCAAGCATTAAAGCACACAAAACAAGTAATGGATGCATCTACAAAAGAATAGCCACTTTCCTCATCTAAGTAGCGGAAATTATCTACAAGGGAAGCAATTCAAGGGTACACACTCCTTCATAGATGCAATTTCTTCAAACTACTAAGCCTAGAAGGATACCAATAAATCACCTCCAAATTGTGTAAAGCTAGGGTACCTTTGTCCTCAATCGTTAAATGCTTTCGTCAAGAATAGATTCCCTATGGTGTTAGAAACACTGGAGGATCGCGGAATTCCCCCTCTTGCCTAGACAAGAAGAAGGGTCGTCCCCTCTCTACCATGCACAAAAATGGATACGATGGATAAAGGCATCGATAGTATTTGAGTTTTATTTAGGAGTTTGCTTTTGTTTTTGTTTTTCCCCCCAATTTCTTGTGGCATATAATATTTGAGAACACTTTCTTTTGCCATTTCTTTTGATTTTTGGCAATTCAATACTTGACAACTTTTCAACTTTTTGCATTTTTCTTTTGAACATTTTCAAAGTCACCCCATATGTAGTGAGGGTGGCTTATATTTGAAGCATAGGAGTTCTATTTTTTCTCCTCTTTTCTTTTGATGCTTTTTGCAAACTTTCTTTCACTTTTCATTTCATTTCTTGAACTCAAATTTTTGAACAATTTCTTTTTGTGCCCATTCCCTTTGATGACAAAATGTATGGTAGAACATGGATGATGGTTGGTTGCATGGTTTCAAGGGTCACCTTGGAATAAACGGTAGCCAAGGAGTTATCATACCACAAGGTAATCTTGACTAGGCCTTAATCCATGGGTCAAAGGATACTAGCATGAAACATCCTAGGGTGTTTTACAAGTATTCTAACAAGCCAAGTCTTAAGAAGAAAAAGTATCTACAAGGGCCTATATACACTTGTCAAGCTTCCCAAGTAGACGGTTTCACAAAATTTTTCTAACATGCAAACTACATGCCATGAAACAACTAACAATTATACAACCTAATGCATATGCTTCTACCAACTAGTATGCCAAATAATGCAACTCCTAAATTCACATTGTTTATACCGCATCAATCAAAATGAAGGCACATAGTCATTAACATAAAGAGGAAAAAGGAGATTGGAAAGATCATACCATGCGGTCTTCTATATCCTTATGTCTCGGATGTGGCGTAGTCGATCGATGTGAAAAAGGACGGACAAACACAATATATACAAAACAATATATACAAGACTACACTACAAAGGAAATGAACATGATTTTGGATTTTTTAATTTTTTAAATTTTTATGGTTTTTTATTTTATGAAATTAAAGAACATATTTTTGGGATTTTTTGAAAATTTTCAATTTTTATGCATTTTTGGAAAATAAATTCCCATCCCCCACTTTATTTTGGACATTCTCCTCAATGTACATGTAGGAGTAGGAATGAAAAAGAAAGTACATGTTTTTTTTTTATTTTTGAATAAATGCAATGATATGAATGAATGCATGCTCTAACTAAATGCAATTCTATATGACATATATAACAAATGGATGCAATCTAAACTATACTATGTGATACATGATTTTTAGTAAACTATGGCCACCTATGATCAAACCTCCCCAAACCGATTTAAACACTATTTCTAGTGTAGAAAAGAATAGGATTGGTCATTAGTGATTATGCATGAATTCTAGTCTATATGCAACTATCTATATGAATCATGTGAGATATATTACAATGCAACTATACTATATGAACTAACTAATGTAAATGCAATATAATACAATAGAAATGCAAGTGAAGACTAAACTAAATGCATTGCACTATACAAAAAGGGAGAGGGAGAGAAGAGTATCATACAAATGGAGGTGGTGAGGTAGGCATTTCTTACTCGTCATCGTCATCATGGTGGTAGCCATACCTGCTAGAACCTCCTCCTTGGTCATACCCTCCTCCTTGACCAAAGTATCCTCCACCTTGACCATCAAAGTTCCCGCTTTGGTTCCCTTAATTAGGGAACAAAAGGTGTGGTTGAGCCCAAGATGGTCGAGGGCCATTAGGGTCGATATACCCTTGTTGTGCCATTTGGTAGTATTGAGGATAGAGGGCCAAGTAGTTATCGAACCGCCCATCGTGTACTCCAAGATCAACCTTCTTCATAAGATCCATCAAATCATTCATATCCGGAGCATCGAGGACTTGCGGTGCGAATGGCCTATGAGGAGTGGGGTATGGCGGGATTGGCACATAGGAAGGCAGGGCAATGGGCCTTGCCGGAATCCCGCGAGGCGGTGGAGGGTGGCGGGGTACTTCTTCTCTTTGAGGGGGGTTAGGGTGGATTTCAATGTCGAGGAGGTAACTCGGCCTATGTGAATATGGGCTCAACCTTGGGTCGGTACCGGGTATATTCCACCCCGAAAGAATAATAGAAGAACACCCTTTTGTGAACCATTCTACACTCCCGTTTTGAGTGTAGGCACACCACCGGTGGTGGTTGAAGACGGCGTCCTCATCAATCAAAGTACTACCCTCAAGTGGTGCATAAGTCCCATGGGTGTTGAACCCGAGACAAAGGTAGTTAGCCAAGATAGTAATTAGACCTCCCATCACGAAGGTCTTAAGTTGGGAGTTCCCTTGAGAGAAATCATAGAATCTCGTAAGCATCTCAAGGGGGGTATTGAAGTTGTATCGCCTTGTCCCTCGAACATTTAGATAGGACTCAAGGAATGTCAAATCGAGGAGAGTGCACCTATCTTGCTCGAATCTCCCATTAATGGTGCCGGCTACGAAATGTTCGGTGATCCGAATCACCGGGTGTTGAATAGCAAAGGTATAGCATTGTTTTTGGTGAATGAAATCCCTCCTGGAAAAAGCCTTCCAAACTAGGTCCACATCAAAGTCGGAGGGTTTGTTGATGTTGCTTGTTGGTACAACAAGACCAAAAATATGAGCAAATTGGTCAAGTGATAGGCTATGGTCGAGGTTGCACAACCGGAACTCCATACCAACGGTGCTTCGTGTGTTCGAAACAATGCGGAGGCTACTCAAAAATTCCAAGGTAAGGCTAAGGTATGTCTCTTCATGGGCATGGAATAATTTTCCAATCCCCAAACCATCAAAGAACATTTCGGTTTGATACCTTATACCTAGGATTTCTAACACCCTAGTGTCAATAAATTGAGTCGTTTCGTAATGCTTACCTAGCAACTTGACAAACTTAGCGCGGTGGTCATCGGATGTGAAGAGTACCTCCGGAAAGTACTCAAGTTGCTTCACCCCTCCTCTTATCACGGGATGGAAGTTTCTTGGCGGCATCCTTTCTTGAGGGGATGAAGAAGATGAGCCCTTGCGTTTCTTGGTGGCGGCTTCAACGAGCTTCTTGGCTTTTCCATTGAGATTCATCATTTTTGATTTGGGAAAGTTAGGATTTGGTTGATGATTGTTGTGATGGGAGTGTTTGGAGGTGAAGATGAGTGGATTAGGTTTAGAAAAGATGAGGAAATGAGGGATGGTGGGGGTGATTTTATAGAAAAGTGGTGTGGGATGAGCGGTTGAGGTTCGGGCTCGGGCGGATTATTCGAGGTAAGTGCAGGAATCCGAGCGTCTTTAGGGTCAGGACGAGCGTCTTCCTGCAGGTGGTCCGAGCGTCTGGTGAAAAATCCACTCGGATTTCATTCCAGGGATTCTGCTTCATCTGGGGTGGACAAAAGACGAGCAAATCGAGCTTGAGACGAGCGGCTTAATTGGGACGAGCGTCCTCTTCAGAATCCGTTCGGATTCTATTTCAGTGCGAAATTTTTTTTTCAAATGCCTTATAGGACGAGCGTCCAACTGATAATACGAGCGTCAATTTCTGGACGAGCAACTTGTCCCATAATCCGCTTGAATTTCAAGTCAGTGCTAAACAGTACCCTGAGGGAGGCTGAGGACGAGCGTCCTGCCCTCGGGACGAGGTGTCCCTCGCTGTTTTTCATTCTTTTCTTTCTTTTCTTTGCAAGATCGTACACTTGCACCCTTTTGTTATTCCTCCTTATCGTTTCCTGAAATTTTGCTCAATAAAAATGTAAGAAAACTCTCCCTCACTACTCTCATGCAAGAATTTGTAAAAAGTGCGAAAATGTACAATATTATACAAGGTAAAGGTTCGAGAAATAGCTTACAAATGGTGGTTTGAGATAGGACTGCACCAAACTAGTTCACATTGTAGAATTTCTTTGTCCATAGAGCTCAAGGCTCTTAGAAGAAGATCAAAAGCTTGTTAACAAGCTCCAAATAAGCATAAATATGGTTTGCTTAACTTCAAGACGAAGCTTGGCCAAGGAAATTTGTCATTCATTCTTGTTTTCCTCTTTTTCTTGGCACTTGAATATTTACGATGCTTCAAACTGATTAGCCCTTGATTCTTGTTAGCGTAAGGTAGGAAGTATGGTTCATGGTTGTCCGGAGACTTCCACTCACTATCTTTTTCTTCAATTTTGGTGATGATGATAGCATTTGGATTTATTAATCCTTCAAGAGTAGAAGGAGAATTCTCATAACATTGATGACCGGATACCTTAGGAATTGATGTTGTGGGTGCCAAATCTCCACAAGCATGTTTATTTGCAAGTTTGTTCTTGAGCTTTTCCACCAAGTACCTTTTGTATGATGATTTGACTTTTTGGAGAAGGTCTTCCACATCATCTCCAATAATCATAGGTTCCATGGTGGGTGCGAAAAGGTCTTCATGATCAATAGGAAAGAGACATTCATCTTCCTCACAGAAGCATACCTCAAACTTCTCAAGGATAGGCTTCTCAAGCAAGGTGATATCGCAAGTCTATTCTTCTCCCCTATTCCAAAGGTCCTTGTAAGACACATATTCTTCATAAGCCTTTTTTATGGTCTTGTCATCATTACTATCTTCATAAGAATCATAAATGGAGGCTTCATTCTTTTTCATTAATTCTTCCTCCACCATCTCAATATTCACATCAAAGGACACACCCTCATACTCACAAAGGTTAAGAGTATTTGCCTTACTCAACCTCATATCTTCCTCATCAAATACCACACTTTCATACTCACAAGAGCTCAAGGAGGTTGGCTCTTCCCACTTCTCATTTTCCATATAAAAGGTTACTACTTCAAATTCACATTCATGATCAATGTCCAAAGAATGGTGGGGAGTGATTTCTTGGGATTCTTTTATTTGGGCAATTTGAATCTCCAATTCCTCACCTTGGGTAACAATGCTTTGAAGAACATTGTCCCTATTTTGGCTCTCCTCTAGCATTTGTTTGAAGAAGTTTTGTTGATCTCCCATCATTTGGAGAATCATATTTTGAATGGGTTCATCTTCTTGTTGTGGGTGGGTGTGAAAGTGGTTGTATTGTGGCAATTGAAATTCATTATGAAGTGGGTATTGGGTGGGTGGTTGTTGTTGATATTGGATGTGGTGATTTTGGTGGGAAAAATTGGGGTAGTAGTTGGGATTTTCATTGTATGAATAGCTAGGTAGGTTTGTGTTGACTTGCTTCTCAAACTCCTCATACCCATAGTCATACTCAAAGAATCTACCACATACTCCATATGTCAAGTCTTGAGCCATCATAGCTAAGACAAAGAAATAACTACAAGCATGGAAACTACACAAAAACGGTAAGAACAATCCTTGAGGAAAAAGTTCCTCAAGGTGAAAGCAAAATCAAAATAGACAAACAAGTAAGAACTTAATCACATAGCACCATCCCTGGCAACGGCGGCATTTTGATGGGTGGTGTCGTCGGGTCTCCCAATCAAACATATTTATATTCTCAACAAACAACTAGTTAGTGGTTAAGTCGAGGTCGATCCATGGGATGGTGTGCTTTGGGTTCTAAGTCTATCTATCTCAATTTATGCTAGTGTCACAATTTGTTTGGGTTTGTAGTTGTATTCTAGACTAATCCAAGCAATAAATTAAAACAAGCAATAAAAGAAAGGATGTAAACAAATGATTAAAAGTACTAGGATATCATGGGTTCATAGGGGATTCATGGGAGTTAACCATACAAACATGTTCACAAAGTTGCAAGTAATTAGTGTTGTAAAGGAACCGAGTTGGTGTATGTCTTACGGTTCTTAGGAAGAGTTGGGTCCCGGAGCTGAATCGATTAGATTGTACAACACCTACAAGTCGACATACTTTACCCCTAATCACTTCTATGTATGGTCTAACTAGACTCAAGTTGGTTTATATCTTACAAGTCAAGTTGAATAGATAAGAGATGGTTGTAAATGCAAGGATTCATAGGCTTAGCATTTTATCAAACATAACATGTGCATAGGTTGACATCATAACAAGCAAGCAAATGAATTTTGTGAAAACATATTAGATTAAGCATGATTATTCCCTATGTTGGATCCCTTAATTACCCACTAATCCTAGTTAAGGGAACTACTCACCCATTATCATGGAAAACATATCATTAATGTTGTCAATCATCACAACAAGTGTAATCATGATAAGAGAATGAGGAAATAAATAATAAAGAGTAAAGAGTAAAGGAATTATACCAAACTTCAGATGATTCAAATAATAAAGCAAAGAATAAAAGAAGAGAACTTGATTGATTGATGAAGTGTTGTCAATTCTCCAATAATAACCCAATAATCTTCAATTACCCAATAATAATAATCTTGAACAATAATTAAGGAAAGATTAATGGGTAATTTTGTGGAAAGATTGAGATTAATCTAATCTAATCTACTCCTAATCTAATCTAAGAGGATTTTCTAATGTGGAAGCCCCCTTTGATTATCATCAAAATGGGGTATATATAGTAGTGCCTCATTAGGTTAACTAAGGCTAAATTAGTAATTAAAAATGCTAATTGTTGAGTAGGGAAATGCTCCTCCCAAAGAGAGATGCTAGTCTCCCTTTTGCTAGTCTTTCAGAAATATGCGCATCTCGAGTGGCACAAGGAAGAGGACGTTTTGCACTGTGAAGGAATCCGAGCGTATTGTGGGTCGGGACGCTCGGACTGTAGCAGGGTGAGAGGAGCGGCTGGGCATCTGGACGCTCGGATTGTTGGAGCAGAGGACGAGCGGCTTGGAGCTTTGGACGCTCGGATTGTTCTTCAGAGTATTTAGCTTCTTCCTCTCGCATACTTCTTATTCTTGCAATGTTGGTCTTAGTTCTTGCCTCTCCTTCCATACTCATTCAGCCAAATTCATCAATGTCCTTTCAAATAAGCTCAAGAGACGGGAATTTCCGCCTAATTACCTTCTTTCTTACAAAACATACGAAATGCACTAGGAAAGCAAAATAGAAAGCATTTGATGGATAAAACGGCTATAGAACGTTATAATAGTATGCAAAATAGGCTCGATTAGGGGACTAAATGTGCTTAAATATGAGTCACATCAGATGCTAAAGAGGGACGATTCCTTATCTTTAGTACCTATGTCAAACACTGCCTTGTGCTTCGTTTGACCGAGGTATAAAGTGGATTCGAACGGGTTCCAAGCATCCCAAAAATGCTTGGTGGCGACTCCGAACATCTCTAATCGTTTGGATACCCTTACCGAGACGAAACCGACCGATCTAAAACGATCCGGTCGAAAGCATTTTTACGCCGCCGAGCGTGGCTTTGAAAAGACCGATGTATGTCCACAGATCGGCTGGCCTTGCAGGTGGGCCATGTCCACAGTTTGGCGACTCCGCTGGGGAGAACTAGGACACTTACGTCTTTGTGATCCCTAGATGGTGAGACTCGAACGAGGCCTTGGTTGGAATGCATTAATTGATATTACGGTCACGGTCGGGTTCCTTGTCCGGGCCCACAACCTAACCTTTATCGACCAATTGGCTCGTCTCGTCGGCGTGAGTTTTCTCACCCCCGCGTTTCAAATCTTGATTGAGTCAAGCATACCATTGACGTCACATATTTCTGTTTCGTCAAAGAGCTTTCATCATATTTTGTTTGGATTGGTATCCCTCTCGCAAATCGGGGTTTGATTGCTTGGTGTGTAACCCACCCTTCTAAGCCAAAACCCGTGTCAGCATAATGCATAATATAATGAACTGTGAGTGCTTATGTGTTTTGTGATCATAAGTCCTTCCGTGTCATTTTCAAACTTTCAAAAACAACTTTTTTGCGCCGTTATAATGGCCATTTCAAACCTCAGTCTTTTGCCTACCGTTGCACGCCTTTCTAGGCCGTCGTCATGACCATTTTCAAACCCGGTTTTTATAACCATTTCAACACGCCTTTCTAGGCCGTCGTAATGACGATTTTCAAACCCGGTTTTTATAACCATTTCAACACGCCTTTCTAGGCCGTCGTAATGACGATTTTCAAACCCGGTTTTTATAACCATTTCAACACGCCTTTCTAGGCCGTCGTAATGACGATTTTCAAACTCGGTTCTTTGCAACCATTTCAAATCACCCTTTTATGCCGTTTTAATCGCCGCGTCTAGACACGGATTTTAACCCGTTTCGCGCCGACAATGGCTCTTTCAAAACCCGAGAAAAGCACACACCCTTTTCTCGAGACACTTTCGAGATCCCAAGGACCATGCACCGTCCCCGAGACCTCTTCAAACATTTCAAACTCGATTTTCAAAACATACAATTTTGAATTTCAAAAACCGTCTTGGGAGACAATACATTGTTTTCTGAGCCGATTCAATCTCAAACCGTCTTTTGCAAATAAACTTAAGACAACCCTTTCAACTGACCGACTTGGGGGATCTCTATCTTCTAAGCCGTCCACAAAGCGACAAATGAATCTTTTGAAAATTTCTATTTTCGAAAACTTCAGTCCACTATTCCAATTCCGCCTCGTGTCTATCGAGTCGAAGCAAACGTACTTATGGGTCTTTACTTATGATTCGTCTCACCACGAGACTCGTTCAATGGTGTCACGCCGCTACATTGGACACGTGTCAAAAGTTCGGTCAACACCGTCACGTCATAAATCGAGTCAGCACCGAGGAACCATACACGGTCACCCTCGTCTTGTTGAGTCCGATCTTTGTCTCGTCCTTGTGTTGTCTGCGTTCGATCTTTGAACCGTGTCGGATTGAGTTGTAATGTGAGCCGTCTTTCGCGCTCGTAACCATGGCCCCGTCTTCACCTTCGTTTGTCAACAAAGAACAACAATGATAACAACAGAGATGTCACGATCGCCAGCTAGCCACCCTGCTCACCGCTCTTAAGGTCACTCGGATCGTGTCTAGACCCGTATCGACACCCTGAAAACAAAGAAGCCGGAGAACATAATAATCCACCTTTGATCGAAACCGAGAAAAGGCTCAAGCTCTTGGAAGAACAGCTCCTAGCCGTGGGTAACAATATCCATCTTGAGAACAACCGAAGGTTCGAACCTGTTGGGGATCAATTACCCGACAACTTTACCCTAACTGATGTACCTAAGTTCAAAGGAGTGGAGGACCCGCTCAATCATATCCGTGCCTTCAAAGACTACATGGCCATTAAAGGGGTCAAACAGGAGCTCTTCACCCGGATCTTTCCGTCCTCTTTGGAACCGATCCCTCGTCAGTGGTACTACTCCCTTGATCCGAAGAACCTTACAACTTGGGATGAAGTCGCAGTTGAATTCGCCAAATAATACGCCGACAATGTTGAAATCCAAGCCAATACCCGTACCCTTGAGGCCCTAACCCAGAACGACAAGGAGGGATTCACCGAGTTCTTAACCCGTTGGAGGAGGGTAAGTACTCAGCTAGTCAGCAAGCCGAGTGAATCAACTTTGGTGGAAAAGTTCGTCAACAATCTCCGCCCAGTGTGTGCGAACTTACTGAGGTATCAAAATATTAAGACCTTCCAGTATCTGCAAATTCTGGGGACACGCATTAAAGATGACCTCCGGAAGGGTGTCTTGGCCAAGACCACTGGCAGAGGCTACCAAGGATCCACCTCAACCGGGTCTCGCCCTTACGGCCAAACAAACAAGATCAATGAGGTCAACCTCGTTGAACCATATGCTAAGAGAGCTGAGCGCCCCAGAGAGTGTTCACTAATATAGGGTCAACTTATGAAAGTGCCCGGAAGAGGCTCATGGACCAGGGAAAGTTACAACCAATCGGACCCACCCCGGATCCGACCGATGCTAAGAAATCCCGCTTCTGGAACCCCAATGCCTACTGTCAGTACCATCTAGGGAAAGGGCATGATACAGAAACTTGTTTCAAACACAAACACACCATCCAAGACATGATTGAGAAAGGGGATTTGCCTTTACCCCCACCAACTAAGCCAAACAAAAAAAAATCCTCTCGGAATCCACGCTATCTCCAAAGATGAACCAACTCTGGACTGCTCTTACCTCATCCTGCCAATTGATGACGAGGTAAACACCTTGGAGAAAGATCCCTCGGACGGGGTATTTGTGTTCAGTGCCGCAACTATGCTCACCATGTTCCAACAGGTTGAGGAAGTCATAGCCAGCCTCTCCGAGAGGATCACCCGACTTGACGATGCCTACCGCCGACTTATCTTCAATCCTCCACCACCACGCCCGAGGGAGAGTCCCCCGAGCGCCCAAAACTACCCTTACCAGGACGGATTGCTCCCGCGACCATTCTGGCATGCACCTCACAATAATCACCCTCACAATAATCACCCTCACAATAATCAACCTCACAAAAACTACCCTCACAAAAATTACCCTCACAGAAATATCCCTCACAAAAATTGCCCACCAAGGAATACCCCTCCAAGGTGCCTTCGAGATCCTGAAATAAATGGCATCTGGAGAGATGATGTTGAGGATGTCTATATTGTCCCAGGGAAGGAGAAACGGGCGAAAGAGATCGGTCACCTTACCCTGTCCGGACGCCCCTATCAGAAACCGAACAATTCAGCGGTCGCTCCAACAACAAACGACCAAGTCGTCCCGGAAGTAGACACTCACCAAGAGCTCCTGAGAATTCGATCCTCAAGCAGCTTCAGAAGGCAAAAGCCGAGAACTCGATCTGGCAACTGATCGCGACATCCTTTGAGCATCGACAGGCTTTGCTATAGGCCTTGGGAAAATTAACTGTGCCCTCCACCTCTTCCCCTGAAGAAATAGTGGTACATATGACGAGGACGCCCGACTTGAACAACCCAGCCGTCTTCTTCTCGACGAAGATATCCCTCCCTTCGAGCCAATCATAACCTTGCCCGTACATTACCGTACAATGTCTCAGGAAGAATGTGCCCATGGTCCTTGTAGATGACGGATCCGCGGTAAATGTCATTCCCCTCAAGACTGTTCACAAGCTGGGTATTATGGAAGCTGATTTGGTCCCAACAAATCAAGGAGTACGCGCCTACGACGGCACTCGTCGCAAGGTCGCAGGGCTTATCACTCTAACTGTCGCCTCAAAGAAGCGACTGGTAAGCTCATAGGTCACGATTCTCGGTGCTTTCGAGAATTCCTTAGTGAGCGTAGTGAAAATCTTGTTTGCACTTTGGGCTATGAAGCGTTTCTGCAAATTGGGTTCCATTGCAAAAATGAGTACGTTTTTAATCGCACCCGCTTCCATGACGAAATCGTTATACTTGGCGATCTCGTTAGCTCCAGCCGTGGGACCTGGGCTTGGCGGGATGGGCTCAGTCAAACATTTGAGCTTCCCGTCAGAAATGGCAGCATTCCGTAATGTCGCCTCCCATTCCGCGAAGTTTGATCCATCATTCTTCAGTCAAGTAGACTGATTCATCTGATTCATGAAGATCCGAAGCCAGGACTCACGGTCCAATGTGGCACTTGGCATTGGGTCGTTCTGAAGACCAGCCATATTGTTTTAGCAGTTTAATATGATCGTGTTCTACACTGAAAAGGAAGAAAAACAAAAACGAAATAAGCAACTCATCGAGGTAATTTAAGTCTATTTAAAATTTATTTTAACGTGTAGACTCATTGCACTTGCATAATTGATCTCCCTCAAGAATAATACAAGTGATCCCAAGACTCAATTTCCGTAAATTGATAAGCCAACTGTTTAGCTAGTTCTTCCGTAAGAACTCTTGGTCGATAGATTTCCGTAAATCCTATCTATAGTCCACCATAATCACAGGATCGTACGAGTGACCATAGTGTTGAGATAAAATAGGTCAATCAGTTCCAACTTACCCGACGTAGAAGGGGTCATATTATGCCTACCGACGAAGAAGGGACTCATTGGAGTTTGACCTATAAAGACTATTCTCAATTTTGGTTTATACGAGGAAGATCCCATCAACTTAATTTTAATTCATTTTAAGTGAACGAAAAACTAGCATTACGTGAATGAATTAATTTAGGTGATGGCTTAAAATAAATCGTGTGACATCTGTAATGTCATAGAAAACTAACGTGTGACCTCTATATGAGTCAGTTTTCATGCAATAATTAGGTGGTTTGGTTTTAGGCGGAATATGATGCAAATTATCGTTACGATAAAATAAATAAAAGAATGCAATACGTAAATAAAATTCCTAGTGTGGCCTATCCTAGTAAAAAGAACAAAATACAACTTTGGAATCCACCGTTGGACCCGAGAAGCTTGTCTTGATGTTCCATCTTGATCCATGTAGCGGGAGTGAGCATCCGATTCTCCATCTTTGGTCTTCTCAAAATTACAATTTAAAATTTACAAAATATAAACCTATTTACATTCTAAATAAAAACTGTAATTACAATTGAAAAATCCAAAATGGAGATACGAGATCTCAAAATACAACCAAGACCGTGTTCCATCATTACGGTAACACGTTCTACTAAGGCCACACTAAGTTACAACCGTTTGTAAAAATTAAATACGTAATTAAAAGGCATTCAAGGCAATCAAAATAACGATAAATAAAATGCATCAACTAAAACTAATTTGTTCGTGACATAATTCCGTAATTATGTTAAATTTATCCAAACCACCATTTTAACGATTAAAATTAGGTGACAAAACCGCTTCTATCAACTTAATTTTAATCCAATACAATCCGTTACTTTAAATTCGCTTTAAAATAACTATATGGTACGTGAGTGAACCGTTTCACAATCATAGCGAGTGTACAATATCCGTATAAAGTACATATTAAGGCCAAAAGAAAATTTAAAACAAAAAGAATAAATTTTCAAAGCTGCCAGAACAAAAATCCCTCGATCCAGGGACAAAAGTGCTCGATCGAGGAACAAAGGGGCTCGATCGATCAATCATGAGTCGATCGAGAGGTATGCTAATCGAAAGTACTCGATCGACGATCGAGGTCGATCGAGGGCTTTTATCAACTCTCGCTTCGATCGAGAGTACGAGGACTTCTCGATCGAGCAGTAGGGTTTTAAAAAGGGGTCGATCGAGTACAGCAAGGACTCGATCGAGCAAAAACAAGACAGAAAAAGCTCTCGATCGAGTAGAAATCCACTCGATCGAGATCAAACAAGGCCTGAAAACTTAAAACCCTCGTGAAAACAGATTTGTCGAAACAAAACAAACGCAATTTAGATCAAAACCGCATCAAAACAATTTTACAATTTGACAAAACTTGACATATTGTTATAATCTCCGTATAAAACAACAATATGCATAAAAACAAATCGAAAACAAGATGAATTAACCGTGTAAAACATGTCACGGTTTCAACAATAAAAACGAAACAGCCGTGTATACATGGCACGGTTTTCGAGACAAAAACAACCGTTTCAAAATCGTTTTATGAAAAATCACAATGAAAATTTACGTGCCCTCGCTCTGATACCACTTGTGGGGTAATATCCGTATAAGACCCTTTAAAATTAAGGATTATAACGTAAATTTAACATGTGAAATATGGTCATAAACGAAATACAAAAGAAAACGATAAAGATTAAGAATCAACCTCGCGTCCTTTGATGTGCGGCGTAAAGAACAGAAATCAACAGAGATTTCCTCCTAATCGTTGCACCCAAGACCGTCTGAGACTATGCCCCTTGTGCTAGAAAAGTATTCTCTAATTAACTTGCAATATTGAGAGAGTATTGTGAGGTTTTCTGATGTGAGATCTAGGTTTCAGAGGAATAAATTCCAAAACCCTAGTTTCTGTCAAAATGAATGATTAGGTTTCAAAAGGAGAAGAAGCTCCCCTTTTGTTCCTTCATTCGGCCAGCCGTGGGTTTGCATGAGGGGGAGTGGGCTTTTCCACTTCCTCCTTATTAAACTCGTGGTCCGATAAATTTTGCTAAAATGTATACGACGCGTTTTTATTATAAATCGTCATCGGTTATCGGTTATTAAAATATCAACTAGTAACATGACTCAGTCGATATATTAATACATGTCCGACAAAGACAATATTGTATATTTAAATAAATTCAATATACATTAATTAAATATAAATCGTTTATATTCAATTTACGAATTAACCGCTTAATTCGTCTTAGCCATTATTATTTAATCCGTATTAAATAATTATCTCAACATCGCGTTTGACTAATTACTAGTCAATAACTCCGACTAACTGGTTAGTCATATTAGGCATCAACATGACTGTATTTTCATACCGTCACATCTCTCAAACGTATCCTATAGGTGTGACTTTTAGGGACCAGTTGATCACCGCCATCTGTATGACAATAACGTCAAACTTATCTAGCAAGCCAACCGTTATTGATAAACGTGGATCAACTGATAATCATACAAAAGTATACCCTTTGATCCTTTTAGAGATTTATAAGTCCTTGCACTAACTGTAAAGGACACCAGCCCCAACAGCTACACAAGGGTGGAGGAAGACCGTCAAATGCACCGATCGCCGAGGCCGCATTATCAATATCACAACTGGAGAAGGCCCTATGTGAAAAGAGGGAAGTGGAGAAGAATCTGAATCTGAGTCTGAGTTAGAGTCAAAGTCTGTCATAGCTCGTAACACTCCTGATGTCACAGTCAAGGTCCCCTTCCTACTATTTTATCACAAGGTCGTGGCTGATTCAGAGGCTGAGTCAACTAGGGTCACCCCCACTCCCATGAAAGGTGACAACCTGGAGCCTGTTGCAGGGGCCACCTCCTGTGCTGTGTTGCCTCTGACCGACCACGAGTTGTCTGTCCTCTCCGAGCTTTTCGCTTGTGTCAACTTAATGAACGCTAAGTTTGCTTATGACTCGTCTCAATTTAACTGCAATGCAATTCTGAATGACTATGAGGAATTTGACTTGAGTGACTACCAACCTCACCTACCCAAAGAACTTGATAAACGGGAAACCAGATCCCTCATCATTGAGGAGACCGAACCTATTAACGTAGGAACCGACAACACACCTCAAGAACTTAGGATAGGGACAACCCTGGACCCCTCGGAAAGACAACAGTTCATTGACCTCCTCCACGAATACAAGGACGTATTCGCCTGATCCTACAGAGACATGCCTAGGATTGACAGGGAAATTGCAGAGCACCGGATACCCATTAAGCCCGGAGCTAAACCCGTGAAGCAGAAGCTGCGCCGGATGCGTCCTGAATGGGCCCTGAAAATCAAGGAAGAAGTAGACAAACAATTCAAGGCCGGTTTCATCAAAGTGTCTGAATACTCTGATTGGGTGGCCAACATTGTTCCTGTACCGAAGAAAGACGGGAGAATTCGGGTTTGCGTCGACTTCAGGGATCTGAACAAGGCGAGTCCAAAGGACGACTTCCATTTTCCCCATGTTGACATTCTGGTAGACAACACTACCGAACATGCTCTCCTATCATTCATGGACGGGTATGCTGGGTACAACCTGATTAAAATGGCTGAGGAAGACATGCACAAGACTGCATTCAATACACAGTGGGGTACATATTGCTACACGGTCATGCGCTTCGGCCTCATCAACGCCGGGGCTACCTATTAAAGAACCGCTACTACTCTCCTACATGATATGATGCACAAGGAGGTAGAGGTGTATGTCGATGACATGATTGTCAAGTCAAGAGAACGGGACGGCCACATCAACGCCCTTCGAAAATTCTTCGCATGCCTGCGGAAATATAACATGAGACTAAATCCTCAGAAGTGTGCATTCGGGGTCACCTCCGGAAAACTCTTGGTACATGTCGTCAGCAAAAGAGGCATTGAGATTGCTCCAACCAAAATGAAAGCCCTTCAACAAATGCCACGGCCTAAGAACGAGAAGGAGATTCGGGGATTTCTCGGTCAAGTTCAGTACATCAGCCGCTTCATTGCCAAGTTCACCATGATTTGTGAACCAATATTCAAGAAACTTCGCGCCTCCGATCACACCGATTGGGACAACGACTGTCAAAAGGCCTTCGACAGGATAAAGGAAATCCTATCCAAACCTCATGTCCTCATGCCACCTCAACCGGGGATCCCTCTATCCCTATACCTGAATGTCACAGACACAGCCATGGGAGCTATGCTAGCACAAACAGTCGACGGCGAAGAACGAGCCATCTACTACATCAGCAAAAAGTTTATTGAGTACGAGACAAGGTACACACAGCTGGAAAAGACATGCCTTGCCCTAATATGGTCAACCAAAAAGTTGCGGCATTACATGCTCAGCTACACGGTCCACATCTACTCCAAGATGGACCCGATCAAATATATCTTCGAAAAACCCGTACTAAACGGAAGGCTGTCTAGGTGGACACTCATGCTGTCCGAGTTTGATCTCAAGTTTGTACCCCTCAAGGTTATTAAGGGAAGAGCAGTCGCTGATTTCCTGGCAGAGAATCCCGTCAACGAGGATCCAACGACCGACACATGGTCACTTCCTGACGAAGACATCCTTTGTGCTGATTGCGACGCATGGGACCTATACTTCGACGGTGCATCTAATCTGAGAGGCTTCGGGGAAGGAATCCTTCTAATATCACCAGAGGGAGAACATGTTCTGATCTCGATCAAGCTAGACTTCACCGTCACCAACAATGCCGCTGAATATGAAGCATGCCTTATCGGCCTACAAGCAGCCATCATCCTTGGCATCAAGAGACTGAGGGTCCACGGTGATTCCTCGCTCATCATCAATCAGGTGTCCGGATCATGGAAAATCCGAAGTGACAGCTTAGCTCCCTACCGAGCGAAGATCAATCAAGAGGCCGAGTTCTTCGACCAAGTCGACTACTTCCACTTGCCACGAGAGGAAAATCAATTTGCTGATGCCCTAGCGAAACTTGCCACGCTCGTCAACATACCTGACGACATGACATCGATGCCCCTATGTGTCGAGAGAAGGAGCGAGCCAGCTCACATTCGTGCCATCAACAACGACGAGGAAAGCCATGATGAACCTTGGTACCAAGCCATCCTCAACTACAAAACCAAAAACGAATTCCCTCCTAACTCTGACCCAAGAGGACAAAGAGCCATCCGTTTACTTGCATCACAATTCCTGATGAACCAAAATCAATTATACAAAAGAACACCCCAAGGAATTCTCCTCCTTTGCATTGACCATCACAAAGCCAAAAAAGTCATGGGAAAGGTCCACGACGGAGAATGTGGCCCTCATATGAGCGCAATGATGCTTACCCGAAAAATCATGCGGCTAGATTACTACTTGACCACCATGGAAGTTGATTGTCGTAACTACGTCAAATATTGCCACAATTGCCAAATCTTCGCCAACATACAACATATACCACCATCCCTTTTATACAGCATGACGTCACCCTGGCCTTTCTCAGCCTGGGGCATCGACATCATCGGGAAAGTAAACCCGGTAGGCACCAAGGGGCACTGTTTCGTCCTCGTCGCCATCGACTATTTCACCAAATGGGTATAAGCGCAGTCATATGCAGTCTTGACCTCCAAACAAATGGCCAAGTTCATCCAAAACAACATCATCTGCAGATATGGGGTACCCCATGAAATCATCAGCGATCAAGGCTCTCACTTCTGGGCGGAAACACAGACCTTGCTGGACAAATACAAAATCAAACGACATCGATCATCCTTTTACCGTTTCCAAACTAACGGAGCGGTGGAGGCAGCTAACAAAACTCTTGTCACCATTATCAAGAAAATGCAAGCCAACTACCGCGATTGGCCGAGCAAACTCCCATTCGCGCTCTGGGGATACCAAACCTCCATTCGAACACCGACAGGCGCCACACCCATCTACCTTGTTGGGAAATGTGTCCTCAACAATAGTGCGATCACATGATTTAAATATCATTATTAAATCTCATTTTAAGAATACATGTGGGATGTAATATTTTACAGTCAACTAGTCCACACATATCGGTAATGATTGGCTGACTAGAGTTTGACATTACTGTCGTGCGACGGTGGTGATCAGTTGATCCCCTTAGGTCATACCTATAGGGAAATACTCTTAATTGATTATTTAATTGATCGTATACCGATACGAGTTAATTAAATTGCTTAAAATTGACGGATGATTTTGTGAGTATAATTTACGTATCTTATTGTAAATATGATTAAATGAGACACGGTCTAAATAATCGAATTATTTTTATTACTTAGATGAAATTATTGTTTACAGAAACAATTGAAACGGAATGAATAAATTATTATAAATACAGAATGTTGTAGTTTATAATTTGGAAACATTTTTGGTACAAGTAATTATGAATTACTAGTCGATTTTGTAAATGACATATTTTATGAGTATGTTGATTTTTAATATGTTAAAAATACATTACATTGTGACATGTCATGTAACATGTTACATGTGACAAATTTGACAAATGACAAAAATAAAATTGATTCTCCATTTTATGCCTAAAAACCGAAAATGAGGAGGGAGTGTAAGATATGTATTGTGTTTTTATCTTGAGTGGAAAACACAATTATCATATCTAAATAGTAGCCATGCACACCTACTTTTAGAGAAGAGCAAAAATGAAATGCATTGGGCATACTACCCAATGCATTTTTTCGGCCACTCCACAAGAAAGAGAAGAGCCTTTCTCTTTCACATAATTATTCATTCTTTCCATCTAATTTTCTAGAGTAAGAAAATGCCTCAAAAACTCTCTACAATTTATGATAATTCTAGAGAAATAAAATCTCACAAAAATACCACCTCTTGACCGAATTTTTCAAGAGTAAAAATGCAATTTATTTTGTGTCAATTTTATAGTAAAACTAATATTACTACTAGATCTAAATAATATTAGTTATTAAGAGATTTCCTTGGGTATATGCTTTTGGGAGGGATTCTATACTTGAATCCTTGTTCTTTCATTTGGAGAGCTCAAGAACAAGTGAGTAGGAGAACTCACTTGTGCCCATATATCCGAAAATCACAATGTAAGATGATGGTTTCTTCTTTATATTGTTTATTAGTTTGCATGCATAAGATCACTTATTAATTTTATGACAAATTAAATTAAAATATATATGAATATGTTAGTATAAAGATCTACATTTCCTTTCAATCGGTATCAAGAGTCATGGTTGTTTGCATGCAAATCGGTTAAAAGTTTTTCCGAGTTATAAGAATAACATATAAAACTTGTAAAATTTGTGTTATTATGATATATCACGAAATTATCTCATGCATGTTAATATTTCTGGTTCTAAAATGTTTTAGGATATTTTGGTTAATTTTACGGATTTTTATTGTTCATATAGTACAATAATGGCATTTAAATATGATTTTATGAGTAAAAATGTCATTTTCGGTCTAAAATTAGCTTTACTTCGAATTTTTCAGTGATTTTTGGATATGTTGTCACATATATTATTTTGAGATAACCTGTAAATTTTCATAATATTTGGACTTGTTATGCTCGAAAAATGGATTTTTCATTATTAAATTCGGATTTAAGTGAAAAATAGGTAATATGAGTTAAATTTCGAATCTGGTGATAGAAATTTAATATGTTGTCACATGCAATTTTACAAGATGTGTGTAAAATAATTGGCTATAAAGAAGTCTTTTTGCATGATTTATGGATTTTTGAAGAAAAATAGCATAAATAGTGACATTATTAGTGAAAAATTAATAAAACATAATCTATGACTTAGGAAAAACGTCTAATGTTGCTTTTTATTATCTTTTTCTGATCTAAAATTGAAAAATTAATGTATATAATTTTTCACATGTTTTTATGATTATTTTTGTTAAAACCGATAAACCGCAACATTGTTTTTCCGGAAAAATTTCGAAATTTTTAACCTAAGTTTTTGAACATTATGAGTGTCATGGTATTTTTCCAGAATGTTCATGAGTTTAAATTTCAAATTTTGAATTTATTTGTAATTTTGTGATTTATTTGAAGTTTATAGCTTATTTTTGTAATTTTTAGTCCATTTAATGAACAATTTTATAAATATGAGTTAATTATGGTCAAATAATTAGTGAAGACTAAATTTTGAGTCCTAAGAGGTTAGGGTAATTAACTTATGCATAAATATGAATTTATGTATTTTTTGTGATTATAAAATGTTAAAATCACGCAAATCCGTAAAAACCGAGTAATATATGATATTGGCTAATTAAAGGCGATTTAGCATAAAATTGGGCATGTTCATACATATTATAATGCTGCATTTTATTTATGATTGTCATAATTTAATTTATGTAATTTTTGAATTATGTAATTTTACTTAGTATGGCCTTAGATTTTAATTGGTATTTCCCGAAATGTATGGGAATATCGATTCGGTTGTAATTTTATTGTGATCTCGTATCACCGTTTTGTAATTGAATAGATTTTTTTTATTTTAGTTACAAATGTATAATAGGAAATTATATAATTTATTATGTAATTTTATTCATTCCGGAGTTCCCAAGACGGATTTCTTCAAGAATGGCGATACATAAAGACGATGTTACCTCGAGATGCGTGTCACAACCGAAGTTCAAGGGACCAATGGAGTTGGTTTCCGAATATGTAATAGTTAAATAGTTTTTCTATTTTAGGAAAGGCCATACTAGGATTTATTTAGTTTTATGCTTGCATTTTATTTTATGTCGCATGCATCGCTAAATCGCCATAACTAAAACATGCATCTTCTTTTATCGAGTTTATGGACCGTGTCAATTACAATTATCGTAGTTCACCGCTTTAGTTCACTTAAAACGTGATAGATAATAAATTTACATGACCTCTCGCTAAAACAATCAATTGAGACATAGCCTTACCAAATAGTAGAAACCATGAAAACCTATTTCGCGAGGGAGTGCGCTCGGCCCCACCGGGGTACAAACCTTGTTACGTAGGGGAAGTGGGTGATAAATGTCTATCCACCGAATTCATGTTGATAAGGGATGTATCGGCCACACCGTGCCCAAGTTAATGTGGGTTTGGATCATGGACACATTTATTCGAAATTTGGATTGAACTCAACAAAAGTTTTTGATAAGGGATGTATCGGCCCCACCGTGCCCTTGTCGGATGTGTTTTGGGCTAAAGATAAATGTTAATGTAATATTATCGACCAAGAGTTCTAAAAGTAGAATCGATTAAACGTTAATCCACCGAGTTATATTGATGAAGGATGTATCGGCCCCACCGTGCCTAAGTCAATATGAATTTGGGTCTTGGAATCATTTATCATAGTTGGGTAGAGGTCACTATGTAAATGCTATACTTGTTTACAAGTATTAATAAAACGATAAATGTTAAGTTTTCCACTATTCCGTTGTTATATTGTTCTATTTCTTTACCACAATTCATATACGATATCATTTCGATTTTTCAAAACCTCCATTAAAACATCGTAACTAAAGACAAATATGAATTTGCTTCTAAAACCTCGAATGAACCACTGCTAAGGATCTCTTTTAAAGAGTATAGATAAAGGTTATTCATTATCAAACAGGTTTTTGATTCTTGACTAACACATCTACTTACAATGGATTGTTATTCATATACTTAATTGAATTAAGTACCTTGAAGCAATAAATTGTTTTGGTGATTAGATTTTCAGAATTCGTAATTGACCAAAATAACGCAACCACTTCAATGAAAGTTTTAAGACTAAAACGATTGAATTGAAGAGTAATCTTTATAAGATTCACCTTTGCTTCTCTAAGCAAAGACTCATTGAAATGAGTGGGAGCATTATCTTAAACCGTTAAGATAAGGACGAGGTTCAAGAAGTAAAGATTATAAAGGAATTGATACAAGGTAATGTTAAAGGTAAAGTTGTTGAGAATGACGATACTAAACCTATCAATCCCGACAGATAAAGTTTCTATTGTCTTAAATGTTGGACACAAGAAAGGAAACTACCCCAAATTATTGAAGAATCAACAAATTAGTTGTGGGACATCTAATAGGATCTTCTTTTTTAAATGTTTATTTGATTAAACATAAATTTTGCTAGTACCACTTCGTCAATATTAGAAACCAGTGGAGGTTTTCATCATTGTATTCGACACATAAGATGATTAGAATATGACGACTAGCAACAATAATGTCGAGAGATAGAGTAATTGTGTACTCAATCTAGTTTTTTGATTTAAAGTTGTACTTAATTGTGACTATTAAGTGCATAAACTCTAAATAAGAATATAAACTTGTTAAGATACAAAAGAGGTTTCACTTTTGTGACCCTATACACCACAAATTTGATGTATGGCTAGCCCATTATCAAGGTGATTATATTCTAAACCAAACTAGAATAATATATCATGAAGATGATGCAATACTCAAATTGGTAACCCAAGACCAACCTAAGATTCGGGAATGATTAACGCAAAGAGTTATCGAGTACTCTTGAAACCATTAGATTGTTAATGGTATATGCGTATCTTGTATTCAAAGCAAGATGTCTCGTGCCTTTTGGTTGAAAAGGATATCGAGGTTGTAAATCATTGATCCAAAATAGGTTGATCATTTTCTTTTACCAACGATTTAAGTTGACGCTAATGTGTTCACTTAATCAGGTAAATAGAAAAATCTTTGAAGAAGTTTAAAGAGTTCAAGGAATCACGATTTAGTCGTGATGGGATTATCAAAGTGAAGACTTTGATATAAGCCAAAGGAAATGTGATATAGTATCACAAGTTAATCTCTCTTAGCACGCATTATGGATTAATGTGTGGTTGGATAAGAAATCAAACGCTATTCGATATGATTTGGACTTCAATCAAGTTACTTTGAGTTACTTGATCCTTTTGGGGATTTTATCATTTTTGTCTAAATTATTTTTCCACTAAATCGAATCATATGAGATATGAAATGGTAAGGGTACCATGTTTGTAAGTTTTCACAAGAAACAAATGCTCATTTTTCCCTTTACAATTATCACGAGTACGACGGGTTTACGGCTCGTGAAGCTGTCTTTCTAAAATACAAGTTTATTTCTAGAAGACAGAGTGGGAGAAATTATTCAAGAGCCACAAAGAATGCCACAGAGGATGTTATGTCGTAAGAAACTGGTCTTTCTTCGCTACATGAGACGTTTTTGTGTAAGACATTGTTTCTTCAAAACCTAGGAGGTTAAATTCGTCACTTGTTAAAAATGATGAATTCATGCTACTTTTAAGAAAGTAAAAAGAGCTTATAACTTACAAAAGAAATTGTTTAATTCAAGTTGATTACTTCTAGAAAGTAATGAACATATGACTTACATAAGAGTGTTTAAGTCACAACTCAATACAAGGCTTAGAGCCATGAAAATCCGAAACAAAAGGGCTTGATTAGTGTCAAAAGGTTTTGCACTAATAAAGAGATATTTCAAAACAAGATTGGTTGCAAAGGGTTTTGCACTAATTGAAATGCTTAAGTCTATTTGGATCTTCTTAGGGATTGTATTTCATTATGAGGATACGCATACAGCATGTGAATCTAAAACCCACTTCTTCAAAAGAAGGAATGTATTCAATACATGTCATGAGTTTTATAGATTCTTGCAATCCTAAGATAATGTGCAACTTAAGAGATGGTCTTAAGTAGGACATCAATGAGTTAGAATCATTGTTTTGATCATGTTATAAAACTTTTCTCGATAAGTAGAGAAGTTGTGTTTATACATGGAGTTTAGTGGGAGTTACGGAATTTTTAATTAGTCCGATATGTGGATGACATATTGATCATTGAGAATGATTTAAGACTTTTGGAGTATTATAATACATCTTGAATATCCGGATTTATGAAGATAAATCCACATGATATTAGCGTCAGTAAGAAGTCTTATGTTGATAAGATTCATGACTAGTTCAATTAAATTGAACATATTTGATTGATTTCATTTGCTTCCGCTGCCAAATCAATTAAAAGGAAATGATGTATAACACTTCATATACTTTGAGTATGATGAATTGTTTTCAAAATCGAATTCAAGTAATCTTTACCTAGTAAGCCATAAAGATTACCCTTAAGTGCTTGCAGAAGCATTAAGGCTATGATGCAAAGTGTTTATGATGCAATTTTGTGTAAGGGTGTTACACAAGTGACAATTGACAATTGAGATTGCGCATGGTTTCCGACAAGACCATAATCAAAACACTTTAGGATGGTTATGATACCATTGTGGCAATATTAAATAAGAAGTAGATTTTCTAGAATCGTTCTAGGCAATAAAAAACAATGAGAGATATTTATAACGGAAATTGAGTACACTTGCAATCATGAGATGTGCAAGAAGGATGAGTCCCGCACACTGTGAAAATAGTGGGAGCTATTCTTAGACTAAAGGGCCTATGTCTTGATTGGATCTCGACACGTACTCAGAAGGTTTTGTAATGCAAATGTATACATTACAAAGGAAAACGAGTATGTAGTAAGGTTGAGTAAGGTACAAGAAATTGATAAAACCTACTAACCAAAGCCTTCTCAAAGGCTAAACATGATGAGTCATGTCATTTCAATTGAATTGAAATGAACAACTACATACAAGATCAAATTAGATTATAGAACATGAATAGTAATCAAGCATTGACTATTCATATGTGATAATCGCATTTGTCGTTCGAGTTTTATTTTAAAACTCTATTATTATACTTTGTTACATCCAAACGGGTTGTAGAGACAACATTGAACCCCGTTAAAGTGAACACGGATTAGCATTGTATTCGCCCATAGTCACTTGTA
The DNA here is from genome assembly GCF_048544455.1 of Silene latifolia. Classification (NCBI taxonomy): domain Eukaryota; kingdom Viridiplantae; phylum Streptophyta; class Magnoliopsida; order Caryophyllales; family Caryophyllaceae; genus Silene; species Silene latifolia. Next base: position 51,377,946 of record NC_133529.1, on the reverse strand, counting down.
TGAGGTGACGTCTCGAAGTGACTAGAGTGTGATGCGATTGATGGCAAGTTCAAGTGCCATACAGTCATGTGAGATGACTAGTCGATCACATAGGCAGACTGTTAGGAACACTTTGTCGGGCCTTATGACCGCTTATAGAGTTCTGGCAAATTTATATAGCCTGGTCGTGGCGAGAGCTACTATAGTATTCTAATGAGTCGATTCTTTTGACTAAAGACTATTCACCTAAGATGGCACAGTTTCAGATTAACTTTGATTTGTGTTACTACGACCTTCGTAAATGGGGTCAAATGGGCATATTTTGGGTTATGATGGCTGTGGCTAGTCGAAGGGAATGAGTGCGATAGGAATTGTCCATCCCCTTGTCAGGGTTAAAACAATATCTCAGGGCCACTCGAGGAGTAATGAACTGAAAATGCGTGGCCACGCTCGGAAGGTATCCAGAGTGGATAAATCCGGTCAAACAGTTATTCTCCAGATCGAGGAAACCACTCTCGATATGATCACTTGCAAGTACGACCTGAAAGACACCTTGCATTGAGTGGGAGATAGTAATAGGACAAGAGAATTGGTGACGCACACTTGTCGAGGACAAGTGGGAGATTGTTGGGAAATGTGTCCTCAACAATAGTGCGATCACATGATTTAAATATCATTATTAAATCTCATTTTAAGAATACATGTGGGATGTAATATTTTACAGTCAACTGGTCCACACATATCGGTAATGATTGGCTGACTAGAGTTTGACATTACTGTCGTGCGACGGTGGTGATCAGTTGATCCCCTTAGGTCATACCTATAGGGAAATACTCTTAATTGATTATTTAATTGATCGTATACCGATACGAGTTAATTAAATTGCTTAAAATTGACGGATGATTTTGTGAGTATAATTTACGTATCTTATTGTAAATATGATTAAATGAGACACGGTCTAAGTAATCGAATTATTTTTATTACTTAGATGAAATTATTGTTTACAGAAACAATTGAAACGGAATGAATAAATTATTATAAATACAGAATGTTGTAGTTTATAATTTGGAAACATTTTTGGTACAAGTAATTATGAATTACTAGTCGATTTTGTAAATGACATATTTTATGAGTATGTTGATTTTTAATATGTTAAAAATACATTACATTGTGACATGTCATGTAACATGTTACATGTGACAAATTTGACAAATGACAAAAATAAAATGGATTCTCCATTTTATGCCTAAAAACCGAAAATGAGGAGGGAGTGTAAGATATGTATTGTGTTTTTATCTTGAGTGAAAAACACAATTATCATATCTAAATAGTAGCCATGCACACCTACTTTTAGAGAAGAGCAAAAATGAAATGCATTGGGCATACTACCCAATGCATTTTTTCGGCCACTCCACAAGAAAGAGAAGAGCCTTTCTCTTTCACATAATTATTCATTCTTTCCATCTAATTTTCTAGAGTAAGAAAATGCATCAAAAACTCTCTACAATTTATGATAATTCTAGAGAAATAAAATCTCACAAAAATACCACCTCTTGACCGAATTTTTCAAGAGTAAAAATGCAATTTATTTTGTGTCAATTTTATAGTAAAACTAATATTACTAATAGATCTAAATAATATTAGTTATTAAGAGATTTCCTTGGGTATATGCTTTTGGGAGGGATTCTATACTTGAATCCTTGTTCTTCCATTTGGAGAGCTCAAGAACAAGTGAGTAGGAGAACTAACTTGTGCCCATATATCCGAAAATCACAATGTAAGATGATGGTTTCTTCTTTATATTGTTTATTAGTTTGCATGCATAAGATCACTTATTAATTTTATGACAAATTAAATTAAAATATATATGAATATGTTAGTATAAAGATCTACATTTCCTTTCATACCTAGCATACGGTATGAAGGCAGTTTAACCGGTAGAGTTAGAGGTCCCATCTCTGCGCATCCTACTGGAGAGTCAAGTCCCTGAGGCGGAATGGACCCGTCGAAGGTACGAGCAACTCACTCTTCTAGACGAACGGCGACTCAACGCCTGGCACAACGTCCAGCTATACCAACGACATATACAACGGGCATTCAACAAGAGGGTCAAACCCAGGAACATCCAGGAGGGCGACTTGGTCATCAAGTCAGTTCGAGCACCGCTACCCGTCGATCCGAGGGGAAAATTCAAACCTAACTAGGCCGGGCCATACCTGGTCAAGAAAATACTTTCGGGGGGCGCAGTGAGACTGAGTGACCTAGATAGGGAGGATTTTACAAACCCGACCAACCTAGACCAACTCAAGAAATACTACCCTTGAACCGTAACAACCAACGATACAAGCCTAGTTTTACAACTAGCATCCATCTTAACCCTTTTCAAGTCAAGTTCCTCAAACGCGTTCTGATTTGAAATTGCATGTTTTATCGAGTCTAAGTTGCGGAACCTTGCCCGTTTCGAATGTCCTTTGATCTGTCAAAGGCAACATCCATTTGCACTAAAACAAACAAAAACCTCTGAACTACGAGCATGGTTTAATTTCACCTCTTCAGGTGGATACGTAGGCAGTCCCTCTTATACATGAGGGATACAACCACAAAACCCAATCAAAATTTACAAAACATTTCGAACTACGATCATGGTTTGATTTCACCTCTTCAGGTGAATACGTAGGCAGTCCTTTCTTACACAAGAAGGATATAACCATCCCCATAATCAAAAACAACCATCGCCATATGACAAAAACCCCCATATACAAAAAACATCCCCATAAAAAAAAGAGATAGGGAAAACCATTCCCTTCCACACAAAATACCAAAAAGAGCCTTTCTCCCTTCCTACAAAAATCCCACTTTCCCAAGTGCAAATGTTTAGGACGATTCATGCCGAATTGCCTTTACAAAATGGATGGAAGAAACAAGCGTTCACAATTTTCGACACGAGCAATCCTCTTATTTAATTAATAATGGGAGGGATTACAATTTCAGCAACAAATAAAGCTTGACGAGTCTACAACTTGTCAAAGCAAAGGTGTCAACTAAAACACCTCACATAATAAAACTAGCACAAAACACACAATAACTAGCTAGTACAACATAATAAAAATTCACAACACTAATATAACATAATAATAGAATGGGTAATGGAGGTCTTCACTATTCCATTCTACCCTTGTCTTTTCCTCGGGGTACATCTTCCCCTTGTTCTTCTCGTTGGCCCGCCTAGCATGGATTTCCTCCTCGGAACAGATCCTCAACGGATCTAAGACGGCGACGGCCTCTGGTCTAGCACAAGACCCCATGTTCGACCCGAAACGAGCCAATGCACGGCCCACCATGTTCTTAGAACCCGAGCTTCTCCTCTTTGGTGGCCTCATCACGTCCGGGCTAGCTCCATCAACATAATCCTCAAAGAAGGCACGGTTGGCCTTGCCAACCTCTCGATACTTCAAGTCGACAACCTCGTCCTTACGGGATTTGGACCTCTCTTCCAAGGACGGAGTGCGTGACCACTTGACATAAGCGGGAGTCACCCATGTCGTGGCAACGGGGTTTTGTACCTCCCAAAGCGGCCGAGTGGCCCACCATCTTTCGAAGACCTCCACAAGCTCGGAGTTCCGGAAAACATTCTCTTGGACAAGGGTATCTTGAGCGGGCACCTTTTGTTGACGCCCCATTTGCCTCATGAGCCTTTCGGGGTAAATGAAGGAAGCAACCTTCAAACCCGCCACCATCAAAGAACGAGGACTAGCACCCGAAGCGGGCAACCCCATTGTAACACCCCGATTTATAAAGGAGCCTCTAGCAAGACATTCCCTAATAAACCGGACTGTTACCATCTCGGTTTCCCGAGGTAGTGAATAACAAATTAAATTCCAAGGCAAATTACATAATTTCTTTAACTTAACTTTTTACAAAATCTCATTTACATCAAATTACAAAGAACTAACATAAATAAAAGTGAAAGTCTTCTAAATGATGATCTAGCTACTAAGTCTTCGATCCAAAGTGTCTCACGCCCATCAAGCTCCCATCCTATCTCATAAACCCGTCAAGTCTCGCTCCCAATATTTGGATCGTCACCGGTGTTCACGAATACACAGGGTCAACCACGAGGTTGAGTAGGGAATACAATGAAACAACAAAATATGATATGCATGCTCCTCCGTCACCTCCACCTCCATCTCAACTCATATCTCATAACCCGAACGCCCAGACCATACCGATCCCCGGTAGACTATATATCGACCGTAGCCGATCTGCCCGCTACTTCATGAGAGGACACCAGGCAAGTCTGCAGAACCCGCCCGGGCCTTATCACAACATCATCATCACCACACCACGTCACCACAACATCCTCCATCTCCAATGCATATGAATGCTCAAGAAATTAATGCAACACAATATGTATATCATTGAACTGGTAAATCATAGAATCATGCTCGGTTCACAGAATGTTGTGATAATATACTCAATACGATCAATTCAGTCAAGCACATTCCAGGATATGAATCATAACATGAATCAACAACCACGAATCACGTCAACGTTCACAGTTTGGTCATATGAAACACAAACAAGTCAACACCATTCAACAACAACGATAATAAGTCAAGTGTATTTCCCTACCTTTTCGCAATCCAAGCACACAAGCAATCAATTATGATCCTTCACATATCCATCACCTACATAACATAATTATGTATAATTACCACCTACTCAATCAAATAATCATGCACATAACCTAGACTCATCATAACTTAATAGGAATATCAACTTAAAGAACAAACACGATTTTTCCCGATTTTCCAAAGACATGACAGACTCGGAATAAAATACATAACTAATTCCAGAAAAATCAAATTGATACAAGGCCAATTGGATTGGAACCCCATGAGTCTTAGCTACAAATTTATATCTAACGTGTTTTTCTCAAATTCCAAACTTATCAAGAGTTTTCAGACTGATTTCCAAAAACTGACAGAAACCGTCGCATAAAAAGTATTGATTCTTAAAACGAGTTTAAAACATTATTTTGCAGTAATTCCAAATCCTATTATCATCTAGACTCTACAAAGATGATGTATGAAGAAGCCTCATAACTGAATCGACATAAAAATTAGTGTTGCAAATCATTTTCCACAACCAAATCAGATTCGCGGACTTTTCAGCGACATGTTCATAAATAAATCACCTAGGACAAACCATAAAGAATTTGACTATGAGATTTTATATGCATAAACTAGACATCAAATAAACAGGACTCTCTTTTCAAACTTTTTGAAGACGAACAATTTAAAACAGTATAAACAATGGAATGAAATCGACTTACAAACAGGGAAATCGAATTAGGTTGGAATCGATGAGAAATCTTCAATCAAATGAAAGGCTCGACAATTCTTCTTCCTCTCCCTTTCTCTAGGTTTAGAAATGGTTTTATGAATGATAAAATGAAAAGAGGGGAGAGGGAGAGCGGCTCTTAGATTAGGTTTAGGGTAAATGGTGTTACATGTTCCGGGTACGGCAAATGGGTTAAACGGGTATGGTCGTTGGATAAATGCAGATGGGTAATTCTTGACCCAAAAGACAAAATGTGATGTAGCCCGACTCAACATATACGATATAAACCCGACTTAATAACATTCACGATATTACGATGCAACCAATATAAAATGTATAATACTAATATATAATAATATCCGTTTAATCGATTATATAAAATACGGGGTATTACACCAATGAAGGACCTCAAGTGCCACCATGGCACCACCCAACGGATGTGAGGACCACCCTCCTCCGCCAATCTTGTGGCCCAATAAGCCTCGGTAGAAGCAAAACTATCCGAGTACAACTTCTTCCTCATGGTAAGGCGACGAAAGGAATAAGAAGAAGAATCAACTGCAGGCTCTACATACCTTAGCCTCTCCAATAGCCACACTTGGAGGATCCTTGGGGACCCAAATAAAGGAATTTCTCCACAAGAGCCTTCCTTGTCCAAAGCTTGGATGATCTCGCCAAGCACCAACCATGATGGATCTCTACCATGCTCCATTTGCTCAACCACATGTATAAGGGTCATGCTACCATAAAATTTTGGCCCCTCCTTCTTCAAAACATCAACAAAGAGGTACACATGGACAAGGCAAATGGCAAGAGCCCTTCTCCTAGCCACCTCCGAAAAATTGGCATCTAATCGGTTGGAAAAGATGTTGATAAGAGCCAACATATCCACACCATGTGTAGCAAGAAGGAAGTTGACTTTACTTGTCGACAAACCCAACATGGAACGGAATTTCTCCTTGTAGCACAACCGAGTCGGAGGAAGCACCGGAACACAACCCGGCCACCCACCAATGGCTCCAACTTCTTCGGCAAGAGGACAAATTTCACCTTTCGGGAAAACGAAAACATGGTGTTTCGAATCCCAAAACCGAGAACATGCTTCGAAGAATGAGGATTGCACCTTGACTTGAAAGAGCACCAACAATTGACCAACTCCCATGCAAATGAGTTGATACTTTTCGGGAGGCGACAAATCCCGACACCATTATCGCAACGCATTCTCAAAGGCATCTATGAAATATTTTTGTGGAAGAAGAACAAGTTTTGTAGAGATGTTTTTGTGTTTCGGATGATGAAACAATGAAGCGCAAACATCACTATTTATACAAAAATGATCAGCGCGTTTTTCAGAAAAAGGGGAGAGCTGGCTCCCATCGCCAGTACGCCGCGCCTTTTAGGCCCTCTCCCAGGATTTCCGCTTTGACTTGTCTCTTTCAACTTGTGTTTTCTCCTGACACCTCAGACCTCCCGCCAGAACGCTCGCGCCTCTTCGGGATGGTCCAAGACATTTTGTGTTTCTTCACACTCACATTTCCTTGTTTTCGCGTTTTACGAAATCCGACACGGTTTCCATGCCGCAGCTTTAAACGTACGGATTTTTCTTTCTTTTTTTAGGGGGGAAGGGCTAGTCGCCCTGATCCGCGACGGATCGTTTCCATGTCAATCAAAATTCCGAAATTTTTTCGCTTTTTCGCAATTTTCCATCAAAATAAAAATCGAGAATTGATAACATGACATCAATTTTCCTCAATCTTCAAGCACTCACAAATTCGAGTCTTGACCTCACGAAAATCAAAATCAAATACACGCGTAAAAATCTTTTCTAAAATTCATCCCCGATGGTTTGAGTTTGAATTTTTCGAGTCACAAATCAATTTCAACAATTTCAACGCAATTTAGTTCACGACACGAGTTAATTGCTCAATTTTCAAATTAATTCCTTTTGGGAGTCCAAACGTGACGACTTGTCGCAAAAAATTTCAAAATTCATTTCAATTTTAACTTCAAGTCATCTTGGTTAATTTTGTTTTCAATCAAATGCTTTTACGTGTTTACGTTTATGCATACGTGCTACCTGTTGCCTGTTTTCTACACTAACGATGCATGAACTAGTGCGAAGCGAAAAGGAGAATTGACAGCCGGCAGCGCTCCTCCGAAATACAACACAAAAAAGCCAAAAATCACAAAATGAGTTACAATCCAAAAACAAATTTATACAAACCGCCTCACGCATAATACATCGTCACACGTTTGATACGGACAACTGACCGTACAAACAGGATCCAGTACAGACATCTATCATAGAGACACTGGCCTAAAACAACCATCTATCATACGGACACTGGCCTAAGACAAAAAAATGGGGGCTATCCGCCACCTACCGAACTAAGCAATCCCTATCCTTTCGCTCGGAAAAGAAAGGGAGCAACACGGGAAACAGAGGAGCAACAACGGAAGCAGAGGTGGTTACCATGACGGTAATACCTCGTTCCTACTCCATAACAAAAAGAAAAATGATGCCTGGCAGACTTCGGACGACACGACAACCGAGGATCGTAACCCAGCACGTTACCCCGACATTGACCTCCAATCATCGGAATTCAAGAGCAAAAGGGGACCATGACAACGGACGCTACCCCGATGTTGACCCCTAATCCCCAGAACTCGACAACAATCAAAAGTGGCAACATGGGATAACGCGCCCGTACATAACCCCACTCATCGGACATCCGAACCTCTGCAGACAACGACCAACGATCGATACTCGATCATTCGCCGGGCAAAGGCCGCCAGGGAGAAACACAACCAAGCCTGTAACAAAAAAACAGTCGCCTCTCCTCCTCCGGGATCATCCTCCTTCTCCAAGGCCTCCACAACAGACCCCATAGGTCCCAAATGGTACCCTGCAATCAAAGGCAAAGCAAAGCAAGGGCAATCCCGCCTAAATCCAGCCAAACAAAAAAAAATTCACAAAAAACGCACAAAAAACGACTCGCCCTTCTTTTCAAGCAAAAGACGAGTCAAAACAACCACAACAAAAAACGGCACCCCAAGATCCACACAAGGTCCGCCAACAAACCAAAATACGTTCCCAATGCAATGGGGTATTTTTCTACGGCTCAAAAAGGCAATTTATACGCCAATTTGAGCAGAAACCGGTCAAAAATCCAAAAAGACCGCAAAGAGGCAAACGTGATTTAATCACGCCTCAAGGCGACCTAAACTACCAATAAGGTCCATTTCAAGGCAAACTGACTCAATTCAAGCCCAAACAGGTGCTTATTTTGTCAGACATAAGACCGTCACAAAAGGCAAAAATTCCAATTTCGCCCACAATACCCAACAAAGGTCCATAATGGTAAATACGGTCTTTCCCGACTACAATGCAACCTAGTGGGACCCACTACCCAATCAAATAAACTTGGCATTGTGAGATGAGACGGTTTCTCCACCTCACTCACGTTTTTCGAACATAGGGAGCGGGAACGGAGACCAAAATGCAAACTAAAAGCACCCCTATACTCCTAAACAGGTTTCTAACCTAATGCAATCATCAATGTCACTCGAAATGGGCTCAATCAAAAACGCCCAAATCGATTTTCTAAGGTAAAATTTTCGCCCTAATTCAATTTAGCTAAAAGACCAACAAATTCAAATGGATTCAAGAGGAAATACATACCTTGAGATGACATTGTTGATGATGGCACGAACGGAAGCAAGCTAGAGACCAACAATGGCGATTTTTTTGCGGGTTTTCGAGTTTGTGTGAGGAAGATGAAGAATGAATGACGAGCAAGCCATTCTCGCGTCTTTTACAGAAAAATAGGGAAGCTCCCTTGGTTCGCCAGGTAGCTCGCGCCTCAATCAGGTGTTCCCTGCTCTTTAAGCGAAATTGTGGGCTTTGGCCCAATTTCCCGTACTAAACTTCAAGTTTTCAATGACGATATTAAGGACCGTCATTTTGCAAATACAAAAACAAATAGTGAAATCAAAATTCACTATTTTCCTTCAAAAATTTCAAACAAACGGCGATCAAAACCGCTATTTTCCCTTCAAAAATAGTGAAAAGTTCAAAATTCACTATTTCTTCAAATTTCAACGACGCCAATTAAAACCGTCATTTTTTCAAAATAATAGTGAAAATTTCAAAAATTCACTATTTCTTCAAATTACCATGACGGCGATTAAAACCGTCAATTTCAAAAACAAAATAATAGTGGAAAATTCAAAATTCACTATTTCTCCAATTTTCAATTTCAAGAATAATAGTGAAGATTCAAAATTCGCTATTTCCTCAAAATTCAAACGACGGCAGTTAAAACCGTCATTTTCAAAATAATAGTTGGAAATTAAATTCCACTATTTTCACCACACATGTCTACGGCGGCACATAAACCGTCACTTCAAACGTAATAGTGAAGATTCCCAATTCACTATTTCCTTCACATGTCAACGGCGGCACATAAACCGTCACTTCAAAAATAGTAGTGAAGATTCCAAATTCACTATTTCCTTCACATGTCAACGGCGGCACATAAACCGTCACCTCAGTCGTAATAGCGAAATTTAAACCTTGCTATTTCCTTCAAAAAATTCAAACAAACGGCGATTAAAACCGCCACTTCAAATTCAAAAACGAATAGTGAAGATTTCAAATTCACTATTCCTTCAAATGTCAACAGGGGGCTTCCTCGCGGAACCCGCTTATTTCAAAATACAATAGTGATAGTGGAAATTCACTATTTTCACGGCGGCATCATGAGTCCGCTACTTTCAAAACAAGCCCATCCGACGCGGCTATTCTCACGGTCAATTAACCGACCCTCCACGGCTGGAGAACCTTATTACGCATCGCGGCTGGCGAGCTGGGCTCATATACGCACCATGGATGGCGAGCCTTATTACGCATCGCGGCTGGCGAGCCCTCCTCATATACGCACCACGGCTGGCAAACCTTATTACGCATCGCGGCTGGCGAGCCCTCCTCATATACGCACCATGGTCAAGCGAGCCTTATTACGCATCGCGGCTGGCGAGCCCTCCTCATATACGCACCATGGCTGGCGAGCCTTATTACGCATCGCGGCTGGCGAGCCCTCCTCATATACGCACCATGGCTGGCGAGCCTTATTACGCATCGCGGCTGGCGAGCCCTCCTCATATACGCACCATGGCTGGCGAGCCTTATTACGCATCGCGGCTGGCGAGCCCTCCTCATATACGCACCATGGCTGGCGAGCCTTACTACGCATCGCGGCTGGCGAGCCCTCCTCATATACGCACCATGGCTGGCGAGCCTTACTACGCATCGCGGCTGGAGAGCCCTCCTCAGGTACGCACCATCGCTGGCGAGCCTTACTACGTATCGCGGCTGGCGAGCCCTCCTCACATACGCACCACAGCTTGCGAGCCTTTATCCTCAAACGTGCAAGGACGTATCCGAAGATGCCTCATGTATGACTCCTTCTTATGGCTGGCGAGCCTTTGTACGTAGTCTAACGGACTTTAAACAACCCGCACGGATAATCGACAGACTCTAAACTATTCCCGACGACAAGTCCTTGGCTCGTACCCTCGAGTCGCCTTGGCGTCGCCCTTCCCGACGGCAGGTCCTTGGCCCGAATCCTTTCGAGCCGCCTCGACGTCGCTTGGGTCTCCAGGTTGTAATCTTCGATTGACCTGCGGCTCTACTTTGACTTTCGCCCTGTCCAAGCCTCAGTCAAAGTGGGGGCTCTATAGATACCCAGTATCTGCTGAGACTCCAACAAACACACGATGATTATCGGACTATAACATGCTTTGGAATCGCGGCGTTTGATCGACAATTTGTGTACAACTTTACGTTGGAAAACTTAAAACGATTTCGAAAATAAAATATTTCAAAACATTTCAAAAGTACCTGGAGTGTTTAATGCACGACGACGGGGTCACAATGACACTAACTATAGTCAAAACCGAAACCGGACCAAAAACCGACTCAAAAATTCAAATCCCGACTCCAACAACGAGTCAAACCGAGTCAACCACCAAAAACAAAACATTCAGAGCCTTCTATACTAATATTTCCCGGATTCATGAATGGTCAAGTACCAAATATGTGACTACAAATCCTAGGATAGAACAAATCATGATGGCACTTGTGTGAAAGTGACAGGACAACTCGAAGAACCGCGACGTGGCTCGCGCCTCATTGAGCAGCCCAGGTGGCCACGTCGCTCAAAACTCACACAACCACTCATTTTCCTATAAATAGTCCTCAAATGTCCTCATTTGAGAACTTACGTGAGTGTCCGCCCCCTCTTTTCTCCCTTAAAATTCTCGACTCGACTTCTTAAGTCACAATCCGACGCGCATTTACGACCTACCGATCTTAAATACAAGCCTTACACATTGTTTGGTACCGTCAACGTGCATTAAATCACTTGACCGACCACTTCGACTACTACACCGTCACTAATCTTAAACAAACACTCTTTTTACTTACCAAAACGGTTTTAAACCGAGTCTTTTTCCGACCAAATGAGTTGTTACACTTACGTCGGTTTCTCGCCATAACCAAACATGTAAGTATGAGGGTGTAAAAATCCTTCTTTTATCATGTCTTCATTTGTTTTATGACTAAAACATGCTAAAACATGCATAACACGATCCAAAACATGGGATAAACGAGCCAAAACTGAGTTTTGGCCTGAGGCAGAAGCCCATTATTGTGCACATAGGCTCGCGCCTCAATGGGGTGTCCAGGTCAGAACTCAACCGTATTTGTTCTCGTCTTTCCCCTTTAATCCATTTCCATATTTGTAATCGGTTTTTACCATTTCAAATATTTTCGAACCTTTTTTATTTTATTTTATTTTATTTGTTTTTAACAATAAAATATTTTTCACCCTTGGTTCCTCATACCATGACGGGTAAATCCGTGTTTCGGTGATAATATTTGGTTAATAACATTTAAAAGGTATTTAAAGCCTTTTATTTCATTTCTTTACATTTTGGGAGGTATTTTAAAGCCTTTCATCATTTCTTTATATTTTCAAAACAAACATATTAGTCACCAACAAAAAGTCATCCTTGGTTCCACATACCATGCCGGATTTTAACCCGGATACGATGATGAGTATTGACTAATTATATTCAAGTGAACTTAAAACAATTAGTTCATGATTATTTTCAAAACTATTCATGTCAAGCTTGTCAAGTCGAACCCGACACCGAATATCATCAAAATAGTAATGATTATTCGAGTCTCGTTCCTCAAATCAACAAAAACGGTCTAGACGATCCTTTCAAACCAAATCGGGTCAAATACCTATTTTTCAATACGTTTTATAAACATTTTTCAAATGGTCAGAACACGGCATATAACCGTTGGTCGACCCGCGCCTAAAACAGGCCCCTTCTTTCTTATTTCCAAAACCAGGGGAGGCCCCCTTACACCGCCGGTATGCTTGCGCCACATATGGCCGCCTAGCACAGGGCCTGTTTCCTTTCCAGCATTAGTCTAGGACGATCCCGACTCCGGTTAGCCCGGATATAGGACGGATCAGATGACTATTTGCTCATTCGAAAATCATATTTGCAAAACGCTTTACTAAGACAAATGGATCACGTTATGCACCATAAACCTAATACGGTAAATAGATGTTTAATTTCCGTCTTGCATGCAAATCAACCATTAATCCAACTCGACATCTTATACTTGATATTTGGATTAAACCAACCGAATTAGAAAGCTCTCACATGTTAGGTTTAAATTATTGGATGCGCATTCATGCATTTAAACCGTTTTATCAACTTTTGCATTCAACCAACCAAGATCGATCAGTAGAGGCCGCTACCGTGGGCGGGATTGGGTGTCTGATTAAAGGGCTTCTCAATACGTACCTTCACCTCTTACTCAGAAACTTTGGATAGTGGACGACCTTATCCAGGGCGTACGAGCGTCATTCTAGAGATATGATGCTAAAGAGGGACGATTCCTTATCTTTAGTACCTATGTCAAACACTGCTTTCTGCTTCGTTTGACCGAGGTATAAAGTGGATTCGAACGGATTCCAAGCATCCCACAAATACTTGGTGGCGACTCCGAACATCTCTAATCGTTTCGAGACCCTTACCGAGACGAAACCGACCGATCTAAAACGATCCGGTCGAAAGCATTTTTACGCCGCCGAGCGTGGCTTTCAAAAGACCGATGTATGTCCACAGCTCGGCTGGGCTTGCAGGTGGGCCATGTCTACAAAGGTACTCTTGACTAGGCTTTAATCCATGGGTCAAAGGATACTAGCATGACACATCCTAGGGTGTTTTACAACTATTATAACAAGCAAAGTTTTAAGAAGAAAAAGTATCTACAAGGGCCTTATATACACTTGTCAAGCTTCCCAAATAGACGGTTTCACAAAATGTTTCCTAAATGCAACTATATGCCATGATGCAACTAACATTTATACAACTTTAATGCATATGCTTCTACCAACTAATATGCCATATACTCTAAATGGAATCCTATAATCACATTGTTTATACCTCATCAATCAAAATAAAGTCACATAGTCATTAACATAAAGAGGAAAAAGGAGATTGGAAAGATCATACCATGCGGTCTTCAATATCCTCATGTCTCGGATGTGGCGTAGTCGATCAATGTGAAAAAGGATAGACAAACAAGCAACCAAGTATATAAAATATATACAATTCTACACTATAAAGGAATGAACATGTTTTTGATTTTTTTTCAATTTTTCAAACAAGCAACCAAGTATATACAATATCCCCCACTTTATTTTGGCCATTGTCCTCAATGTACATGTAGGAGTAGGAATGGAAAAGAAAGTACATGTTTTTGGGATTTTTTTGAATAAATGCAATGGTATGAATGAATGCATGCTCTAACTAAATGCAATTCTATATGATATATATATATATATATATATATATATATATATATATATAACAAATGAATGCAATCTACACTATACTAGATGATGCATGTTCTCACCTATGATCAAACCTCCCCAAACCGATTTAAGCACTATTTCTAATGTAGGAGAAATGAGGTTGGGTCATTAGTGACTATGTATGAATGCAACTAACTATATGAATCATGTGAGATATATTACAATGCAAACTAATATAATCATATGAAATATATTACAATGCTACTATACTATATGAGCTAACTAATGTAAATGCAATGTGAAATATAATATAAGTGCAAGCCTAAACTATATGATATATGTATGTTGCTTCATGGTTTAACCTCCCCAAACCGATTTTAAACCCTATTGCTAATGTAGGAAGAAAGGGGTTTAATCATGAGGCAACTACATAAATACAACTATACATGAGAGATAGGGAAAGAAAAGGGTTCTTACAATCATTGTAGGAGATGAAGATTGTAGATATGAAGCATATATGGCCATGACACGAGCCAAATGAGAGAAAAGATGAATTTTAGCCTGAACCCGCTCGGGTTGGTTTCGTCCCGCTCGGTTTGGGAGCTAGGACGCTCGTTTTCTTCAGAATCCGCTCGGATTCTCAGGCAGGGAGCTTTTCTTTTTTTCTTGTCTTTCAATCCGCGCCGATTGGACTCGAGATGAGCATATTTCGAGAAATTTCGACCCAACACCTTTTTAATGATAAAAAAGTTGCTCACATGCCCAAATTCTCCATTTTCTTCATTTCTTTACGTTTTCCATCTTCTCAATTTCATTAATTTCCTTCAAAAAACTCAATTAAAATATGAGATCCCTCCCTTTCATCTCTCATGCAATTAATTAAATGAATGAATGAATGGAAAATTACACTAAATGCATACATACAAATTAATGGTTATTGGGGAACTCCATCAAACCAAAGATTTTCAATTGACTATTTCATAGAAAATTATCACTAGCACTCAAAGCACGTAGAAGTCGGTCAAATTCTTGGGAGTGAGATATAAATAGGCATGCATAGCAACACAAGATTATACAATTGAAAAATGCCCAAGTAAAAGACCGAACAAGCATGTGAAGAATGTTATGACAAAAACCATAAGGGATGTGATGGATGGTAGGAACATGAAATGGGTAGTTGGTTGGCAATTCACTCAACTTATCCTCCAAATAGTCAAAATCACCACTTTTAATGTAAGTACTCTCATTATCAATCAAGGTGATTTCAAGGGTGTCTATTTGGGGTTCCCAAATGTCCTCATATTCTTCATCCCAACAAGGTCCATTATCATAGGGGTTGTCGTAACAAGGCTCACCAAATTCAACAAAATTGTCTCCCTCTAATATGTCATCCTCAAAGGGTGAGTTTTCACTCAAGCTCTCATCCATATCACTCTCGCCTTGCCCATAATCATCAAGTTCCATGGAAGTTGGTTTCATTGGTACACAAGAAGAGTAGGATGACGGCATCAAAGCATTGGTTTAACAATCAAGAATGTACTCTTCCTCATCACCACTCTCCTCATCAATCATTCCATCTTCCGAATGAGGGGTAAATTTGTGGTCATAGTGGGTTGACTCAAGGTTATAGGAAGGTGTCTCATTCTCACAAATGTCATTTTCATCATAGTTTCCCTCAATGAATTTTTGAAATATGGTTTTTATTGCTTCCATACCTTCCTTGGCACTTTCAAATATGTCATGTATAGTTTGCTTGAGACATTGGATGGTCATGAACTCAACAAATTCCCAAAATTCCTCACAACTCATCTCACATATCCTACCACCACTCAAGTGAAATGTCAAGTTGCGGGTTTCAAGGTTCATGCCATTATAAACAACACAACATGCTTCATAATTTGAAAGAGTAAAACCATGATTCCAAGCATGAGTCATATAATCTTCAAATCTAGCAATGTACTTATCAAAAGACTCATTTTCATGTTGCCAAAAAGTGAATGTAGACATGTTGAGCATGTGAAACAGAACAAGTAGAATAAAACTAAAGAAAAAGAAACACAACTAAAACTAGACAAAATAACGATTCAAATACACAACACCGTCCCCGGCAACGGCGCCATTTTGATGAGAGTGTCGTTGGGGCTCTCAATCAAACACATTTATAATTCTCAACAAACAACAAGTTAGTGGTTAAGTCGAGGTCGATCCACGGGACGAGGGGTACTCAAATTGTTCAATCTAATTATGGTTGTGCTTGGGGTTGTCACAATTATAATGGGTTGATGATTCTAATCTAATAAAAGCAATAAACAAGTAACAAAAGGAAAGATGTAAACAAATGACTAAAAATGCTAGGATATCACGGGTTCATAGGGGATTCATGGGAGTTGATCATACAAACATGTTCTCAATTATATGCAAGCACCTATTGTTGTGATGGGATCGAGTTAGTGTATATCTTACAATCCCTAAGAAGGTTTGGGTCCCGGAGCCAAATCGATTAGATTGTACAACACCTACAAGTCGACTTAATCCTTCCTATTCAACTATATGCATGGTCTAATGAGACTCGAGTTGGTTTATGTCTTACAAGTCTCATTGAAAAGATAAGTGATGGGTAAAAAATGCAAGGATTCATATGCTCGCATTTCATCAAACATAACATGTGCATAAGTTGGAATCACCACAAGCAAGCAAATAAATTATGTGAACATATTAGATTAAGCATGAATCATTCCCCATGTTGGTTTCCCTTAATTACCCATTAATCCTAGCTAGAAGACTACTCACTCATTATCAAATTTAACATGTTAATAAGGTTGTCAATCATACTAACAAAGCTAAACATGATGAATAAATGATGTGATTAACAATAATTAAACAAGGGTAAAAGAGAATTATACCTATGAAGATGATTCCAAATAGTAAAGCAAAGAATAAAAGAAGAGAACTTGATTGATTGATGAAGAGTTGTCAATTCTCCAATAAACCTAAATGATCTTCTAATTACCCAATAATAAACTTGAATTACTCAATAATAAACTTGAACAATAATAAAGGAAAGATTAATGTGTAATTTTGTGGAAAGATTAAAGGATAATATATTCTAATCTACTCCTAATCTAATCTAAGGAAAGTTGATTTAATCTAAGAAAGCTTGATCCTTTGATTATTACAAATGGAGTATATATAGTGGTACATCATTAGGTTAAGCAAGGGTTGATTAGTAAATAACATTGCTAAGTGTTGAGTAGGGAAATGCTCCTCTCGAAGGAGATGCGCATATCCTAGGACTGGGATGCTCATCCTGAGCTCGGGATGCGCGGATCCACAAACAGACTATTCTGAAAATGGCGCAGCAGCTTGGGACGAGCGGATTGGTCTCGGGACGCGCGGATCCCGGGACAGCTTGTCTATTTGAGCTCGGATTGTAAAACGGATGTCATTTCCTCATCCGGACTCCTATTGGAGTGATTCAAAAGCCTAGACCACTTGATTTTTCGACGTCATTTCATCTAGCATACTTTCAGAGCTAAAAACTCAACTCTTGGTTTGGGTTCCGAGCAATTTCTTCTTGCAATGGCTTCCTTCTCGTCATCCTTGCTTTTAAGCCTATGACCCTTCTATATACTCTTTATTCCTACATCATTGGTCATCATTCTTGCCTCCTATTCATAGTAGTCCATCCTATATCATCAAAAAGCTTCCAAATATGCACGGCAGAGGGGGAATTCCGCCTCATTTATCTCCTTTCCTACAAAACATATGAAATGCACTAGGAAAGCAAAATAGGAAGGAATTGACGGATAAAATGGCCATGAAATGCTATATTAGTATGCAAAATAGGTTCAATTAGGGGACTAAATGTGCACAATTAAGAGTCACATCAATAATCTTTAATTATTCTTATTGCCTTTATAATTAATCTATATTAATTATAATATTGCCCAAAGCTCATCTAGTGTGTGACCCTGTAGGACCGACTAAGACTACCCAAATCCTAACTCATTTAGGACTCCGACTACAAACGACTCCTAGCAGAACATTGTAGCCACGTAGAACTAATCGGTTATACAATATTTCGGACATATGGGCACACTAACTCTTTCAGTCTCCCACTTGCACTTATGTCCTATAAGGCACCATAATCTCTTTGCTTCTATCTCTTCATAAGAGAATAGGGTAGGAGAAGTGTCATCCCTATAAATCTCTATCTCTTTTCTCGAATCTCTGAGTTGAATTGTTACAACAGACGACTGACTTTCACCTCGTCGGGGCATGGCCATGCACTTATACAATTCCCACTCTTCAAGAGGCCGAAGATGATAAACTCCTTTTTCAAAGGAGGAGCAAATCCCATTTTGTCTAACCACATTCTGTCACACATTTCATGACAAGTTCAACCATCACCTTTATAGCCACCAAGCACGGTTGACGTTTGATGATGTCAAAACTAGCACTTCACATGTACAGAGTAGTCAAAGACTCAGGTCTAAAGACTACCAAACGGTGAAAGAAACTTTTTTGACACTAAGCGAAACCTTAACAAAGTTCTTTGACGGGTCAGTCTAATACATATTCCAAATATGTATCCATGTGCCTGGTTTGATATCTCAATATCATGACTTACGGAACGTAGTCATAAACCAACTCACATACTAATCATTATGAGGCATAAGTGTCCCTTTCACTATGCCCTGATTAGAGACTTATATAAATACATTATCTTATAAAACAGAGTTCCATAACCAAGTCACGCACTTGGTGATCTGTTTAAACATTGTATACTATTCTAGGACAAACATTCAATCATACGATAATTAAATGCAAAATCAACCTTTTAACAAATAAAAGAACATGTCATACAAACGTATCAATCATATCGAACATAACCTCCCACTAAAATAAAGACCTCTTGGTAGTATCAAGACCACTCGCCAATGCGTCTTATACAAATCGCAGTGCTATGAATTTTCTTATTATAATTGCGAAAGAGGTTTTCTATGGGACATGCAGCTATTGCATCAATTACTATCTTACATATGTTTAATTTACCTTATACGAATAAAGTAAAATTAATAGCACACGTTTGATTCTTAAATCAAATTTACTCTTTGTTTCTTCATAAGCAACAAAGTATATAGTTGTGTATATATTTGATTTCCTAACCACACACTCTATTTGATGCTTCATAAGCAACAAAGTACTCATTTTAGTTGTAAAATTAGTCATAGTGTCGTACTTGAAACCATTTCAGCACACAATTACTTTCATTTAAACAAAATGTGTCCAGATTACAATCAGGAACCATACTTGTCTATTTGAAATTGATATCAATGTAACTAACTTACAATGATTATTTCTCATGTTCTCCATAATACTCATTAAGACTATATTGGTATCCACTCGTCATACCAGTACATAAAAAACATCTTTGCAAGTCTCATTGAGACAACAAAATGTCGTTTCCTTTATATGTATATTATTAATATACCAAACCATAAAGCGAATTATACTCCCATAACTTTCGTGTACTGATACGTTCATGTTATATAGCCTTTTTAGTCTTATTTTGCACGTATTTCTATGCATTTTTGTACCGTTAGGTATTGCAAAATGCCCCGAATTAGCTACTTTGGTTTGTTTTGTCTGATTTGCAGAAATGAACCTGAAAGTGGTGAAACCTTACTCTTTTTGTCCTATTTTGCATGCATCTTGAGGAGACGGGAATGTTAGAGCGAGATTATGCCTTGAAGTGCGTGAAAGGGTGGTCAACGAAGCAGTCAAAGACGAATTAGAAGCTGACTTTGAGGAAGAACACTCGATCGAGAGGTCTTTTGATTCGATCAAGTGGTTTGGAGAGTAGAAGAGGTCGATCGAGTACTTTATTGTACTCGATCGAAATGCTGATTATTGGGTTTCCTCGATCGAGAGGTATTACTCCTCGATCGAGAGGATTAGCTTTTGAAGTCCTCGATCGAGTTGTTTGATTTCCCTCGATCGAGAGGTTTTGGTATTACACGGGCTTAATTAACCCGTGTTGGACTTATTTCGTTTAAAACTTTGTTTTTGCCTATTTAAGCTTTCGTTAATTAGGTTATCAAGGACGCTACTTACGCTTCTTTCATCTAAGAACTCTCTTAGTCTCTCTTTCATTTTACTACTGTTAACTCTTTCTTTAATCTTTTGCTTGGATTTGGATTGTTCTCTACGCCGGATTGCTTGAGATTGTAATCACCTTTTCTTCTCTTAATCTTAATCTATTTATTTGTTGCTTTTATTCTTGTTTCTCTCCATCTTAATTTCTGCCCTAATTCATCTTATGCATAATTATTGTTATTTCAATATGCCTCTAATTAGTATATTCATTATTATTATTGTTGACATCACTAGTAATATGAGTACCTAAATTCTTTCATGTCGGGGTTAGGGAATCCATGGTAGGATTGTGACGATGTAGCGAATAGACTAGATAGTTTACTTGTGAGAATCTGTACCCATGGCAATTTAACTATAATACCGACTTAGTTGAGTGCACGCTTCTAAGTTACCTTTAATCTGGTTAAATTTACTCCTGTATCGAAAGATTGGACTAAATAGACCTGCTATGAACAGTAGACTACCCTAATGAGGACGGAAGTTAAGTTGGTGGAAATCTAGGATAGAAAGTGGACCGGAAGGACCTTTCCTGTATCCGTCTCACAGTAAATCATCTAGGCTATTTGCAGCTGAGTCGATAGACTACCATGGTGAACCGAAATCTTGGCATGCTTTCTCTTATCTGATAATCTTTTTTATATTTTCTATCTTTATTGCTCTTTCTTTACTGCTCTTTCCTTTAAACCTTTTATTAGTTTAGAAATCAAAATTCAAACCCCCATTTGTGACCAAATAGACGGACCCTTAACAGATATCTTGCCTCCCTATGGAGATCGACCTTGCTTATCACTAGCTTCTTTGTTAGTTTTAATTAGGTTTATTTTTGGTACAAAACGACAGTAACAAATTTTGGCGCCGTTGCTGGGGAGGCAATAGCCCTATCTGTTTTTGTTTTCGTTTATTTTTATCCGTCTTAGGGAATTTTTATTCCTTGAGACAGTTCTCATTTATCTCTTTCAGTGTTGTGTATGCCCAGGTCAGACAGGTAAGATTTAGTTCCAGCTGATTCGGAGCCAGAAAGACTGTTTCGGCATAGACTCCGTATGCAAAGAGAACTTCGAAAGGAAGACTTGAGTACTTTCGAGCCCGAGCTACAACACTTCTTATTTGCAGAAGACCAGTCTTTTGAAGAAGACAATCTCATTTCTGCCAACAAGCCAGTAAAGATGCCTAATATTGCAAGTCACTCGGAGCCCTAAGAATCCTTGATTCCTAAAGGTTTTAACCTCCAAACTGAGGACGGTAACACTTTTGATAGCCGTCCGTCCTATATAAATCTGGTGGAAAGAAATCTGTATCGAGGTGTGGCGGGTGAAGATCCGCGAAAGCATATGGAAGTCTTTACCGACTATTACTCTACTATTCCCGTTACTAAGGGAGTAACTCAAGACAAGATAAAGGAAGTGCTTTTTCCTTTTTCTCTCGATGACTCGGCCGTGAGTGGTGATCGATCTTATTTGTCAGACTGCTGGTATCACCAACTGGGAGACTCTCGCACTTGCCTTCTACAAAAGATATTTCCCTCCACAACGCACTAACCAGCTGAGGGGTAAGACCACTAGTTTCAAGCAGGCACCTGATGAGACTTTCTATGAAGCTTGGTGTCGGTTCAAGAAGTTGGGGAGGTCTCTTCCTCACCATGGTTTTGATCAGTGGTTTTTGTGCAACCAGTTCTACAATGGGTTGTACGATGACCACAGAGCTATTCTTGACGCCTCATCCAACGGAAGATTTCAAAAGAATTGATACGTGCATTTTGTATAGTCTTTTTAGCCTATTTTAGCACGTATTTCCATGTACTTTTGTACTGTTTATATCGCATTATGCCCCGAATTGGCTACTTTGGTTCGTTTTGTACATTTTGTAGAAATGAACGTGAAAGTAGTGGAATCGTACCATTTTCGTCCTTCTTTGCATGCATTTTGAGGATACGGGATTTTTCTGAGCGAGATCTTGCATTGGGATGCGTGAAGGAACGGTCTACGAAGCAGTCGGCTACGAGTTTGGAGCTCTTCAGAGGAAGAACACTCGATCGAGCCCTTTTATTGGTCGATCGAGTGGTTTCTATGGCTGAGAATGGTGGATCGAGCAGTATTTTACTCGATCAAATAGTGCTGGAAATAGAGGTTACTCGATCGAGCGCTAATTCTACTCGATCGAGTAGATTGCCTGGAGAAGTACTCGATCGAGCTGTTTCAGACTGCTCGATCGAGTGGTTTTGTCTTCCATGGGCTTTAATTAGTCCGTGAACTTATTTTTAGTTAGTGGACTTAGCATTTTTCTATTTAAACGTACAATAACTAGGTCATTGGATTCTATCCAATAATCTATTATCTTATTATTCATCTTTCACTGCAAAAAAGACGGCGTTGCTTTTCCTCTCTACTGTAACTTTTGCTTTCGGATTTTCTCGCTCGGATTTAGTTGTTCTTTACGCCGGATTCTTGCGATTGTAATCTCTTACTCTCTTTTAATCTTAATCTTTCAATCATTTGCTTTAATTACTTGTTTTGTTCCTTTTTAATTCATGCCCTAATCTTTATTTATGCAATTTCATTATTATTTCATCATGTTTAATGTCATTTATTTCGTTGTTATTAGTTTTGACAATATTAATAGCATGAGTAGCTAACTTGTTTCATGTTAGGATTAGGGGATCTACGGTAGAAATATGACGATGTAGTGAATAGGTTAGATGAATTATTTGTGAGATTCTGTCCCCATGGCAATATAACTGTATTTACCGACTTAGTTGAGTACACGCTTCTGAGTCACCTTTTAATCTGGTTAATTTAATCCTGGATCGGAAGATTGGACTAAATAGACCTGCTATGAACAGTAGACTACCCTGACGAGGACGGAAGTTAAGTTAGTGGAAATTTAGGATAGAAAGTGGACCGGAAGGACCTTTCCATATCCGTCTCACATGTAATTTATCTAGACTATTTGCAGTTGAGTCACTAGACTACCGTAGTGAACCGAAGTCCTGACATGTCCCTTCTTTATTGATTACTTTATCTCTACTTTCTGCCTTTACTGCTCTTTCCTTGCTTCTCTTTCTTTTACTCTTTTAGTTTAGAAAATCAATTTACAAACCCCCCATTTTGTGACCAAATAGACGGACTCTTTACAGATATCTTGCCTCCCTGAGGAGATCGACCTGACTTCCCTAGCTATATAGTTAGTTTAGTTAGTTATTTTTGATAGGTATACGACTGCCCTGTCAAATTTCGATCGAGGGAAATATATACAGGAACTCTCGATCGAGTGGTTTTAAATCACTCGATCGAGTGATTTTGCAAAGGACACACAGGGAGTCTCTTAAACTTCCTTCTTTTTCTTATTACTTCCTTTCCTCTTTCATTATTTCGTCCTCCCTTCACCTTATTTGCGACAAAAAATCCCCAATATCTCCATTTTTATTTCCCTTATACCAAATCCACCACCTACATTTTATTCATTGATATTTAATCGTCCATTGCCCTCTGCTTTTCCCTTGATACTTGCTGTTTTACACGGTCAATTAGAGGAATTAAGGTTTGCGATTTTTCGATAAAAAATCGCCATTCTTGCTTGTTTTGTCGATTAATTGCTCAATTTGTAGGTTCCTCATCATCAAGTAAGTAATTCCAATACTTCTTTGCATTTTAATTTCATTAATCTTGCTTTTTATGAAGTGAATTAGGAATTAGGGTTTCGTGTATTCATTTTGGGTCGAATTTTTCGACTATAATTATGATTCTTTGCCCAATTTGCCTTACTTGATGATTAATTCCCTTATCTCATTGATTTTCACATGTTTACTTCGAATTTTATGGGAAATTTGCGATTAGGGTTCTTGTCAGTCGAAATTTTCGACTGTGAATCGGGTTTTTCCTGCTGCCATATGCCTAATTTACTTCAATTGTTGCTTAATTTGCTGCATTTGTTATCTGCTTCCCTTCCCCTATCGCTGATTACCTGCGTCATTCGAATTATTGAGGAAAAATTCGGGAATTAAGGCTGCCAGTCGAAAATTTCGACTGTTTAGGGAAATTCTCTGCTGTTTTCATGCTGTTTTCTTGTCAGTTTCCCCTGCCTATTTGACTAGGATGGATTCTAGCTCTATGCCTTCTACGAGCTCATTTTGCCCGATCCGTCCTTGTCTCTGTCTCGAGACGGTAGTCCCTGCCGCTACTACTACGTCTCCGCACCTTTTTGCATATTGTTTTTCTTATTTCTGCTGCGCGATCTTGTCTTTACTCCGCTAGCACCGCTTGCTAGTTGTTGGAATATGTGTCCTCCGACAATAATGCGATCACAACTGTCGATCATGATGATCACATGTTTAAGTCTCATTTTAAGAATACATGTGGGAAGTAATATTTTACTGTCAACTGGTCCACACATATCGGTAATGATTGGCTGACTAGAGTTTGACATTACTGTCGTGCGACGGTGGTGATCAGTTGATCCCCTTAGGTCATACCTATAGGGTAACACTCTTAATTGAATATTTAATTGATCGTATGACGATACGGGTTAATTAAATTACTTAAAATTGACGGACGATTTTGGTAGTAATATTTACGTATCTCATTATAATTTGATTAAATAAGATACGGTCTAAGTGATCGAATTGTTTTATTACTTAAATGAAATTATTGTTTACGGAAACAATTGAATCTGAATGAATAATTTATTATAAATACAAGATGTTGTGATTTATAATTGGTAAATCGTTTTGGTACAAGTAATTATGAATTAGTAAGTCGATTTTGTACATGACGTATTTTTATTAATACGTTGATTTTTAATATGTTAAAAATGCATGACAATTTTACATGACTTGTGACATGTGACAAATTGATAAATTGACAAAGATAAAATGGAATCCATTTTATCTTAAATGGACCGAAACATAGGGTGTATTAGGCTAAATATTGTGTTGATTATTTTAAGTGGAAAGCATAATCATTAACCTAACGGATAGCCATGCAAACCTAGTTGTTTTTGTGAAGAGCACCTTGATCATGCATTGGCCATCACCACCCCACCCCACCCGGTTTTGTCATAGAGAAAAGCCAAGGGTTTTTCTCTATAATTTACCTAATATACACTACATGAAAAACTAGTGCATTATTCATTCAAACACATCTAAAATATAGAGTTTTTAGAGAGAATATTGCTCCTTCTTCTCCCTTCTCTTAACCGAAAAACAAGAGACAAAATTCAATATTTTGGGTCAATTTTATTAAGATTAATATTGTTCTAGTATTAATAATATTAATCTTTTGAGAGGTTATCTTGGGTATAATTCCTTGGGAGGGATTCTAAGCTTGAATCCTTTGTTCATCCAATATCAGGAAGCTCAAGAACAAGTGAGTAGGAGAACTCAGTTGTGCCCATAATATCCGAAATCTCAATGTAAGGATGACGATTTCTTCTCTATATTTATTCATGTTTGCATGCATAAGATCTAAATTAATTTTATGACTAAATTAATAGTAACATATATGAATATGTTGAGTATAATGAGATATAGATTTCTAACACTAGCCCCGTTTCAGCCACAGCTGCTAGCACTGTTGCTAGCCTTTCTTCCTCAGCGGCAGTCTCTGCTGCACCCACTGCCGCAGCTTCACTTTCTACCTCAGGTCAGGTGAGCACCTCTGCTGCGTACTCACCTGCAGCCGCAGCTGCTTTGAGAGAGGCCCTTGTACCTCGTACCATCAGTGGACGGTCTTCTACTTCAGGTTCTAGAGGCCGGAGTCGTGGTCGAGCTACACCTGCTGCTGGCCGTTTCACGATCCGAGTGGACGACACTCTTGACTGCGAGTGGTTTCAGACTGCTCGATCGAGTGGTTTTGTCTTCCATGGGCTTTAATTAAGCCGTGAACTTGTTTTTAGTTAGTGGACTTAGCATTTTTCTATTTAAACGTATAATAACTAGGTCATTGGATTCTATCTAATAATCTATTATCTTATTATTCATCTTTCACTGCAAAAAAGACGGCGTTGCTTTTCCACTCTACTGTAACTTTTGCTTTCGGATTTTCTCGCTCGGATTTAGTTGTTCTTTACGCCGGATTCTTGCGATTGTAATCTCTTACTCTCTTTTAATCTTAATCTTTCAATCATTTGCTTTAATTACTTGTTTTGTTCCTTTTTAATTCCTGCCCTAATCTTTATTTATGCAATTTCATTATTATTTCATCATGTTTAATGTTAGTTATTTCGTTGTTTTTAGTTTTGATAATATTAATAGCATGAGTAGCTAATTTGTTTCATGTTAGGATTAGGGGATCTACGGTAGAAATGTGACGATGTAGTGAATAGTTTAGATGAATTATTTGTGAGATTTTGTCCCCATGGCAATATAACTTTATTTACCGACTTAGTTGAGTGCACGCTTCTGAGTCACCTTTTAATCTGGTTAAATTTAATCCTGGATTGGAAGATTGGACTAAATAGACCTGCTATGAACAGTAGACTACCCTGACGAGGACGGAAGTTAAGTTAGTGGAAATTTAGGATAGAAAGTGGACCGGAAGGACCTTTCCATATCCGTCTCACATGTAATTTATCTAGACTATTTGCAGTTGAGTCACTAAACTACCGTAGTGAACCGAAGTCCTGACATGTCCCTTCTTCATTGATCACTTTATCTCTACTTTCTGCCTTTACTGCTCTTTCCTTGCTTCTCTTTCTTTTACACCTTTAGTTTAGAAAATCAATTTACAAACCCCCCATTTTGTGACCAAATAGATGGACTCTTTACAGATATCTTGCCTCCCTGAGGAGATCGACCTGACTTCCCTAGCTATATAGTTAGTTTAGTTAGTTATTTTTAATAGGTATACGACTGTTCTGTCAAGAATATTGATGATGATAAGGGATGGGGCATTATAGAGGAGATGGCGACCCATTGTGCTGAATATGGGAACCCACGGGACGGTATTCGAACGGTCCATTCGGTTGATAAGGCAGTCGTGGTTCAGCTGGAAGCCATGATTGCTCGGTTTGATAGATTGGAGCTGCAATCTGCTGGAGATCAACAGACGGTTCATCTGTTGACTAGACAGGAAACTGTCACTTGTGAGAGGTGTGGAAGCGATGACGGTCATACTGCTATTGACTGTCTTACTGAGAAGGAGCAAGTCCTTGCCTTTCAGCAATATAGGCAAGGAGGAGGTTCATATTACAACAATCAAGGGGCAGTCCATCCCAATTTGAGGTGGACTAGTCAAAATGTTCTTAATCCCACTCCTCCACTGCAGCAGCAGCAGCCATATGTCCCTCCTCATAAAGCTCAACAAGGCTTCCAAAAGCCTCCTTCTTTTCCTCCACCAAATCAAGGAGCATCATCTTCAAGTGGGGTAAGTGAGCTAGCTGAGTTAAAGACAATGCTTCAGTCATTGACAAAGCAATGGCAACTAAGTGACCAACAGAAAGAAGCATCCATCAAGTCACTTAAAACTCAAGTTGCTCAACTCGCCGCTAATCAGTCCACGAGGAAACCGGGTCATTTGCCGTCCCAATATGTGAAGAATCCACACGAGACGGTAAACCTGATTAATTTAAGAAGTGGTCGTTCATATGAAGGACCAAAATTGTCAACTTTAGATGACATATCAGACCCGAGGATGGCCATAAATGCTAATGAATAGTCAATTGTCGCTGAAGATAAGCTTACCACGAAGAATATACTCGTTCGACTAATCTCTGGTGGTCGATCGAGTAGAATTGATGAAGAAAGCACTCGATTGAGTTGAAATGTTGCTCGATCGAGTGAACTGGATAATCAAGGGATCGATCGAGAGGTGAAAACCACTCGATCGAGTGAAAATTTTGAAAAAAACATTCGATCGAGTGACAATTTACCTCGATCGAACACTGTGCAAATAGAGGAACTCGATCGAGAGGCTGTTATTGCTCGATCGAGTGAAATATCACCTGGAAAGACTCGATCGAGAGGTAAAAAGTCTCGAACGAGTGAAAAAGAATTTGAACCTGCTGAGACGTTGGAAGAGAGAAACAAAGGGCTTGAGATTCCTATTACGGTGCCCTTCCCGAGGCGATTACAGAGCACTAAAGCCAATCAACAGTTCGGTAAATTTGCCGAGCTCCCGAAAAGCTTACAGGTTACTGTTCCATTCGCCGAGTTGCTGACACAGGTACCCTCTTATTTAAAGTTTATGAAAGAAATTTTGTCACGTAAGAGGCATATCAACGATCATGAGACGGTAGCTTTAAATGAGGTAGGGACTTCCCTAGTTCAAAATAAGTTGCCACCTAAACAGTCAGACCCGGGTAGTTTCTCGATTCCATGTCACATAGGTACCCATTTGATTGATAACGCGCTATGCGATCTTGGTGCTAGCGTGAGCGTCTTACCTTTGTCTCTTGCTAAGAGACTTGGTTTGACTAAATTTAATTGCACAAACATGACCGTACAGATGGCCGACCGTAGTATATCACGGCCGTTAGGAATTATAGAGGACATATCTGTCAAAATCGGGAGATTCTTTATTCCCGTTGACTTCGTAGTGCTTGATATTCCCGAGGACACTCACACCCCTATTATTTTAGGGAGACCATTTTTTTTCACTGCTCGCGCAGTGATCGATGTCGGGGGTAAAACACTAACATTTCAGGTAGGAGATGAGGAATTGATTTTCCATCAATCTAAGTCTCGTAGGGATCCCATGCAAGCACAACCTTGCAATGCCCTCTCCTCTCCTGACTCCCATATTGACACTCCAGATCAAAATGTGGAATTTTGTGCTGCAATTGTAACCCCTCCGCCTCAGACTGAGAGCGAAAAGGAGGAACATTCGTCTGTTTTCCTTGCTGCAGGTACAGATGGAATAGATGCAAGAGCTGTCAAAGGTCATATTACAATTAAAGACAATAAAAAAGGGGATCTTAACGTCAAAGCTGATGGGAAAGACAAAGGGACGAGGAAAGTTCATGCATACATGGATGTTAACTATTCTCCCCCCTACTGGTTCAAATTCAAGCTCGTGGAGAACGAAAAGGACGGTCAAGGACGGTCAGAAGCCCTCCCTTGAGCTACTTAATTATTTTGGGAATTAAGCGGGGAATGCCCCATGTAACAAATTGTAAAAATTAATTTTAAATTTTCGTTGAATTTCTTTATTTGCATTTTTAGAACTGCTAGACTTTAGACTGTTTTAGCGTAGCTAGAAAGACTATAGACTATTATCTTGTGATTTGGTATGTTCGGGATATGTTTGCGAGTGTTTTTTATGCAGGTTTGGTCAGATAATGACGCATTGTGATGAATTACACGAAGAAAAGAACTCGATCGAGTACTTTTTGTACTCGATCGAGCGGATTGCATAGAAAAGGGTTCGATCGAGAGGTTTACAGTTACTCAATCGAAATGGCAAAAATAGGGAGTTCTCGATCGAGTGATATTATGTTCGATCGAGTGAAATGAAGCCAAGACTTCTCGATCGAGTGATTTCAAATCACTCGATCGAGTGAAATTGAAAATCACACGCGGGAAGTACCTCTTTAACTTCTATTTTTCTTAATTCTAATTCATTCTTCATTTTATCTCCCTTATTTGCGATTAATTTTCCCTAAAACCTCCATAATCTTTGCCCTAATATCAAATCCATCACCCACATTTTGATCCTTGCTAGCATTTCGACATTTACCCCTTGTTTTCCCCTTGAATATTCGTCTTTGTTGCGGTTGAATTTGGGAACGAGGGCTTGCGGTTTTTCGATCAAATTCCGCCTATTTGCATTATTTTTGTCGATTCTTTTGTTTCTCCTCTGGGTTTATTAATCAAGTAAGTCTCCCTTTTACCTTCTTGTTGTTTAATTGCATTGTTTTTACCATATGAGGTAATTAGGATTTCGCATTTATTAGTCCAATTCGAAAATTTCGACTGAAATTAGGGGGTTTTGCATTTATTGATTCAATTACTTATTATTCCCCATTGCTTAATTGATTAGGATGGAAAGTAGCTCCCTACCTTCGTCTACTTCGACTCTAGTTCCGTCCTCTACTGAGACAGTGGTCCTTGCTGCCACCACCGTCACCACAACTATTAGTACCACTGCTACTACCCCCGTTTTACCTGATGTTACTGCTGGTACTGCTGTCGTTACTACTGCTGGCTCCGTTTCTGTCTTGGCTAGTTCCGCTCCCACCTCTGTTTCAGCCTCTTTTCTTGCTAGCTCTGCTGCTAGCTCGACCTCTGTTTCCGTCTCTCCTGCTTCTACTGTTGAAGCCACAGCTAGCACCTCTGGTACGGTGACCACCCCTGCTGCATGGTCACCAGCTGTTACAGTTGCCTACAGGGCCACTCTAGTATCTCGTCCCGCTACTGGACGCCTTCTTCATCAGGTACTAGAGGGCGGGGTCGCGGACGAGCTACACCCTCTGCTGGCCGCTTTGCTGTCCGTGTCACCATCCGAGTGGATGATTCACTTGACCCGCACCCCGACTATCCTGAGGTAATCTTTGTTAATGCTATGCATCGCACTCGTTTCTTTGATTTAGCTAGCTGTGATTTTCTGTCTACTAAGTTTTTGTGCCGTCAGTCACTTGATAGGCTTGGTATTTATGAGCCAGTTGTTGAGATTTTGAGGGGTACGGGGATGTCTGGACTAGTCACCATGAGTGCCTTGACCTTCAAGGAACTGACCCTCGAGTTTTCAGCTCCTTTACCTTCTCTTCTGGCGCTTACGCAACAGACCCGACCTGTGCTTGTCTTTCTTTCCGGTTATTCAACCGGACTTTTTCTTGGACTTTAGAGGAGTTTGGTTCTAGGTTAGGTATTTACTTTACGGGTCCCACTGCCGCCCCTAGGAAGGTCATCCGCCAGTTGTGGAGGACCTTGGCACAGACAACTTACGAGGAGCACAAGCTAGCTCAGGTCCACCTTCCCCCGGCCCGTTATTTCTTGCGTCTCATGGGCAGTACCATCTTTGGCCGTAAAGAACCAAACGATGTGAACAACATTGAGCTTTCTATTCTGGGTGGGTACCTGAACATTGACAGTGAGGGACCTTTCGTCCTTAACATTGCTTACTTGACCGCCCAGTACTTTCACACTATGGGGGAGAAGACCACATGCACCATTGATTGCGGTGGCATAGCCACTTTTCTTACCCGCACTCTCTTCCCCGTCTTCCCTCGTGACTTACAGTACATAGACAAGGATAGATACCTTGGCATTCCTGCTATGCTGTCCATGTTTTGGCTTGCTTCCGACCACCAGACATGGAAGATTTTTGGTTCCTTGTCTGAGACCCTTCCCTGCACCACTCTACCCCGTCTCGTTCCCCTGCCCACTGTTAGGGGCAGGTTACCTCCACCTCTACCCATGTATCATCTCCCACTTCAACCACCTCCTACTTTGTCCGCTTCTAGGAAACGGAGGAGACCTGTGACCGGAGAGGGATCCACACCTTCTACGGGTGGCCAGTCTTCCACGACCATTCCTACCCCGATCCCTACTCCTACTCCTACTCCTGCGCCCGACCAGACACAGCCGGTTTACCCGGCTAATTTTGTACCTCCTCCACCCTTTGAGGCGTCTGCAGTCCTTGACCAAGGACGTCGTGACGGTTTGTTGCTTGAGCTTCTTAGCAGGCAGGCTCGTATGGAGCGGGACATATCTCTTACTTTGTTCCCTCTATACGAGTATCACATGAGGCGACGACGTCCAGCTCCTGAGGGTTGGCCACACCCGTCTTTCTACCGGTACCCGGCTGAGGGGTACCCAGAGCCAGCCAGTGACGAAGAGGAGGGCACAGCTGAGGAGGGGGCGCGTACTCAGGCTGAGGAGGTGAGGAGGAGAGAGACCCGGACTACATGGTGGAGGACGTGACGGACGAGGCTGACGAGTAGCTACTGGTCTACTCACTTCCCCAGTTTTTAGGTTGGTTTGGGGAAGTTCGTGTTTTGTATGTACATTTTTGCTCTTTTATTTCTTTTGTCTCCTTTTTATTTATTGTTTTTCATTCATTTATCGGTTGTATTTTCCCGTTCCCCTGTATATATCTGCTGGTGTATGCTGGAGGACAACGAGGGCGTTGTCCGTTTTGGTTTGGGGAGGGTAATGCATCCTTTGAGTCTGCATTTGCATTTGTTTTTGCATTCACGTTTCTATTTTCTGCTTGCATTGTTTTACTTTATTTCAAAAATCATAAAAAAATCAAAAAAATTTAGAAAATTCAAAAAAATTAAAATATTAACGTTTCATTTTGCATATAGGTTGAGTCGGAATGGGTGATTTCTGTGATGATATTGCACTGTAACTTGTCCTTTTTACTTGAGCCTTGCACTTTAGTGACAGTTATTAGCTGAGTTTTACGCATATCTACTAGTTTTTGTTAAAATTAAGCTGACCGTGTAGACTTGACCTGATAGATTGGCAACCTACTCTATAATTTCTAAGTTTTAGAGCTATATAACTTGTGACATTCATGACCGGTTCATGAAGGAATTGAGAGTAGTACTCCTTGCATAACATGTTTATCATTTTTGCACATTCATGACATTCGATTTCTTGTCAATTGCATACATTCGGGTTTATGATCGGTGTCATATGCAAGGAGGTGCTTGCAAATTTCCCTTTCTTATATTTTTCACCCATTTAGCTCCACTTAAGCCAAATTTAGCCTTTTTGACCCATTAGCTACACCCAAAACTAAGCATGCCCAGTCAAGCTAGTCTAGTGTATCTTTTGTGGTATTTTGATTCACGTTACGAGTTTGGCCCGCTTGTATTGTTGGAGTTGGTGGAAATTAAGAGAGGAGAAAGGACGAAAAAATGAAAAAAAAAGACATGGAAAAAGGAAAAAAAAGAGAAGACGTGAAGGAAAGAAAAAACAAAAAAAATGGAAAAAAAAAAGATGGAATTCACGTTAGTGCAGAAGAAAAAAAAAAGAAATAAAAGTTTGAAAAAAATTAAGTTGTGTTGTTTGATTAATTAGGACCGTATTAAAAAAAGGGAAGTTTGTGACGGTCTACTCCTTTGTTCTTATTCATATATTTTTTAGGAGATAATGTATTTGGTTAGTGAGATGTGTGCCAAATGAGGGCACTTGTGCTTCATTTTTAGTCAGTTGAGATTCGGATGGTCTTATATGGTCTTGTTTAGGAGCTAGCTTGACGCTTTACCTTCACATTCCCATAATTTATTTTTCCTTTTCTCACCTGAACCTCACTTTCCCATACTATTTGTAAGCCCTCGGCTGTGACGGACATTGTCGGTTGGAGTGTGTGCATGGTACTTGAATCTTCTATCATTTTTGTTGCATGCATGTTATGTAGGTCGCAATTTAGGTGAGTGACTGTTTCTCTTTTTCTCTTATACATATATAATTCACCCTTTGCGTAATGAGAGAAAAGTGACCACGTGAGAGTCCGATTTTGTTGGTCTTGCAAGGTCCATAGGTCAGCTTTATTTATGGACATCTTATAATTCGTTTGCGTATTGATCTTTGTAGCTATGATGTTGATTTACATTTGCATTAAATTGGTTCAAGTAGACAAGTTATAGCTAGCTCTGAGTTTTTATTTCCGTTCCATTAGTTTGTATTTAGTTTACTCGAGGACGAGTAAAGGTTCGGTTTGGGGAGATTTGATACGTGCATTTTATATAGCCTTTTTAGTCTTATTTTGCACGTATTTTTATGCATTTTTGTACCGTTATGTATTGCAAAATGCCCCGAATTGGCTACTTTGGTTTGTTTTGTCTGATTTGCAGAAATGAACCTGAAAGTGGTGAAACCGTACTCTTTTCGTCCTATTTTGCATGCATCTGTTGGGAAATGTGTCCTCAACAATAGTGCGATCACATGATTTAAATATCATTATTAAAAATCTCATTTTAATGAATACAATTGGGAAGTAATTTTGTTACTGTCAACTGGTCAACATATATCGGTAATGATTGGGTGACTAGAGTTTGACATTAACTTGTCGTGTGTGACGGTGGTGATCAGTTGACCCCCTAGGTCATACCTAAAGGGCAATACTCTTAATTGACTATTTAATTAATCGTATAATGTTGCGAGTTAATTAAATTATTTGAAAAATTGACGGACGATTTTGGAAGTAAAATTTACGTATCAAATTGAAATGTGATTAAATGAGATACGGTCTGAGTAATTGAATTGTATCATTACT
This sequence comes from Silene latifolia, assembly GCF_048544455.1. Classification (NCBI taxonomy): domain Eukaryota; kingdom Viridiplantae; phylum Streptophyta; class Magnoliopsida; order Caryophyllales; family Caryophyllaceae; genus Silene; species Silene latifolia. The sequence continues at coordinate 51,343,403 of NC_133529.1, read as the reverse complement.
CGGATGAAATTATTGTTTAAAGAAACAATCGGAATTGAATGAATTATTATAAATATGATTTATAAATTGGTAAAATATTTTGGTATAAGTAATTATGAATTACTAAGTCGATTTTTGTATATGACGTATTTTTATTAATACGTTGATTTTTAATATGATAAAAATACATTGCATTGTAACATGTCATGTAACATGTGACAAAATTGACAAATGACAAAATATAAAATGGACTTTCCATTTTATAAGTACCGAAATATTAAGAGGGTTTTAGTGGAAAAATTGTGTTAATTATTTTAATAAGAGAAAACACAATAATGATCTACCTATATGTAGCCATGCAAGCCTACATTTCTTGGGTAGAAAAATTAGCCCATGCATTGGGCTCTCCTTCCCTCCCAATCGGTTCTACATAGAAAAGAACAAGAGTTCTTTTACTTAAAATAATTATGATTCACCATATGTATGTGTGGGTGATTATTATTATTCATTCAATCATGTAAAATTATTTTTAGAGAGATAAAAATAACACTCTTCCTCTCCACATCTCCTACCCGGTTTTAGGAGCATAAACCAAACGATTTTTGGTTCAATTTTTCACTAGATTAATATTATACTAGCTCAAATAATATTAATTAGATTAAGAGTTAAGCCTTGGGTATAAAGCTTAGGGAGAGATCTTATACTTAGATCTTGTTCATCCATAAGGAAAGCTCAAGAACAAAAGAAAAGGAGATTTCTTTTGTGCCCTATTAAACCGAAATACCCATTGTAAGGATGTGATTTCTCTTCTATTTATATTTTGTTTGCATGCATAAAATCCGTTTTAATTTTATGACAAATTATTTAGACATATATGAGTATGCTAATTTGTATATGAATCTACATTTCCTTCAATTGGTATCAGAGCCACGGTTGTTTGCATGCAAATTGGTTAAAAGTTTTTCCGAGTTATATGAATAACAAATAAAACTTGTAAAAATTTGTGTTATTATGATATATCACGAAATTATTACATGCATGTTAATATTTCTGGTCCTAAAATGTTTTAGGATATTTTGGTTAATTTTTCGGATTTTTATTGTTCATATTTTACAATAATGGCATTTAAATGTGATTTTATGAGTAAAAATGTCATTTTTGGTCGAAAATTAGCTATACTTCGAATTTTAAGTTGATTTTTGGATATGTTGTTACATATATTATTTTGAGATAACCTGTAAAGTTTCATAATTTTTGGACTTGTTATGCTCGAAAAATGATTTTTTCATTATTAAATTCGGATTTAAGTGAAAAATAGGTTAATATGAGTTAAATTTCGAATTTGGTCATAGAAAATTAATATGTTGTCACATGCAATTTTACAAGATGTGTGTAAAATAATTGGCTATAAAGAAGTCTTTTTGCATGATTTATGGATTTTTGAAGAAAAATAGCATAAATAGTGACATTATTAGTGGAATATTAATAAAACATAATCTATGACTTAGGAAAAACGTCTAATGTTGCATTTTATTATATTTTTCAGATCTAAAATTGAAAAGTTAATGAAAATAATTTTTCCATGTTTTTATGATTATTTTATTAAAAATCGATAAACCGCAACATTGTTTTTCCGGAAAAATTTCGAAATTTTTAACCTAAGATTTTGAACATTATGAGTGTCATGGAATTTTTCCAGAATGTTCATGAGTTTAAATTTCAAATTTTGAATTTATTTGAAATTTTGTGATTTATTTGAAGTTTAATAGCTTATTTTTGTAATTTTGGTCTATTTATGAACAAATTTGTAAATAAAGGTTAATTATGGTCAAATTATTAGTGAAGACTATATTGGCTAATTAAAGGCGATTTAGCATAAAATTTGAGCATGTTCATACATATTATAATGCTGCATTTTCTTTATGATTGTCATAATTTTAATTTATGTAATTTTTGAATTATGTAATTTTACTTAGTATGGCCTTAGATTTAATTGGTATTTCCCGAAATGTATGGGAATATCGATTCGGTTGTAATTTTTATTGTGATCTCGTATCACCGTTTTGTAATTTAATAGATTATTTTATTTTAGTTACAAATGTATAATAGGAAATTATGTAATTTGCTATGTAATTTTATTCATTCCGGAGTTCCCAAAGACGGATTTCTTCAAGAATGGAGATACATAAAGACGGTGTTACCTCGAGATGCGTGCCATAACCAAAGTTCAAGGGACCAATGGAGTTGGTTTCCGAATATGTAATAGTTAAATAGTTTTTCTATTTTAGGAAAGGCCATACTAGGATTTATTTATTTTATGCTTGCATTTTATTTTATGTCACATGCATTGCTAAATCGCCATAACTAAACATGCATTGTCTTTTTTTTTTTTTATCGAGTTTATCGACCGTGTCAATTAGACTTATCGTAGTTCACCGCTTTAGTTCACTTAAAACGTGATAGATAATAAATTGACATGACCTCTCGCTAAAACAATCAATTGAGACATAGCCTTACCAAATAGTAGAAACCATGAAAACCTATTTCGCGAGGGAGTGCGCTCGGCCCCACCGGGGTACAAACCTTGTTACGTAGGGGAAGTGGGTGATGAATGTTAATCCACCGAATTCATGTTGATAAGGGATGTATCGGCCACACCGTGCCCAAGTTAATGTGGGTTTGGATCATGGACACATTCATTCGAAATTTGGATTGAACTCAACAAAAGTATTTGATAAGGGATGTATCGGCCCCACCGTGCCCTTGTCGATGTGTTTTGGGCTAAAGATAATTGTTAATGTAATATTATCGACCAAGAGTTCTAAAAGTAGAATCGATTAAAGAGTTAATCCACCGAGTTATATTGATAAGGGATGTATCGGCCCCACCGTGCCCAAGTTAATATGAATTTGGATCTTGGAATCATTTATCATAGTTGGGTAGAGGTCACTATGTAAATGCTATACTTGTTTACAAGTATTAATAAAACGATAAATGTTAAGTTTTCCACTATTCCGTTTTTATATTGTTCTATTTCTTTACCACAATTCATATACGATATCATTTCGATTTTGATACAAATCTCCATTAAAACATCGTAACTAAAGACAAATTTGAAATTGCTTCTAAAAACCTCAAATGAACCATTGCTAAGGATCTCTTGTAAAGAGTATAGATTAACGTTATTCATTATCAAACAGGTTTTTGATTTTTGACTAACACATCTACTTGCAATGGATTGTTATTCATATACTTAATTGAATTAAGTACCTTGAAGCGATAAATTGTTTTGGTGATTAGATTTTCAGAATTCGTAATTGACCAAAATAACGCAACCACTTCAATGAAAGTTTTTAGACTAAAACGAACAAATGAAGAGTGATCTTCGTGAATTCAATTTTGCTTCTCAAAGCAAAGACTCATTGAAATAAGTGGGAGCATTCTCTTAAACTGTTAAGATGAGGACGAGGTTCAAGAAGTAAAAGGAATTGATACAAGGTAATGTTAAAGGTAAAGTTGTTGAGAATGGCGATGCTAAACCTATCAATCCCGACCGATATAGTTTCCATTATCTTAAATGTTGGACACGAGAAAGGAAACTACCCCAAATTATTGAAGAATCAACAAGTTAGTTGTGGGACATCTAATGGGACCTTCTTCTTTAAAAATGTTTATTTAATTAAACATAATTTTTTGCTAGTATTACTTCGTCAATATTAGAAACCGGTGGTGGTTTTCATCATTATGTTTGATACATAGGATGATTAGAATATGACGACTAGCAACAATGAAGTCGAGAGATAGAGTAATTGTGTACTCAATCTAGTTTTTGGATTTAAAGTGGTACTTAATTGTGACTATTAAGTGCATAAACTCTAAATAAGAATATAAACTTGTTAAGATACAAAAGAGGTTTTCACCTTTGTGACCCTTTACACCATGATTTGATGTATGGCTAGCCCATCATCAAGGTGATTATATTCTAAACCAAACTAGAATGATATATCATGAAGATGATGTAAGACTCAAATTGGTAACCCAAGATTAAACCTTAAATTTTGGAATGATGAACGCAAAGAGTTATCGAGTACTCTTGAAACCATTAGATTGTTAATGGTATATGCGTATCTTGTATTCAAAGCAAGATGCCTCGTGCCTTTTGGTTGAAAAGGAGATCGAGGTTGTAAATCATCGATCCAAAATAGGTTGATCATTATCTTTTACCAACGATTTAAGTTGACACTAATATGTTCACTTAATAAGGTAAATAGAGAAATCCTTGAAGAATTTCAAAGAGTTCAAGGAATCACGATTTAGTCGTGATGGGATTATCAAAGTGAATACTTTGATATAAGCCAAATGAATTGTGATATAGTATCACAAATTAATCTTTCTTAGCACGCATTATGGATTAATGTGTGGTTGGATAAGAAATCAAACGCTATTCGATATGGTTTGGACTTCAATCAAGTTACTTTGAGTTACTTGATCTTCTTGGGGATTTTATCATTTTGTCTAAATTATTTTTCCACTAAATCGAATCATATGAGATATGAAATGGTAAGGGTACCATGGTTGTAAGTTTATCACAAGAAACAAATGCTCATTTTTCCTCTTCAATTATCACGAGTACGACGGGTTTTGCGGCTCGTGAATCTGTCTTTCTAAAATACAAGTTTATTTTTAGAAGACAGAGTGGGAGAAATTATTCAAGAGCCACAAAGAATGCCACAAAGAATATTATGTCGCAAGAAACTGGTCTTTCTTGGCTACATGAGATGTTTTGTGTAAGACATTGTTTCTTCAAAACCTAGGAGGTTAAATTAGTCACTTGTTAAAAATGATGAATTCATGCTACTTTTAAGAAAGTAAAGAGCTTATAACTTACAAAAGAAATTGTTTGATTCAAGTTGATTACTTCTAGAAAGTAATGAACATATGACTTACATAAGAGTGTTTAAGTCACAACTCAATATAAGGCTTAGAGCCATGAAAATCCGAAATAAAAGGGCTTGATTAGTTGCAAAGGGTTTTGCACTAATAAAGACAGTTTTCAAGGCTTGATTGGTTGCAAAGAGTTTTGCACCAATTGAAATGCTTAAGTCTATTTGGATCTTCTTAGGGATTGTGTTTCATTATTATGAAATACATAGCGAGTGAATCTAAAACACACTTCTTCAATAGAAGGAATGTATTCAATACATGTCATGAGTTTTATAGATTCTTGCAATCCTAAGATAATGTGAAACTTAAGAGAGGATCTTAAGTAAGACATCAATGAGTTGGAATCAATGTTTTGATCATGTTATAAAACTTTTCTCGATAAGTCGAGAAGTTGTGTTTATACATGAAGTTTAGTGGGAGTTACGGAAATTTTAATTAGTCCGATATGTGGATGACATATTGATCATTGAGAATGATTTAAGACTTTTGGAGTATTATAATACATCATGAATATCCGGATTTATGAAGATAAATCCACATGATATCAGCGTCAGTAAGAAGTCTTATGTTGATAAGATTCATGACTAGTTCAATTAAATTGAACATATTTGATTGATTCCATTTGCTTCCGCTGCCGGATCAATTAAATGAATAATGATGTGTAACACTTCATATACTTTGAGTATGATGAATTGTTTTCAAAATCGAATTTAAGTAATCTTTGCCAAGTACGCCATAAAGATTGTCCTTAAGTGCTTGCAGAAGCATTAAGGCTATAATGCAAAGTGTTTATGATGCAATTTTGTGTAAGGGTGTTACACAAGTGACAATTGACAATTGAGGTTGCGCATGGTTTCCGACAAAACCATAATCAAAACACATTAGGATGGTTAAGATACCATTGTGGTTATGATGGTTAAGATACCATTGTGGTTATGATAATTAAGAAGTAGATTTTCTAGAATCGTTCTAGGCAATAAAGAACAATGAGAGATATTTATAACGGAAATTGAGTACACTTGCAATCATGGGATGTTCAAGAAGGAAGAGTCCCGCACACTTTGTGAAAACAAAGTGGGAGCTATTCTTAGGCTAGAGGGCCTATGTCTTGATTGGATCTCGACACGTACTCAGAAAAGTTTTGTGATGCAAATGTATACATTACAAAGGAAAACGAGTATGTAGTAAGGTTGAGTAAGGTACAAGAAATTGATAAAACCTACTAACCAAAGCCTTCTCAAAGGCTAAACATGATGAGTCATGTCATTTCAATTGAATTGAAATGAACAACTACGTACAAGATCAAATTAGATTATAGAACATGAAATAGTAATCAGGCATTGACTATTCATATGTGATAATCGCATTTGTCGTTCGAGTTTTACTTTAAAACTCTTTTATATTATACTTTGTTACATCCAAACGGGTTGTAGTGACAATTGAACCCCGTTAAAGTGAACATGGATTAACATTGTATTCGCCCATAGTCACTTGTATGAGGTGACGTCTCGAAGTGACTAGATTGTGATGCGATTGATGGCAAGTTCAAGTGCCATAGAGTCATGTGAGATGACTAGTCGATCACATAGGCAGATTGTTAGGAACACCTCGTCGGGCCTTATGACCGCTTATAGAGTTCTGGCAAATTTATATAGCCTGGTCGTGGCGAGAGCTGCTATAGTATTCAAATGAGTCCATTCTTTTGACTAAAGACTATTCACCTAAGATGGCTCAGTTTCAGATTAACTTTGATTTGTGTTACTACGACCTTCGTAAATGGGGTCAAATGGGCATATTTTGGGTTATGATGGCTGTGGCTAGTCGAAGGGAATGAGTGCGATAGGAATTGTCCATCCCCTTGTCAGGGTTAAAACAATATCTCAGGGCCACTCGAGGAGTAATGAACTGGAAATGCGTGGCCACGCTCGGAAAGTATCCAGAGTGGATAAATCCGGTCAAACAGTTATTCTCCAGATCGAGGAAACCACTCTCGATATGATCACTTGCAAGTACGACCTGAAAGACACCTTGCATTGAGTGGGAGATAGTAATAGGACAAGAGAATTGGTGACGCACACTTGTCGAGGACAAGTGGGAGATTGTTGGGAAATGTGTCCTCAACAATAGTGCGATCACATGATTTAAATATCATTATTAAAAATCTCATTTTAATGAATACAATTGGGAAGTAATTTTGTTACTGTCAACTGGTCAACATATATCGGTAATGATTGGCTGACTAGAGTTTGACATTACTGTCGTGTGACGGTGGTGATCAGTTGACCCCCTAGGTCATACCTAAAGGGCAATACTCTTAATTGACTATTTAATTAATCGTATAATGTTGCGAGTTAATTAAATTATTTGAAAAATTGACGGACGATTTTGGAAGTAAAATTTACGTATCAAATTGAAATGTGATTAAATGAGATACGGTCTGAGTAATTGAATTGTATCATTACTCGGATGAAATTATTGTTTAAAGAAACAATCGGAATTGAATGAATTATTATAAATATGATTTATAAATTGGTAAAATATTTTGGTATAAGTAATTATGAATTACTAAGTCGATTTTTGTATATGACGTATTTTTATTAATACGTTGATTTTTAATATGATAAAAATACATTGCATTGTAACATGTCATGTAACATGTGACAAAATTGACAAATGACAAAATATAAAATGGACTTTCCATTTTATAAGTACCGAAATATTAAGAGGGTTTTAGTGGAAAAATTGTGTTAATTATTTTAATAAGAGAAAACACAATGATGATCTACCTATATGTAGCCATGCAAGCCTACATTTCTTGGGTAGAAAAATTAGCCCATGCATTGGGCTCTCCTTCCCTCCCAATCGGTTCTACATAGAAAAGAACAAGAGTTCTTTTACTTAAAATAATTATGATTCACCATATGTATGTGTGGGTGATTATTATTATTCATTCAATCATGTAAAATTATTTTTAGAGAGATAAAAATAACACTCTTCCTCTCCACATCTCCTACCCGGTTTTAGGAGCATAAACCAAACGATTTTTGGTTCAATTTTTCACTAGATTAATATTATACTAGCTCAAATAATATTAATTAGATTAAGAGTTAAGCCTTGGGTATAAAGCTTAGGGAGAGATCTTATACTTAGATCTTGTTCATCCATAAGGAAAGCTCAAGAACAAAAGAAAAGGAGATTTCTTTTGTGCCCTATTAAACCGAAATACCCATTGTAAGGATGTGATTTCTCTTCTATTTATATTTTGTTTGCATGCATAAAATCCGTTTTAATTTTATGACAAATTATTTAGACATATATGAGTATGTTAATTTGTATATGAATCTACATTTCCTTCAGCATCTTAAGGAGACGGGAATGTTAGAGCGAGATTATGCCTTGAAGTGCGTGAAAGGGTGGTCAACGAAGCAGTCAAAGACGAATTAGAAGCTGACTTTGAGGAAGAACACTCGATCGAGAGGTCTTTTGATTCGATCGAGTGGTTTGGAGAGTAGAAGAGGTCGATCGAGTACTTTATTGTACTCGATCGAAATGCTGATTATTGGGTTTCCTCGATCGAGAGGTATTTCTCATCAATCTCTCGATCGAGAGGATTAGCTTTTGAAGTCCTCGATCGAGTGGTTTGATTTCCCTCGATCGAGAGGTTTTGGTATTACACGGGCTTAATTAACCCGTGTTGGACTTATTTCGTTTAAAACTTTATTTTTGCCTATTTAAGCTTTCGTTAATTAGGTTATTAAGGACGCTACTTACGCTTCTTTCAACTAAGAACTCTCTTAGTCTCTCTTTCATTTTACTATTGTTAACTCTTCCTTTAATCTCTTGCTTGTATTTGGATTGTTCTCTACGCCGGATTGCTTGAGATTGTAATCACCTTTCTTCTCTTAATCTTAATCTATTTATTTGTTGCTTTAATTCTTGTTTTTCTCCATCTTAATTTCTGCCTTAATTCATCTTATGCATAATTATTGTTATTTCAATATGCCTTTAATTAGTATATTCATTATTATTATTGTTGACATCACTAGTAATATGAGTAGCTAAATTCTTTCATGTCGGGATTAGGGAATCCATGGTAGGATTGTGACGATGTAGCGAATAGACTAGATAGTTTACTTGTGAGAATCTGTACCCATGGCAATTTAACTATAATACCTACTTAGTTGAGTGCACGCTTCTAAGTTACCTTTAATCTGGTTAAATTTACTCCTGGATCAGAAGATTGGACTAAATAGACCTGCTATGAACAATAGACTACCCTTATGAGGACGGAAGTTAAGTTAGTGGAAATCTAGGATAGAAAGTGGACCGGAAGGACCTTTCTTGTATCCGTCTCACAGTAAATCATCTAGGCTATTTGCAGATGAGTCGATAGACTACCATGGTGAACCGAAATCCTGGCATTTTTTTTTATAATTTGAAATATAAGAATTTGAACTGTAAAATAAAAGTCAGAGTTGCCTTTCGATTATTTTAGATTGATCAGAATCACTATCAATACAAATCGATCAAATAGATGTAGCAAAACAATAGAATTAGGAGCAATATCGATTAGTCAATATTAAAAATTTAAAATCTGTAGTATAGTACAACTTTTTTATACACGACAAAAAAAAAACTAAAAAATCGTAAAAATAGTATGGTAGAAAGAAATAAAATTTTATTTCTACCATACTACTACCAAATCGAATCAAATACTGATGATTCTAGCCTGCGAGAAAGAACGAAGAAGTAAATTTTCAGTCAAACTAATCATTTTGGCTGACCGTTTTTACATAAATGATAAGTAGAAAAGCAGTAGGAACTAGAATGAAGAGCGCAGTAGCAATAAATGCAAGAATATTTACTTCCATAATTTCATCGTTTTTTTAGTTCGCAATAACTCGGGATTTAATCCCCTAGAGATGATCAAAATGTCACCTGTAAATTTATATGGAATATATGTATTCCATTTTGATGATATTGAATAGGATTAATATCATGAATAACAATATATGAACTATCATATCAATTCGCCGTCGCAAATTGAATAGTATAACATAGGATAATCTTTTATCCATACTGAAAAAAAATATATTATAGAATTCGTGATCGAATCAAGATATCATTCTTTTAAAATATTTTATTTGTACAATAAATCATCTAACGAAGTCTGACCACGTTTTTTTTTCTTTTAGATTTCCATTGGTTACAAAAAAAAATAATATATGAAAAACTGACTACAAGGGGTTAAGTTCTAAAATACCTTTCTTTTTTTTTGTCATTTTTTTTTAGTTTTTGCTCTTTTTTTGATAGAACTTAAATTCTAGTCTAAATTGAATTTTTTTATTATTACATTACACGGGGTCTAAAAAGAAACATGAGATACTTGTTTGATCTTTGGTTATTGGATCCGTCGGGACTGACGGGGCTCGAACCCGCAGCTTCCGCCTTGACAGGGCGGTACTCTAACCAATTGAACTACAATCCCAAGGAACTAAGGTACACAATATCCTTTTTTATGATTTGATTGAAATCATTTAGAGTTCGAATTTTTGTCTTATAATATAGAAGGGAGTTATTAGTGATATAAGGATCTCTGTATGAATATGTACTTGAGTGAGAACAACACGAATTACTAGTTAATTTTCTTTAGTTTAAATTATCCCATAAGATGAATCTAGATAATGATCTAGATCATTATTTAAATTTCCCTTAACAAATAAAAAACAGAAAAATCGACTCTTTTATTCCGCATGTCGGCCGTTTCGGGAGGACAAATATCTTCATCTAAATAATGGATGAGAGAGCTTTTGGGCCGAGCTGGATTTGAACCAGCGTAGACATATTGCCAACGAATTTATAGTCCGTCCCCATTAACCGCTCAGGCATCGACCCAGGAAGAATCTATTCAATTATAGGTTTATTGATTAGGCTTATTGATAATGCACGAGCAACTTCCTTTCGTAGTACCCTACCCCCAGGGGAAGTCGAATCCCCGCTGCCTCCTTGAAAGAGAGATGTCCTGAACCGCTAGACGATGGGGGCATACATACCCAACTGCCATCATACTATGTTCATAGTATGAACAGTTTTTTGAAATTGTCAATATAATCGAATCTAATATATATTATTATTAAATTTTAAATAACAATAATTAGATTCAAGGGGTCTTTCCATCTTACATGATTACATCCAATTTTTTTCATTTCATTTTTTTAATAATTCATTAAAACCATTCGATATTAAATCTATAAACTATAAAAAAATTCGTTCTAATTTTTTTTCTTAATATAAAAGATAAAATTTATTAAATTAGCGGAGGAAATCTAAATAATAGATAATTCAAAGGATCCGTTCAGGACGTGCTTTAGCTACTCAAAAAAAGGAGGTTTAAGGTAAACAAACCCCATATATCACATTTAGAAACGAGCAGCTAGCTGCCTACTTATGTATATGTAAGTTGTATAATATAGAATATAATAACTTCATTAAATATATTTTATATGTATATTATATTTCTTATTTCTATTATAGAATAGATATAAGTGGTGACTCAGCCAAGAATTAACTATATATAATATTTAATATATATATTTTAAATATATAAAAGGGCCCTTTTTAACTCAGTGGTAGAGTAACGCCATGGTAAGGCGTAAGTCATCGGTTCAAATCCGATAAGGGGCTTTTTTGAGGTGTTTCATAAAAAAACACTATCATATTTGCACGCGGAATAGAGTTTTTGTTGATATCTAATATATAATTATATTATAAAGTTGAACTAATCTTCATTATAATGACTAAATAATAATAATCGTATAAGCGGTCTGTTGAATAATTAAATATTTAGATTTTATATTATTATTTTTTTTCAATAAAATTGTTTAGAATAACAAAATTATAAATCAACAAATGAAAAAATAAGTGGACCTGACCTATTGAATCATGACTCTACCCACTATTCTGATATTAAACTGTGATTGAGATTAAAATGAAACAATTGACCTTTTTTTCTTTAAACTCTGCATGAATTTGTCGATATTTCTTATTAATTCTTTGTGTTCCTAGTTATTCTGATTACGC